>NW_024412377.1:3500055-3557125 GCF_014898765.1 Herpailurus yagouaroundi | reverse complement strand
CAGGCTGGCCCGCAACATCACAAGCTGGCCCACAACATCACAGGCTGGTCCCCGACATTGACCCCAACATCGCAGGCTGGTTTCCTGCAGCATTCCATGAGGTGGCATGGGACCAAGGGCCAAATGATCCTTTCACCTTCCAGGTGACCACCCCCACCCCTGCTAAGGAAGCTCAGCCTCCCCCAGACTCCCCATGCCCAGGCTGGCCTTCCAAAGCCTCATTCCTAGGGGATTTAGGACATGCACAGTCTAGCGACATCGCTCCACTTTATTCTTCCTAGCCTCAAACTTTTTGTTTTCCTTTCTTGCTCCCCCGATGTATTCTTTAGAAAATGACAAGCCAGATGAGCCGACCAGCCTCATCCATCTCTGTTTTTAGATCCTGGAACCTTTTCTCCCTCTTCCCTTCACGGTGTCCCCGCCCACTATGTGCAGAGGGAGAGACGACTATTCCTGCCCCCGGCCGTCAGCTGGGAGGCAGGCTGCACCCCTCAAGGAAATCGGCCTGCTCATATTGTTGGGGAAGGACCCCTCTTTGGCTGTAGACACTGATCACTGAGCCAACTGCAGGATGTAATTTGGGAAAAACCCATAACCGTGTTTTTGTTTCATCCTGGATGTTTGCCCACTAATAAAAATGCTGCCTAAGCAAGAGTGTGGGGCTAAATATAAGTCCGATCTGTGCACTGGGGAAACAGCCAAGCCGGGCAGCTTGGCACACGGTCTGCTTCTTAGTTTTTATAAAAATAATGTTTTGAGCTATTTTCCTCATTATTAATTTATAGAAGAATCATGAAGAGAAAATTCACGAAGACCAGCATTGTCCGAGGTGGAAAAGACCTTTAAAAGTCTTTACTTTTGTTTGCATTGACTTACGGAGGCAGGGAGCAGGGGGCACGAGCTGGGGAGGAAGTGACTGCATTCGGATCACCAGCACTGGGCCACAGCATCAACCCAGGACAGAGTCCCTGGCCCCAGCCTGGGGTCTGTCCCCATACATAGCTGCTCTTTGGGCCGTTGACTGTGGTTTTATGGACCTTGCTTCTCAGATGCGCGCTTACATACACTTTTTACCATTTAATTTATTTTAGTGTTTACTTATGTTTGAGAGAGAGACAGAGCATGAGCGGGGGAGGGGCAGAGAGAGAGGGAGACAGAATCCGAAGCAGGCTCCAGGCTCCGAGCTGTCAGCACACAGCCCGACGCGGGGCTCGAACTCACGAACCGCGAGATCCTGACCTGAGCTGAAGTCGGACGCTTAGCCCACTGAGGCGCTCAGGCGCCCGGATAGTTTTTACTATTTAAAAATAAATCATGAGATATAGGGGTACGGATGATCTTTGCATGCTCCTTTGTTCTTAGCGAATTCAAATATTATTAAATACTTGAAAGGCAAAGTGTGAAATTTTAAGGGAAAAAAACGGTAAAACATTTAAAACAAGGTTAAACGGGGGAACTCCAAAGAGTGTCTTTGATGGGTCCTAACGCCCTTCTGTCTCCCCACAAGGCCATCAGTGTGGGGGATGCGGTGGACCAGCAAGCAAGCCCCCCCCCCCCCCCCCCCCCGGTGTCTGGCGGGTCTGGGAGCCGAAGAGACTCCATTGTTTTAGGTGTGAGAGACACACATGCATATTGGGCAGTAACATTTGGAGGAATGAATAAATCCTCATCGTTTGGTGTTTACTGCTTTCTGAAGGAAGCCTTTATCCCTGCAGTTCGAATTGCTTCATTAATAAAATCTAGCTATTAAAAACAACCTCTTTCGGTAGAAAGAGATTACTCTTTATGTGAATCAATTGCTTTCTCTTCATGCTAAAAAGTCACCTTGGGAAAGAATGGAAGGGATTTTCGCAAGATGGGGGGAGGGTGGCGGACAGAAAGGCGGAGAACTAAACTCTTTCCGTTGCCGAGAAAGAACGCCCCCTAAGACTAGGGTTCCTGTGGTCAGTCCTGTCAGTCCATCAGGACACGCTGATGCCCCTTCCGCCGGCCACTGTGCCCTGACGTTGTGGGGACTGGATACATGGAGGGTCACTGCTAGGGGGCAGTTGACGGATGCCCCCTCGGCTGGCCACCTCCTTTTAAATCGTCCCAGGGGCTCCTGGGCATCATTGATGGGGAGGGATGATGGATGGACAGGTGGCACGGCGATGCCGGCTGGGTCTTCGGGTCCCGTTAGGGCACGACTTGTGGGTCAGACCGGGGCTTCTCCACACACCCCGCAGGCCACCCCGATGAGAGGCAGGGACGCGGGACGTGAGGAACCACATTCTCTGCTGCATCTCCCACCACAACCCAACCGTCCGCGTCTTTCTGTGGGAGTTCTCCCCCATCCCCACCCCCCACGCCCCACCAAGTCCAGTCAACGCTTCTGCCCGAGGACCCTCCCCACGCTCCGGCTGCCCAGTTCCGAGGCGCCCCGTTCGTCCTCGAGTGCCCCCCGCTGCCTCCTAACTGATCCTTCCGCCTCCAGACTCTCTCCAGACTCAGCGCAGCCTGGCTCTGCGCACAGCTCGCATTTTATTTTCTTCTAAAGCACTTCTAAACCGCTCCCAATTTACATCACAGTACACAGAGCGGGCCTGGGGATTGTGACGGGTTAACGCGACAGATGAAAATGCCCTACTCCCTGCAGAGGAACTTCAGTACAGGGAGTAAACGAACATTAAAGTACTCGCCCCCTCCCCCCCGCCCCCAGTCTCAGATTCCGGGAGATGGAAAAATGGAAAATACAACCTAAATGCCAGTGAACTGCACATCGAGCTCTAGAAGGGTGACCGAGACCTGTATTGGGCTATTACTCACACGCTGCCTGTAAAGAAATACTTAGCACTGCTGTTGGCTGAATGCCGAGCTTGCAGGAGGGGGTTCTGCAACATTCTGAAATGTTCCATGATGTCCAGAGTGATGCCACCCACACGCTCAGGGAGGGGCAGAGATAACCCTCGAACTGCGGGGGGGGGGGGGGTCTCTCGGTGCTGCTAGTTCATTGAGCGCCTACAAAGCTCTCCCTGCGGTCTTCAAGAAGGAACGGTGTGAACTCGTTGGACGATCCCTCGTCTTGATGACTCCTTGATGAAGGGGCACCGAGCCCAGGGCCCTTCTCTGTGCATTTACGGCTGATCTGGAAGGGAAAAGGCCACAGAGTTGCTATGGAAACCACAACTGGTGGAGCAGACACCACCTCTAATCCGGAGACGTGGATGAACCGGAGAAAATGCCTCTTGGCAAATACGCACCGGCGTTTGGAGTCCTGGCCAGGACACCCCTCGCCTGCGTCCTCCAGTGCTGTCTCCGCTGCAGCCGCGATTTCCTCTTGCCTGGGTCCCTGCCTGACCAAGTGTCTGGCTGCCAGCAACCACCATTGGCATCTCCCAGCCACATTCTTCCAAACCCTGCACAGTACTTAAAACCGAAAATCTTCCCAAGTCCTCCGTCCCCCACTCCTCTCTGCAGAGCCTTGCGCCGACCACTTCCCTCTGGGTTTTTTGTGTGTGTTTTTTTTTTTTTTTTTAACACATTTATTTTTGAGAGAGAAACAGAGTGCAAGCCGGGTAAGGCCAGAGAGAGAGGCAGACACTGAACCTGAAGCAGGCTCTGAGGTGTCAGCACAGACCCCGACGTGGGGCTCAGACCCGCAAACCATGAGATCAAGACCTGAGCCGAAGCTGGACGCTGAAGCGACTGAGCCACCCAGGCGCCCCGCACTGACCACTTCTCGAGCATCGTCCCTCTCGCCTGCATAACACCCCCCCACTCCCCCGGGAGTACAGGTCTTCTTCATGCAACTCACCCACAATGCCTCGGGGCATCTGCACACAGGACCCCCTAACCTACGGCACCCCCAAGGCCGAGCCGCGGTTTCCTATTTCGTTCTTCTCTATACTCTTGGCTCCTCACAGATTCCTGCCAGTGGGGTGTGAGAAGCCCGGAGGCACAGAACTGTGAGAAGCCCAGTGATCAGGCTAAAAACAGGCAGATGGGAGGGTTTGGCTCCACCGAGAGAAAGTGCTGGCATTCTGGTGTCGTAGGACAGGTAAGAGAAGGTAGAGCCTTTCCAACAAGGTCGGCGCTTAGTATAAAACAGGGACCACACTGGGGTGTTATAGTTTCGTGCTTGATGACTGCAACGACCGTCCAGCAGGTGTCCTTCTCCCTCACCGGACTGAACTTGAGACAACAAAGACCTTAATCCTCCTTATCTTCAGGGCACAGGGTCTGGTGCACAGCACATGACCGACGATTGTTTTACTGACTCCTCTGCTGTGCTGTAGGCATTGTGATTTTATATAGTAAATTCAGCGAGACTCTGTAATTGGTGCAGGGACTTGAATCCAAAGTCTTCTCCTAAAAGTGAACTTTATTATTTTTTTAATGTTTATTTATTTTTGAGACAGAGAGAGACAGAGCATGAACCGGGGAGGGTCAGAGAGAGAGGGAGACACAGAATTGGAAGTAAGCTCCAGGCTCCAAGCTGTCAGCACAGAGCCCGACGCGGGGCTCGAACTCACGGACCGCGAGATCATGACCTGAGTTGAAGTCGGATGCCTAACCGACTGAGCCACCCAGGCGCCCCCTAAAAGTGAACTTTAAATGTGGAGGCGTGAATCATTCCCACTGCTCAGAGCCGCTCACGTATGATGTGAGACAGACAGAGAAGGAGTCACCACGACAGGACACAGGTGTTCCCCAGGTGCTGGGTCGGCAGATGCAGCTTCCACGGTGCTGTGCTGAGATTCCAAAACCTCCGAGGGGGGAGACCGGGGTAAAGACGGACTGCCCTGAGTCGTTCGGCAGGTGTATCCTTCGTAGTGCGGGTATAATGGTAATGAGATGGAGCGTGCGCACAGCTAGCTTATTAGCATACACTTTTATTCTAGTCAGGACTGGAACAATTAATCACACCAGCTCTAAGCCAGACTTCCAATTTCCATGGTGCTATCTATTAATTTTAAATGAATGCTGTGGCCTTTGTGAACGAGCTTGTGGTGCTTCATAATAAGAAAATAAACATAAGTACATAATGTAAGAGCATTCTTGACATCCTCTTTTTTTTTTTTTTTTTTAAATGACGCCAACGTGGAACTCTGGTTTCAGTGCGAGAGCCGAGCTGTAGCCGAGAGCCCTGTGTCCCTGTGTGAGATGGGTTCTGGGGGGAAGACAGCCCATGCCCAGCCGGCCGAGTTCTGGGATCTTGGGTCATCTAGTCTGACCCCCGGCCCCCTCCTTCATTCTGTTAGTCAGAGACAAGCACGAATGACTGTCCCCGACTGTGGGTTTTCTGTAAGAAGGGGGGAGGGGTAACACATCAATCGGGCTTCTGGTACCAGCCGATGGCATACTCCAATGGGGAGGTTTGAGGAATGATTCTTCAAAGGACTATTTACCGAGCCGTGGGGGCAGGATGTAGGGCACGCCCAATGGGGTAGTGCTCTACACTCGGATGGGGTGAAGGCACAGGGTCATTGGGATGCCAGACACAGAGAAGCAGATGGAAAAGGACCATGAGAAGAGCTGAGACCTTCACTGGTGAGTCACAGACAGCCCGTGACAATCCTGTGGTCAAGACAAACACACTGACCTAACCCTGCTCCCTTCTCCTAGAGTGACCCAGTTGTCTCACTGGATGAAGATAAATTAAGAAAGCCCTAACCGACACAGCTCATACGGGTCAGGCTTCCAGGGCAAATGGCAGACATCCAGCAGGACGATTTACACACAGAGGCCCCTGGGGAGCTTAGTCAGTGAAGCGACCGACTCCTGGTTTCAGCTCAGGTCATGATCTCAAGTTTTGTGAGTTCAAACCCCATGTCGGGCTCTGCACTCCTAGTACGGAGCCTGCTTGGGATTCTCTCTCTCCCTCACTCTCTCCCCGCTGTCACGGCTAAGATGTGTTATCACATCTCTTTAAAGAACATGTAAGGGAATCAGCATGGAAAATCCCAAACCATATAATCAGGGAATAATGCACATTCCATTCTTGAATGCTTACTTTGAAGTTCCTGAGATCAGAAATATACTGGTGTTTAATTGTGATAGAGCCTATTTTTTTCTAAACTACACTAAAAAGCTTTATAGACTATAAAATAAAAGAAATGCGACCTTATAAAGCAAAAGTCATCTAGGACAAGCATTGCCTCCATGAGTGCCTTCAAGGTGCCACAGTCTCTCACTTGAAGGTCTTTAAGAATCACAGAATCACCGAATGTATTTAGAATCACAGAAATACCCAAGCTCCCTGTCCGGGGGCTGGTATCCTGATGTCCCTAATCTCTAGCTGGCCTTTCCTTTCTACAGGTAAAGAACAAGAATAGTGGTGCGGGTGCCACGGTGGGGGCTGGGATAATGGATCGTTTTCAATGGGATGTGTTTATTTCAATAGGGCCCAGCTCTTATTTTAAATTACTATCTACCAAAGTACAGCGAATATGCCTGTGTATCAGCCACGTGCCCACTGAAACGACAAAGTTATCTACAAGGTCTGACATTTATATCACCTTACTGCACGGTGCCT
The DNA here is from genome assembly GCF_014898765.1 of Herpailurus yagouaroundi. Taxonomy (NCBI): domain Eukaryota; kingdom Metazoa; phylum Chordata; class Mammalia; order Carnivora; family Felidae; genus Herpailurus; species Herpailurus yagouaroundi. The sequence continues at coordinate 3,550,611 of NW_024412377.1, read as the reverse complement.
CCTGCCTGAGAGGAGGGAGGAAGAGACCATTCATGAAGGATTCGTTTGTCTCATCTGCATATGCAGATGCGTTGCCTATATTCATGTAACAAACTGCCCCAATCTCAACAGCTTAAGAGAACATTTTATTTTTCATTTTTACATTTTCTTGGCTTTATTGAGGTACAATTGATACATAAAAATGTGCGTAGCTTGAACACATACATTTGATGACTCTGGAGATCTGCAAACACCATGATGCCATGACCACAACTAAGATTTGAAACATGTCCGTCACTTCCAAACAATGGTCTTGTGTTCTTTGGTGTGTGTGTTAAGGCGATACTGTGTTAAGGCGACCGTGTACCATCCACAGTCTCTGTGGGTCAGGAGTTGGAAGACAGCTCATGAACTTGGTCCTCTGCTGAGGGCCTCACAAGGTGACAATACTCTGCCCAAGGATGACTTCTCATCTGGAGCTCAAGTGGGGAAGGCTTCGCCTCCCTGCTCCCTGAGGATGAAGTCCTGGCCTCCCACTGGCTATCAGAGGCCGCCCTCACCAACCTGCACCGTGGCCGCTTCTGTCTTCAACCAGCACAGGAGAGCTTCTCCAGAGGAGCCTGCTCAGACAGCCTTAGATAATGTCATGTGATCCCAGAAGTGACCTTTGCCATATCCGGCTGTTAAGAAGCAAGCTACAGGGGCGCCTGGGTGGCTCAGTCAGTTAAGCATCCCACTTCGGCTCAGGTCATGATCTTGCAGTTCCTGAGTTCCAGCCCCGTGTCGGCTCTCTGCTGACAGCCAGGAACCTGGAGCCTGCTTTGGATTCTGTGTTTCTCTCTCTCTCTCTGTCCCTCCCTTGCTTGTGCTCTCTCTCTCTCTCTCTCTCAAAAATAATGAATAAACATTAAAAATTTTTTTAAAAAAATCAAGGCACAGGAACTTACTACTCAAGGGTGTACCTACCTTTCTTCGGAGGATGAGGGGCTTCCTTAAAAGTCTAGCTGCTTCTAAAAACCCTCCAGTACAGACTCCCGTTAGGCAAATAACCACCACCCTCCTGCTCTGTGTGATTCATTTCCACACATTTTCCTGAAGGTAAGGAGTATTTGTACGAGGGGCTTTTGTGGGGAGCATGTTAATGTAACATGAACCCCGTAAGAGAGGCTGATATCACACATATCATACACACATGCATCCACACACACGCACATGCTAGCATGAAGATACACACACACACACACACACACACACACGCATCTTGGATTCTGTATATTATGACAAGGTGCTACGAATGTTATAGGTAGTTATAATGTTGGAGGAGCCCCATTTGGACAGGAATGAGCCCATTCTCACACCCCAGCCATGCTCAGTCACTGGCTGGGAGCAGCTCAGGCCCCGGAAGGGCGGGGTCTGGGGCTGTCAGCCAGCCCTGCTTCCTGCAGCAGGTTCTTGAAGGTCTGCGGGTGGCCCCCTATGGCCGTTAGTGGGGACAGAGCCCGAACTCAAAGGCCACATGTCCGATTGCAGACAAACAGGATTATTGCTCTACACAAACTATTCCTTTAGACATTGCACTAGAATATTGAAAACACACTTCAATTTTCAAAGATTTAACTAGGCAAGTGTTTAAGGCTTTGATTTATGAAATTGACATCGTACCTCCCTTTTATTTTCAAACTTCCCAGAACTGAGACCCTCAGGGAGGGAGAGGTCGTTACTTTGTTTCCAAGGCTACAGGACCATTTCACCGGGAAGCCCCACAAGACTTCCAGAGGAAATAAAAGCATGGAGAAACAGAATGAGAGAGATCTATACACGTATACATGATGGATGATATGTATATATGCTCACTTTATACATACATATATCCACATGTCTCTATATGTGTGCATACATGTATTTTGGATTTTTCAAAATTTTAGATTAGAAGCAAGAGGAATGGAATAAAACAGCCACAAATGCCCCCAAATTGTCCTTCTACGGATACCCGCTTCATAGATAGAACAGCCTACAATGAGTTCTTCTTTCATCTAAAGGAATAATGGCAAAAATCGTGTACAAAAGCACAATGCTAAAGGCAAGCCATGATCATTTGCAACTGAAAATTTTTAGCTAAAAAAAGCCACCACCTGAATCTTCCATTTTCTCAAAAGCAGTGGAGCGTTCTGCTTGGAGCAGCCAGCGGGCACGGTCCCACGTCACCCTCACAACGACTGTGAGCAGCAGGTGCCGCTAATGTCCTCATGCTAGGAGTTGGGACTCAAGGCTCACACAGAGGATGCCAACTTCCCCCTCCTATTTTAATCCAATTTCTTTGCAAGTACATAAGCTAATAAAAACAAGGGTTTTGCAGCACAGAGACTGGATAGAAGGATCTAAAATGCTGGCGCTTTTTCAGGCAGCATTCCAAAATCAAATTTGGAAACAACCCGAGAGAGGCTGAACCGAACGCTACGGGTGATTGGCTGCACGCACCGTCTTCTGCCTTCCACTTGAGTTAGGGAGGGATCCTTGCCCACCCGAGCAGGACGCAGCAACAGATCAGGGCTCGGCATGGTTAGTTGTGCGATGCTTTTTGCCTCGTTTAAGAACCACTGGGGGAGGGACACCTGGGTGGCTCAGTTGGTTGAGCGTCCGACAAGGCTCAGGTCATGATCTTGTGGTTCGTGGGCTCAAGCCCTGCGTCAGGCTCTGTGCTGACAGCTCAGAGCTCGGAGCCTGCTTCAGATTCTGGGTCTCCCTCTCTGGCTGCCCCTCCCCCAGTCATCCCCTCTCTCTCTCTCTCTCTCTCTCTGTCAAGATGAATAAACACTAAACAAACAAACAAACAAAAAACAACTACTGGGGGAAAAGTAAGCCATTAGTACCAACATGGACTCAGCCTGCTTCTTCCGGGAACCGTATACACTTAGATGGAGGGATCACCATGGGAAGAACTTTCTCTCACACTGTGTCCATGCAGCATCCTGTGCCAGAAGGAGAAAGCGCAGCCTGGTGCAGCCTTGCCAGTCAGATGGCAAGTCAGACCGAACCCAACCCCACTGGTGGAGCTCGCATCACACACGAATGCCCGCTGTGCTGTTACTTCAGCTCTGTGCAGGCAGAACGCGGAACCTGGTCCTGGGACACATCACGGGAGCCGCGCTTCGAATTGGTTTCTAATATGCTAAGTCTGGAGGACATCAAGGGGGTCAGCATGATGGGGTGAGAACGACAGGACCATATGGCTCCAGGTCATTAATACCTGACTCACTTCTTCCAGATGCCAGTTTAAGGCAGCGTCCTGATCATCTCCAAATGATAAACAAAGCCCAAAGTGCCAAGTGCCAGAGGCGTGGCGCTGGTTTACGCTGTTTTAAACCCCAAAGACCCTTGGCTCCTCCTTTCTGGAGTGGGATAAGCCACGGTTAATGGAAGCAGGCTCTGAATCCAGATGCTGATCTTCAATCTAAAGATTCTAAGTCTGGGGGCGCCTGGGTGGCTCCGTCGGTTGAGCGTCCAGCTTCGGCTCAGGTCATGATCTCGCGGTTTGAGAGTTCGAGCCCCACGTCGGGCTGTGTGCTGGAGATGTAATTGACACGTGACATTGTGTAAGTTTAAGGTGTACAACATAATGATTTGATACATGTGTTGTGGTGATCACCACAATAAGGTGAGTTAACACATCATCCCATCTGACGTAACGTTATTTCTATCTCCTGACATAAGGATCCTTATTTTTTGCGTGTGTCATAAGAACATTTAAGATCTACACTCTTAGCAAATTTCAAGTACACAATACGGTATTATTAACAATGGTCACCAGGCTGTGTATTCGATCCCCAAAACTTACATAAGTAGACATTTGTACCTTTGGATTAACATCTTCTCATTTGCCCCACCTCCTACCCCCAGCCCCCAGCAACCACCAATCTTCTCTCTGTTTCTATGAGTCCAGCTTTTATATATCCCACATATAAGCAAGATCGTACGATATTTGTCTTTCTCTGTGTGACTTATTTCACTTAACATAATGTCTTCAAGTTTCATCCATCTTATCACAAATGACAGGATTTCCTTCTTTTTTTATGGCTGAGTAACTTTCCATTGTATTTATGGAATCCATTTTCTTTATCCATTCATCCATCAACGGACACTGAGGTTGTTTTCAAGTCTTGTTTGTGAATGAACATGGGGGTGCGTACATCTCTTTGAAACAGTGATTTCACTTCCTTTGGCTATAGATACAGAAGTGGGTTGCTAGATCACATGGGAGTTCTGTTTTTAATCTTTTGAGGAAGCTCCATATTCTTTTCCATAGTGGCTACACCAGTTTGCATTCCCACCAACAGTGCACAAGGCGTCCCCTTTTTCCGCATCTTCACCAATACCTGTTATCACTTATCTTTTTGATAAGAGGTGTGTGTGAAGTGACATCTCACAGGTGTGAAGTGATGTCTCCTTATCGTTTTCATTCGCATTTTCCTGAAGATTAATTGTGTTAAGCACCCTTAGATATGCCCGTTGGCCAGTTCCGTGCCCTCTTTAGAAAGCTTTCTATTCAGGTGGCTCATCTATTTTGTAACTGAATTCTTCGCTCTTTTTTTGCTGTGGAGTTATAGGAGTTACTTCTATATTTTGGATGTTAACCTCTTATCAGATATATGGCTTGCAGATATCTTCTGCCATTCCATAGGCTGCGTTTTCATTGTGTTGACTGTTTCGTTTGCTGTGCAGAAGCTTTTTAATTTTATGCAGTCCACTTGTTTGCTCCTGTTGTTTGTGCTTTGGGATTCATGTCCAAAAAGTCATTGCTAAGACCAATGTCAAGGAATTTTCTCCATATGTTTTAATCTAGGCGTTTTAAGGTTTCGGGTATTATATTTATCTTTACTCCATTTCAAATAAATTCTTGTGAGTCGTGTAAGATAATGGCACAATTTCCTTTTTTGTAACATGAGACTATACAGTTTCCTCAACACCATTTATCGAAGAGACTATTTTCCCCCCATTAAGTATTCTTGGTTTTCTAGTCAGATATTATTCGACCGTTTACGTGTGGGTTTATTTCTGCTCTCACTTCTGTTCCTTTCTTCTATGTATCTGTTTTTGTGCCAGCACCATAGTGTTTTGCTTACTATAGCTTTGTAATGTAGTTGAAATCGGGGAGCATGATGTTTTCAACTTTATCCTTCTTTCTCAGTCCTGTTTTGTTACTTAGTGTCTTTTGGTGTTCATATGAATTTTATGATTGTTTGTTCTATTTCTGTGAAAAATGCTGTTGGAATTTTGGTTGGGTTTGCACTGAATTCATCAATGGCTTTGAGTACTAGGAGCATATTAACAATGTTAATACTTCCAATCCATGAACATGGGATGTCTTTCCATTTATTTGTGTCTTCTTCCATTTCTGTCATCAGCATCTTATAGTTTTCAATGTACAGATCTTTCACCACTTTGGTAAAATTTACTCCTATGTAATCCAGTTGTTTTCAATAGTATCATAAATGGAATTTTTTATTTCTTTCTCAGATAGTTTGTTATTAGTGTATAGAAACACATTGATTTTTGTATGCTGCTTTTACATATATCCTGAAATTTACTGAATTCTATATCAGTTCTAACAGTTTTGTTAGTGGAATCTTGAGCATTTTCTCTGCATAAGATTGTGTCATCTGCAAACAGAGACCATTCTACTTCTTCTTTTCTGATTTAGATGTTTTTATTTCTTTTTCTTGTCTAATTGCTCTGGCTAGGATGTCCAGTACTTTCTTGAGGAAAAGGGATAAGAGCAGATACGCTTTCTTGTTCCTGATCTTAGAAGAAAGGCTTTCCAACTTTCATTGTTGAGTTTGATGCTATATATGGCCTTTATTCTTTTGATGTATGTTCCTTCTGTCTCCTATGTGTTAAGAGTTTTTGTCATAAATCATGCCAAATTTTGTCAGATGCTTTTTCTTCATCTATAGAAATGGTCATGCGGTTCTTTCATTTTGTTAATATAGTGCATCACAGGTATTGATGTGCATACATCGAACCATGCTTGCATCTTAGGGGTAAATCTCACTTGATCATAGCGTACGATTCTTGTAATATGCTACAGAATTTCATTCACTATATATTTTTGTTGAGAACTTTTGCATCTATATCTGGCATGTGTTTTTGTTTGTTTGTCTTTGTAATGTCCTTCACTGGTTTGGCATCGAGGAAGTCTCCATTTCCTTGGGGTCTCTTACTGGAAAGTTATTGTGTTCCTTTTGTGGTGTCACATTTCCTTGATTTTTCATGTTGTGGGAAGTCTTACGTTGCAGTCTTCACATCTGAAGAAGTAGCCACCTCCTCCAGTCTTTCCTGACTGGCTCAAGAGGGAAATACCTTCTGTGAGCTCTGCTGGGGATTCTGAGGCTTTCTCATCTTCTTTCTGTGGCTGTATCTGCTCCCCACTTCTCTTTTCCTCTTGGCTTGGGGGAGGATTTCTTAAGATTGTATGCTTTCTCTCAATCCTACAAAGCCAGGCTGGGTGCTCACAACTTCCCATTTGTTTTCCCTGGGATGGTGCTAAATGGTTAACTCTATGTGTTTTCTACCAATCCCACCAAGTCAGACTGCTCTTGTGCAAAACTCACTATCACCATCATCAGGGGTACATCCATGCAATGGAGGTATGTGTGGGTGAGGCACGCAGAGTAATCAGGGGGATTTGCATTGAGCCAACCCAGCAGCTCATGCTCAGGCTTCCTGATGGAACGCACAAAACGATTAGTAGGATCAACGTCCCTTTGATGTCCTCCAGGAGCCTAAGCTACTCCGCATGACTCAGTCGCACAGCACAGCCCAGTAACCTGGATGGGGCAGAGCTCCGCACAGGTACTCACTCACACATTCATTTTCCACCAGAAGACAAATCATGAGCTGAGAAAGCTCTGTTGGCACTGAGCTGTGCTGCCTTGGAGGGAAGCGGTGATGTGGATGAAATGAAAATATTCTTCTTACCCTCTTCAATGTGTCCAATTGGGGTTTTTCTGTTTTGTTTCGGGGTCTTCTCTGGGGGGGGTTGTGTGTGTGTTTTTTCCTCCAATGTAAGGGTGGAACATCTCTGCTGGAACTTCCACAAAATCACTCCCATCCATTGTGATGGTCAAGATCAGTGTTCTTTATGGGGAAGACCGTAGAAAACTGCTATTGCACCATTTTGATGACACTGGTCTTGAAGAAATCAGAAGTATTCTTTATCACGACTGAGAACCCAAGAGCCAAGCCAATCTCACTAATCAGCCAGTCAAAGGAGAACAAAAAGAACCATAACAAAAGAAGCTACAGGTGCATAAAGTGATCTAAAAAGATTTTAACGGTAATAATCAGCCAAGAAAAGCATGGGTTTTTACAGGCATCACCGGCCTTTAGTTGTTAGGAGGAGGAAGATCTCAAAAGTAGGAACAGGGCCGAAGAGAAAGATCAAGAAGGAAAGAACAATCTAATGTCTGATACTGAAGGTGGGACAGGATGTTACAGGTCCTCTCAATTCTAGAAACATCAGATTATATGCATGTCTTGTAAAATAATCAGTGAACGGTGTCTGAAAAAGAACACTGGGGTCGCAAGGTCTGCTGACCTGTGGGGTCAGACTCAGCTTCCAGAAAATCCTCTTTCCCTCCCACTCCCCACACCCAGATCCACCCCTGGGTCCTGAGGATGAGACGGGTGCATTCCTTGCCTCCCGAGCCTCTGTCACCAGGGTCCATGGTGCATGAAACCATTTGTGTTTTATTTTAGGTCAAAGTATATTGTCATCTGCAGGAATTGTTTGCATAGCACATGCTCTTAACATCATCTAAAATGATTAGTGAACACTTACTTTACTATAATTCTTAAGTATTGCCACCACCATTCTTCCTAAAAAGGTGAGGTGAACTGGTAACCAGTGTGAATTTTGTCTGTCTACAGGTTTTTGCTACCTTTACATTCCGTGAACAACATAGGCTTTCCTACGATTAAGTTACACAGCTGCCCCTTGAACAAACACACTGCCAACGCACGGGTCCATGTCCCCCATGAGTTTTTTCAATAAACACAGTACAGGACTATATATGGAATTTATTTTCCTTGTGATTTTCTCTTTTTAACTTTATTTATTTATTTTGAGAGACAGAGAGAGAGAGCATGAGAGAGCAAGGTCGGGGCAGAGAGAGAGAGAGAGAGAGAGAGACAGAGAAAGAATCCCAAGCAGGCTCCCCGATCTCAGTGCAGAGTACAACATGGGGCTTGAACTCATGAACCGTGAGATCACAAGCTGAAGGGAAGTCAAGAATCAGATGCCCAACTGGCTGAGCTCCCCAGGAGCTCCCCCCTTATAATTTTCTTAATAACATTTTCTTTTCTCTGGCATATAGTTTATCATAAGAGTATAATATATAATACATATAATGTACAGAATATGTGTTAATTGACCAAAGGCTTCTGGTCAACAGCAGGCTATAAGTAGTGGTTAGCAGCTGAGTTTTGGGGAAGTCAAAAGCCATGCGTGAATTTTCTACCACATGGGGGCTGACATCCCAACCACACAGTTGTTCGGGGATCCACTGTATTTCAAGTTCTATGTTCACAAAAGTTGTCAGGACAAAAGGAAGGTGGGCCTTCAGGAGGTCCCCAAAACGTCAGGGCATGTGTTCGTATTTCAACTGTGTACCGCGTGACAAAAGGTGGCAGGCATGGGAGGGAAAGCCACAGTTTGGGGACTGCCAACGCCACTTATCCTGACAAAGGCCAACTTGTTAGCATTTCAGCACCAGAGACAAGCCTTGTGATAGCAGGGCGGAATTTCCCCGGGGAACCCCTCTCTTTATAAACTAAATAGACGATGGTATCTCTTTCACGCTGGGGTGTCTCAGGTGAAGGCTTGTTTCCACAAATCTCTCGAAGGCCTTTCCATCTTGCAACGGTCATCCACTCTGCAAGATAAGCAGTCTTTCTATAGGCACGGCAGGCTTTCCCGGCGCTCGCTTCCGGAGGAAGTACTCATTTGGCTCCTGGCATGATCTTTAGTTTTGTCTGCACGAGGAGGAAGTTCAGGCAGGCAGGAAGCCATTCTTCGGTTTTCAAGACTATTCGATTTCCAGGCAGGCCGGGCCGCTAATCCGGAGTGTTCCCCCGGGGTGCTCACTGCAGACCAAACTCGGGGTAAGTCAGCCCGGTGTTCCTTACCTGAGTCAAGCAGAGGGCAAGTTAACCATCTAATTGGGATCCAGGCCCTGCCTCTGGCGGGATCCCCGGAGCTGTCCCTGGAGGGCCCCGTTTCTAAAACCGGTCATCAGGCAGATGCCGGCCTGGAGGGGTCGGGACGGTGACCTCTGAACGGTGAGCGGGGCCACCTGCCTTCAGGCCCTTCCCGCAAGGACCACAGCACGGAGGCGCCTGCAGGTCCCCAGATGCTCTCACCACCCCGCCGTCTCCCGCTCCCCTTGCACCGCAGGGTGAAACGTTCCTGACTTGGAAGGAACCCACGTGAGCCATGCCCACAGTGCATGCGCTCCGAGAGGTGGTCCCAGAAGCGGACGGGGGAGCACGTGGGGGGTGGCAGGGGTGAGGCCACCAAGAGCTGGACGGGGAGGGGCGGGGGGGGGGGCTCCTCACCCAAGGGGGCCTGCAGGCTTAGGGCCCCTGCCCTGTGCTGAGTTGTGAACCACACCCCCAGCGCTCACTGATGCAGGGGCCGAGTCTGTGCGCAGACAGGGACACAGAGATCACACACACACACATACACACACACACCACATATCCCATATTCCATGCATCACACACGCAATCACTTGAGATGACCTTAGAAACGAAAGTTCTCATGCACATGAGGAAAAGCAGGGCCATGAAGGTTGAGGAAGGACTCATTCCAGAAAAAGGACAGTCCTCCAGATGAAGGAATCGTGTCCAAAAATCCAGGATAGGAATCGTACAACAAAAGGCTAACATAAAACAACCAGAGATTTTTTTAAGTCAATTAGAAGTCTCAAAAATAAAGTATCAACGGGAAAAATACTGGAAAACAGAAAAAAAGTCTTGAGAGAATGAAAAAGCAGTACTGAAGTCCGGAACCCGAACAACGAGACATAAAGAGGGAAAATAGGAACTTGATCCTCAAATGATGCAAGAAGAACCGAGAAGCTCCAACATTCACATGGAATGGGGACCAGGCAGCCTGGGGGGTGCCAGGGGCTTAGAAACTCCCTCGGGGGAGGGCGACGGGCGTTCACCCGCCACAAGCGCATCTTCAGCGCCCAACAGGGTGGATTTTACAAAAAATCTGTTTCTAGTTACATCCTGAGGAAACCGAAGAGTATCAAGGGCAGAAAGAAACTTACAAAAGCTTCCAGGGAAAGAGAAGCGAAATTAACCCAGTAAAGACTGATAAGCCCTTAAACCGTTAAAAGTAACCGCCAGCTGGAAAAATCCCTCAGGGGACCGAGTTCATCTCCTGAAGCGCTTGGTCCGTGCAGGTAACACAGTTGCTGGTGATCTGAGCACAGCGGTCGCATCAAGAAAGACTGTTCCCGGCACAGCGTCACGTTCCTCAGAACCACACGCTCTTGTCCCAGCGTGGCCGAGTCCTGCCCCCCTTTTGCTCTGCCTACACATCACTGTCCGCCAAGCTGGTATTGGCACATGGACGCCCCTCGCGTTCCTGTTCCCCACGACCCGGCACCCACACCTGTGACCACCGAGCCTCCCCTCTCGGCCCGAAGCCCCGCTCAGAAAGCCCTTTGGGCTGCAGGAGGAGGTTGCGTTAGCTGGCTTGCTGCTTTGTAATTTCTGGGTGCCATTTGCATCCACCGTGTCGTATTTATACGCTGCTTTTCAATGTATTTGCATGTCGCAGCGCTGCGTTTCTTCCGTGTGGGCCAAAGTTCCATGACTTGCGCTGTTCACAACTACGTTGCTATTGTGTTGCAAGAAAACCCAATAGTCGTTCATGAAATGTTAAAAAAAAACTACGGAAATGATTTTAAAACTATTTTCTAACAGGCACAAACCACCAGGGGGTTGGGGGTATAAATCCAAACATGCGGTAGCACCAGTCGAGGACGCAGGGGGTGGGCGTGATTGTTGGCTGGGAAGCACCAAACCCGTTCTACCTTTTCGATGCAGAACAATGAAACACAGCCCCTGCCTTCCGAAAGCACAGGGGCGAGTTAGATTTGGGTCACGAGAGGTGCCAGGATTTGTCAACTGTCATTTAGTTCTCACCGCCACAATGGCATGTTTACTTTCTGATTGAAGAGCGTGTTGTCCGAGCACAAAAGCAGGGGGTCTACAGAAAGCTCGGGGAAGGGTCCCACGTGGTTGGGTCTCTTCGGCATGACCCCGTCCTGCCCACTCCTCATCCGTTCCCGTAGGCCAGGCCTACCTATTCTTGGGGCGCATGTTGATTGCACCCCCAGAGCCGAAGCACCCCAGCCTCGGTTAGAAACCCAGGCAGACTCAAGCCGGGAGGCAAGAGGTCCTACAGGCCAGCAATCCGTAACCAGCTAACTGTGCAGACCCAGCCCGCGCCAGACTCCTTGTTTATCTGTGAGGGGCTCAGACCCCCCCCCCCGGGGTCCCACTCCCTCCTCCTAAATGATGAGCTGGGTTCCTTGTGCCCACTGACCGAGCCGCACAAAATACTTGACTTGTGCCAACATCTCTCCCTCCTGCCGGCCTCCGAATTTGGACCCGCCAAGGCTGAGCCAGCAGACAACCCTTCCCAAGAACCTCGACCTTCAAGGAAGGGCGTTCCTCCATCAGCTGTCCGACAGGCCACCCACGCCCCACACCCGATTCTGTGTAGCCCCGTCCACGCCTCCCTGGAAAGAGAACTCCTTCCTGGGGCACCTGGGTGGCTCCGTCAGTTGAGCGTCCGACTTCAGCTCAGGTGGTGATCTCCCGGTTCGTGAGTTCGAGCCCCGTGTCGGGCTCTGTGCTGTCAACGCAGACCCCATTTCAGATCCTCTGCCTCCCTCTCTCTCTGCCCCTGGCTTGCGCTCTCTCAAAACTAAATACACATTAAAAAACACTTTATTAAAAAAAGAGAGAGAACTCCTTCCTGCCTGACCTCTGGGGTAGTCACAGATCTCAGGGTCAGGATGCTCTTGCTACAGCCAGGTCTCTGCCCCTTACCTCGAGTCCCTTTGAGCACAGGCCCTTATGAGCACACCCCTAGGTCCAGATTTGTTTTCATCTGACATCACGTATGCAGATCTTTAAAGCCTGGGCTCTGGGTGTGCTATCGCGATTTATAATAAGAAATATGTATTTGCTCTTCATCTCCAATTCTGGCAGTTTCTTAAGTGGTGAGAGCAATGAAGGTGCCTTTTAGTGTGTTCACGAGGTGACTTTTGGACCCCTACCTAAGGATGGGGGGCTGGTTACCTAGAGAAAGAGAGAGGGTTGGAATTTTCAGTCCCACCCACACCCCCATGACCTCCTGGGAAGGATGAGAACCTGGAGGTTGGATCGATCACCAATGGCCAAGGATTCAATCAACCATGCCTCTGTAATGAAGCCTCCTTAAAAACCCAAAAGGACGAGTTTCGAGAGAGCCTCCAGATGGGTGAACGCGGGGAGATTTGGGGAGGGTGGGCCCTGGAGAAGGCCTGGGAGCTCTGAGCCCCTCTGCATATCTTCTGTCTGGCTGTTCCTGAGTCATATCCTTTTATAGTAACCAGTAGCCTGGTAAATAAAATATTTCTCTGCACTCTGTGAGCCACGGCAGCAAATTAAACCTCGGAAAGGGGCGGCAGGAACCTCTGATTTACAGCCAGTTGGTCAGAAGTGCAGGCGACAACATTTACAACACCCTGCTGGTGTCCAGGAATTGCCGCTTGGGGTGGGGAAGTCTCCGCACGCATGCACGTGGGGACTGCGTTCAGGAAACGTGCACTGGGTCTAAGCTTTTGTTTCTGCAATTGCAACACGGATACACATCCTGTCCTGAAACCCCTAGAGGAAGGCCGGCACCTCCTGCGCAGACATAACTGGCTTCGCCCGTGGAAACTGCAAGGTTGCTGATCTCGGCTGGCCTCTGACTCGGGGCCCTGGTACACCCACGGGGGCTGCTATAGTGCTGGATGCCATTCATTCATTCGTTCATTCATTCGATAAACACTCACTAAATCACGTGGGCCCATTCATGCGGCTGGACAGGGCTTCCCCCTTCCCCCAGTGCGTCCAGCTGTGGACATTTCTTGTTCCCTCCCTCAGCCCCGTGGGCAGGCCTTGTCTCAAGGTCAGGCCCCTTAGACTCTTCGTAATCTCACTGTACCTCAAAATATGGAAAAACCATACCTTGTAATTCTTTTAGTCAAAAATAAGAGAAAATACTGAGCAAGGTACGTTCACAAAACCCAAGGACGGCAAAATATTTCGCGGGGCTTCTAACATTAAAACAGATAATAAACAAAGTAATTGCCTTTCCTTAAATAAATGGATTTAAAAATTTGGTCTATGTATGTGATGAACCATTATACAACATTTAAACAAGCAATCTAGATCTTAATGAATCAATACAGTTAGATCTAAAAAAAAATGCTGAGTTTAATGTTTTGGCTTGAATTGCTTTGAGAATTACAAATATTAAATTTCCAATAGATTGGCCTATCTCCCAGATTCCGAACTGTGAAGCAAGTAAGATATTTTGGCTGCAACTTTTCCCTAACATTAATCTTTTGTGAATAATTTGAATTAAACTGTCTATATCAGGATGTTCGCTACCCTTCTGCCACAGCAAACATCTCCTAACTCATTTCTTTGTGCTCAGAATCCATGCCCAAACTTTGCTGGAATAGTTTTATTTGGAAACCTAAGGTCGTCCCTGGAGAAGCTCGGAAACCTTAGGGCTTCTCGTGAAGCACTCGCGAGAAATTCTTTTCTCCTTAGAGTTTTCCTCCGATAACTAACCTCAACCTGGGCTTGCGTGGGTAGAGGACACGTCACCTCATCCGTAACGATTTCAAACACGGGATTCCAGGTGCCGACTCCAGAGTAGAGGACTCAGCAACCGCCCGGCACAAACCATCATTTCCTCTTGGTTACGAGAGTCACACTCAAGTGCTCAGGAACCATAGCCATTCTGTGTTGGAAACGTCAGGTGACATGTCTCAGACTGCCATCTGAGATACGTCACCCTCTTAGTGACAAGCCGCTCCCGGGAGAAAGAAGTGCATGGTGGGGAGAGAGCACAGGTGCTGAGCCAGGCATGTGGCAGCCGTGAGTTCTGACCGTCTTGCTTGCAAGCTTGGTGGCCGTGGCCGACTCCCCTAAAAACTTAGTTCTCACCGCTTCTCCATCGGCCCAAAGCTCGAGGTCACGTCCTTGTAGCGTCATTATCCTGCGGGGAGATGACACGAGATGACACATCTGGAAACCCGGGTTCCAAGAAGGCTGAGGGCATGACTTCCGTGAAAGTCACCGTCGTCCAAAGCAGGGGAAACGCCTGTGCTGGCTTTGATTCCAGGCCGGTGTGATCTCAGTGCAGGACCCATTACAAGACTGTAATCTTGCCTTCCACCGCATGAAATAGGCATGAATATTTTGTAAACCCAGAGTATAGTGTCCTTAGAGACCTGAAAAATGGCAAGCCCCAGAAAATTGCTAGTTACTTGTAACTGAGCGGTAGAAATGGGAGTCGAGCTGCAGCCCGAGAAAAACTGCCCCGCGAACAGACACCGAGGATGAGAGCCCGTGTGTCACTGAGACTCCAGGAAGTTTGTGCCTGATGATCACAGCAAAGCTTTACTAACACAGACATTGGTATCTCAAATAGACATTCAGGGCCCATGGGAACAAGTTCCGAGTGAAAAACTGTGCACCTGGGCCACCTTCTGTTGGCACGATTGCTAAACGGCTTCTCTTACGGAGCAGAACCAGGATGAAACCGGGATGTGACCCCATATGCAAACCTGACTTATAACAATGGACCCGGGTTTCAAGAAGGCACCTATGTGTAGGCTGAGTTGTCTGCCAAAACCAACCAATCAGGACGAGGTCCTTCCAACCAGTCAGGACAAAGCACTGTTTTTCCCTTCCCTCATTAGCATATTGGACCAGAACCTCGAACTTGAGCGGGAACTTCCTCTGTAGAAGCAGAGCCTCCCCTTGCGCTGGGGGCCCAGCCTAACGGCTCTCCCTTGGTGTCGTGTCTCCTCCCTCCAGCTCAAGTTGCAGCCCCAATAAAGCCTTGCCTGTGCCTTTGACTTTGGGGGCCAGCCTGGTTTCCATCATTGTCTGGCCCAAGAACCTGATTCTGGTAACCTTAAGTTGGGGTGTTGGGTGTTTCCCTAATAAACACAGAAACTACATGGCATTGATGTGAGGGGTGCAGAGCAGGAAGTAAGATAACTAATATGAGAGGCTGGAAGATGGTCATCCTCGTTACATGGTGACAAACATTTCTCCAGACCATTATCTCTGATAACTTGAAGGCAGGTAATTATTGATGAATGCACCCGTGTCTCTGGGCAGACACTGTGTTAGGGTAAGTTCATTGTTAGTATTCTATTTCATAAGAACCTATGGGAAAGTTCGATCTCTGAAAAGAACTGTCTAGTTTCAAGCAGAGTTAGAGGGAATAGGTGGAATCCCAAAATTTCAGAATCTGAAGATTTGGAAAATAAGACGATGCTGATGTGTGTCTACACGGACGCGCCAAGCACAGCTCACCTTCGCGCCACACTCAAGGCATGAGAGGCAGAGCCACGGGGTAGATGGATGAGCTTCCGGGGTCTTGCTGCTTTCGCAATGTGTTGAGTAGACAGTCTACCGGATACCCATTTCCCATATTTCGAGAAATATTGTTTTCCTTTCCCCAGATTCGCAGAGATTTCTGATTCCCAGAAGTGATAACAAGGAGCTGTTCCATAGGAACTTACAGAGGGCTGTATCCACCTTGATTCTGTAGCCCGGGTGCCACCAGAGGGGCCGTGACAGACGCTGCTGGACAGCCTAGCTGCTCTCACACTAAGGGTCACTGACTTCATTTCTTCGTCTAGCCTGGCAGTGCTCCCAGAAGATCCTTCTAGTGTCGGTCTCTTATGTCAATATACAAGTGGTCTCTTGCTTCTCCATTGACACCTCTGAAGTCAAGAATTATGGAAATGTTCAAAGCAGGTAATATATGGTTGGTTTTTCACTGTTCGAGTGGAAGGCTGACGATAAGGGAAGGGAGGAGTGATCCAGGTGGTAAAGGGTTGCAGCTGGAGAAATCAACATAAACTCACATCTAGCTTAATATAGAGGCATGGCAACGTGTAGAAATATTTATAGATACGCACATGTACGTGTTAGCACACACATACATTCCCTTGATATGTCAACTGATTAAGGACAGGAAAACACTGGCAGAGAAGAGTGCATCAAGCACCCAGACCTTGATTTCCAACACCACTCTCCGGTGACAGGAACACGGGCTCCAAGAGAAATGGCTGATTCTAAGACTAAACAGAAAATATGGAAGGTGAAGCGAGAACATCTTACGTTGCCCTGCAGTAGGGAAGTCTCAACACGTGCATGCACAGACAGGCACACACACACACACACACACACACACACACACATGCACACGCACACTGATGGGACTTTGTCAGATACAGGTTCCAACTGAAAAACTCCCAATGCCCAAAGCAAGAAGAACAATTTGAGTAACAAAATAAGTAGAGTAGTATTGTTTCATGGAATAAATATCCATGAGTCCACAGTGATGTAAATAAAGAATTGAATAAATAGGGGAAGAAAAGAGATAAATCTGGGCAAAATCATTGTAAATACCACATATAGACACCCTGCCCTCACGGAGGGGGAACTAGGTGTCCACGCCTCAGGGATAGGCTACACAGTGTGACTTCCTTCCGTAGAGTATAGTGTAGAAAGGCAAAAGAGCACCTGCACATTGGGGAGACCTGACCAGTGTCACATCAGCCATGTCATCAAGGCCAACATCACCAGTGGTAAGTTGTGTGGGTAGCATGTAGCCTTGATGAGACGTGATGGGAGCCACACTTCACCCGTGTGGTCTTCCTGTCAAAAGGCATGACCCCAGGCCAGTCATGCAAGGGCATCAGACGAATCCCTCTTAGGGGAGATTCTACAAACTAGCTGACCAGTAGCCTTCAGAATTGTCAAGGTCATTGAAAACAAGGAAAGTCTGGGAAAGTGTCACAGCCTGGAAGATCCTGAAGAGACATCACAACTAAATGACATCCTGGAGGGGACCCTGGGAGAGAAAAAGGACATTAGGACACACAAATGAAGTGTGGACTCCTGTTCATAATCCTGCATCGGTAACGGTTCGTTGACTGTAACAAAGGTCCCACACTAACGCAAGACAGGAGCTCCCTGTACTACGTTCATAAGTGTTTTCTGTAAATCTAAAACTTTCCTCAAATAGAATGCTTATTAAAACTTTTCTAAAATAGGAAGCTTATTATATAACAATGAAGCAATCACGAGGTGAGCATCTCATTTTGTTGACACTTAGAAAGTTAAATGGACCAAAGCAAGGCGAATATTTTCCAATTCTGCCCGGGGAGGCTGGATTTGGAGGAACAGGAAGTGAAAATGCAGAAGCACTGTTAGCATTTCAAGCAAGGAATTTACTGTCAGGAAGTTCATTCGGGGTGATGCCAGTCTCTCCAGCAGAGGGAAAGAAAGGCAGCGGAGAGTCCCAAACACTTCAGGGCAGGTGCCTACGCGAAATGTTAAAAGGCAGACGATGGTGGAGTCTGCCCATGACTTGAGCAGAAGCATCACATTAAAGACACCGTTCCAAGCACAGCCGTGCCCTTGGGGACTGTACAACCTCAAGCAAAGAGCATGCAATACGTTGTTATGGGTTGAAGTGTGTTTCCCAAAGGCTGTCGAAGTTGTAATCCCCAGTACCTGGGAGTCTGACTTATCTGGAAAGAGCCTTTGCAGGTGGTCATGTGGAGATGAGGTCATCATAGCAGTTTGATTTCAACAGAGCCGATGTGAGAAGGGAAGATTTGGACACACTCACACGGGAGATGCCATGTGAGGACTGAAGTCACGCCGCCCCAACCAAGGGACACAAAGCCTGCCATCAAGCCACCAGGAGGTGGAGAGGGGGCCTGGGTCAGTGTGTCCCTCGCAGCCCCAGGAGGAATCAGCTCTGCCTTGATTTTGGACTTCTGGCCACCAGAACTGGGGGACAGGAAACTTGTGTTGATTAAGTCGTTAAGTTTCTGGTACTTTGTTAGACCTGCCCTAGCAAGCGCAGGCACACTCATTTTTCTTTTTCTTTCTCTCTTTTTTAAGCATGGCTTTGCCCATTGCTTGGTACATGCTTCACAACTATTCACTTCTGGGGTCTCATATATGAAGAAGGGACACCACCTACCATTTCCAGTCTAGACTTGGGCTGCCTACTCTTGTCCATTTTCAGCTGCTCCCAAGCAGCACATGACTAGATACTCTCTCTTACCCCTTTCGCCCCGAGACTTACTTGAGCAAACTTTTTACTCACTAAGAAACCTTTGCTTTAATATTGTTTTGTTTCTAAATTTTGCTTTGCAAGCCTTTTTTGCATCAATTATGTATGTTTAACATATTATTTCCTTACTTATTTATGTTACATTACATGTTCATTTCAGCGTGGAAGGAAAATGTAATTTGCATCTGAGTTTGCACGGTACCCCCGTGTACTGCCAACAAATGCACCATCGGATGAGTTCATTAAACGCTCAATAATTAGGTGACTGGTATTTTAAATTATTTATACTGTAGAGAAACCAGTGCAGGACTGTTAAAAATGTGTTAAGCATATTTGGGCTAAAAAGGGGACAGCCTTGGTGCCTCTGTGACACATTGTTTTTGTCCTCTTATAGCTAAACTGCTGTCCCACAGAAGTCTTATGAGTCAGTAGCTGCAGTGGCACTTAAAGCATCTGTGGCAGGTGGGGATGCTGAAAGGAGACTATGATACATCCCAACAAATGAGTCACAGTGCAGACCTTAGGTTTCTGGAACAAAGACTCAAAAACATTCTGCTTTTAAGCCACGTCTCCCCACTTGCTATTGAATCCTCTGGGTCACCAAGGCGTAGGATTGAGTGTGAGCGGCAGAAAAATCCGTCATCTAGTGGAAAAGGCAGATAAAATAACAAAGCGTGATCAAATCGTTGAACCAAACTTAAATTGCCTGATCATCTTGCTTAGAGTCTCATGGAACTTGTTCCTATTACCTCCTATCCTAAGACCTCACACAGAGTTCTCTTTCATCAGTAGATTACAGATGAAAAATGACAATCAAGTCTATAAATCCCAGACTTGATTATCTTTCTTTTTGTTA
This sequence comes from Herpailurus yagouaroundi, assembly GCF_014898765.1. NCBI lineage: Eukaryota > Metazoa > Chordata > Mammalia > Carnivora > Felidae > Herpailurus > Herpailurus yagouaroundi. The sequence continues at coordinate 3,531,322 of NW_024412377.1, read as the reverse complement.
GAATAATTTTTCTGATAGGGGCGCCTGGGTGTCTCCGTCGTTTAAGCGTCCGACTTCGGCTCAGGTCATGATCTCACAGTCTGTGGGTTCGAGCCCCGCATCGGGCTCTGTGCTGATGGCTCGGAGCCTGGAACCTGCTTCGGATTCTGTGTCTCCTTCTCTCTCTGCCCCTCCTCTGCTCGTGCTCTGTCTCACTCTGTTTCTCAAAAATAAATAAATATAAAAGCAAAAAAAAAGTTAATAAATTTTTATGATATAATGCCCTCAATCCATGGTTAACAGCTGGAACATTGTGGCATTACACGGGCATGTCCATAAATGATCAGAGTTGAAAGCAAATACTCCTCATGGCCAGAACTTAAACAATGTAAGTATGGCCCACTTTTTCTAGACCGAAACCCAGCAGAAGAAGTTTTCTTCACTGATTTGCAAGCTTTGGTCAGTGGGTTCGCTGGATGGTCAGAGACTTGGAATAAACAGGACTCAAAGCTTACAGAAGAGGTAGATGGAAGGATCGTGTAGAACGGACACAGGCTGTGAGGATGTTTGCAAACAATGTGAATGCCTACCAGAGGGCATCTCTGCAGAGGAGGCTGGCAAGCCAGGTGGATAAAATGACTTGTTCCATCAGGTGTCTTCCTCCCCCAGCCACACTGGTGCCAGATGAAATGTTGCGGCATTTGCTATGAAGCAACACGTGGGCTCAACAACATGGAACGCCGTCACCAGTCCCAGTCTGGCTCCGGTTGCTGTTGAGTTCCTACCCTGCCAACAGAACCGCGGGCCAAGCTGGTTGGACGAAATGCTTTCCATCATAGAAGGGGTAATAATTTGTCCTTCCAGCATAGACATGAATTTTGGATGTGGACATGACTTTGTGACCTATAATGCCTCTGCCAGCCCCAATATCCGTGGATGTGTGGGATGCCCAATTCACTGTTGTGGTAACTCACCATCACTGCTCCTAATAGAACAACAAATGTCACAACAAAAGACATACAGTAATGGATTTGTGTCCCTGGAATTTTCTGGTTTTAGTATATAACCCATCGTTGAGAAGCAGATGGTCAGATAAAATAGTAAACTGATCTAACTCTTTAGTTGTGGTTCCAGTTAAGAAACAATAACCTAGGGGCGCCTGGGTGGCGCAGTCGGTTAGGCGTCCGACTTCAGCCAGGTCACGATCTCGCGGTCTGTGAGTTCGAGCCCTGCGTCGGGCTCTGGGCTGATGGCTCAGAGCCTGGAGCCTGTTTCCGATTCTGTGTCTCCCTCTCTCTCTGCCCCTCCCCCGTTCATGCTCTGTCTCTCTCTGTCCCAAAAATAAATAAACGTTGAAAAGAAACAATAACCTAAACATCTGGGGACTGTCGTAGAGGAAGCCATATATATATATATATATATATATATAAAATATATTTTATAAAGTATTATATATTACCTAAATGTTTAATTTATATTCTTATAAATTATTATACTTGTAAATACTTTAAATTTAAATTAAATTTAATATTATTTAAATAAATAGTATTTAATAACTATTTAAATAAATATTTAAATAAATTTAAATTAAATTTAAATATTATAACTATAAATATTATAGAAATTATAACTATAATTAATTAAAATTATATATTATATAAATATAAATATTATTTATAGATAATTTATAAATATTATATATATATATATATTTATGTATATATATAGTTTTTAATCCAGTGAACATAAAGTGTTATTTCTCTCATGGGCAGTATGGACTAATCCTGAAATCCAAGAGGTGGAAACTGATGTTCTCTCTTACAATCCTGTCTCACTCGTACATGTAGCAGCATGCTTGTAGAATCTTTTCCCCTGTGCTCCCCTCTTTAAGCCTCACTGAATTAGGGCAGGGACAGGTTTAGGGTAAGACAAGGAAGACAGTTGCCTCAACCGTCAAATTGAAAGGGCACCATGGGACGGATGCCTGGATGGCTCAGTTGGTTAAGCATCTGACTTGATTTTGGCTCAGATCACAATCTCACGATTTGTGGGTTTGAGCCTTGCGTCGGGCTCTGTGCTGACAGCACAGAGTCTGCTTGGGATTCTCTCTCCCTCTCTCCCTGCCCCTCCCCTGTTCTCTCTCTCTCTCTTTCTCAAAATAAATAAGCGTTTAAAAGTAAAATTAAGACAACAAGATACAATTTAAAGGTCGCCCCAAATTCAGTCATCAGGATAGATTACATTCTAATGTAATATTTAAAAGAATAAATGTTAATGCAAAACATCTCTGATGAACAAAATGTCAGAAATTTCAATAAAGATAGGATTAGCAACCTGAAGTTAATTCAACCTTATTTAAGATTGTCACTTGGTGAAGAGACAGTGTTAAATATGGCAATTCTCTCAGTTGAAATAAGGAAAATGAAAAAGATGGCCCTGGAGATATTATCGATGAGCTTTTCTACTAAAGCCAGAGAAGTAGTGTTGTAATGAATTCTGCTTTTGATATAAGTAAAATATACAAATTTCATACTGTAAGTTTCAACACACCTACTTTCAAATTTTCAATAGCTTTTAAGCATTTTAATGCACACAAAAAAACTAACCACCAAAACAAAATACATAAAATCATGTACATATAAGGGCCCACATTTTTCCTTTTGCCTCAGGCTCCAATATGCCTTTGCTAATGTCAGATCTTGTCTTCATTTAAAATGTTGATAATTTTTCTCATCGTGAATTTTTTTGCATTGATTTTGATTTTGTCGATATTGCATTAAAATATTATTTATAGATTTCGGTGCCCCTTAAACTTCGTGCCTGGGGCAAATGCTTCACTTGTTTCCCCGAATGCCAATCCTCAGTCTTAGTTCCTACGTTGGGATTTTCCAGAGAAACAGATCAATAGCCTGTTGCCATCTTTTTTACATGAGTATTTGGCCATTATGAAAGTTCAGGAACCCCAAGATCTGCCGTTGACAAGCTGGAGACCCAGAGGAGCTGAAGGTGTAGCTCCAGTCTGAAAGCTGGTGGACTGGAGACCCGAGAAGAACCAATGTTTTGGTTTGAGTCAGAAGGTTGGATAAAGACCCATGTGTCGGCTCGAGGTGGACGCACAGACAGAATTCCCCCTTATGCACAGGACGGTCAGCCTTTTTTGTTCTGTTCAGGTCATCCAATTGACTGGATGAGGCCCATCCAAGTTAGAGAAGGCAACCATACTGCACTCTGAAACCCCTTCTCACACTTTCTCACCCATTTCCTCTTATGTGTTGTAGGTGGAGACACCGGACAAGGACAGGAAAGGCATGTCCCTCCTGGCACAAGCCCCCCTAAGCACCTCCCCACCTACTTCCGGTCCAGGGCAGCCATGGCTCAGGGCTCTCACTTCCTTGGGCACTAACTCCCACGACCAGCTGCACATCACACTCATGGTGTTTCGGGGTCTACAGATGGTGACTCACTCTCAGATCTAAACCCAGCTGTCCCTTGGTTCTGACGTCTGAGCACCAGCCTTGTGGGGGTCCCCCGCCCCGAGCACCAACCTTCAAAGTTGATCATCCCATTTCTTCCTTGTGTTTCCCCAAAACTGTGGAGGTGTTAGCAGCTTCCTTCACTCACTAATAAATGGGTTACCCAAACTCTGGATGTGTTAGGTGCTTCTGAGATTCACCAACACCCAGGCCACTCCTTTTTACCTTTTCAGATGTTCAGCATCTGTATAAACGGTTAGCTGTGTCCTCTCTGTTGGAGACAGCCCCCATGGTTTCTGTCTTCCCAACAGTCCCCTCATGGATTCAACTCCTCCAGGGAAGTCCACACTCTGGTATTCAGAATATTCCTCCAGCACACCTTGCAAGTCTTAGAACTGAAGCCAGTTCCTTCTGAGACAGACTGTGACCCACCAGAGAAGTGCAGAAAAATGAGCATGGGTTCTGCAAGGCCTTCACTAACTGTGAAGAGGAAAGAAATAATAAAATGAAGACACTGGATTGTGCTGAGCCCAAGTCTGACAGAAACCACAGAATGCGTTATAACATCTCAGCAGTGAGGGGATGGTCTGCAAGAGAAAAAAGTCAGGGTTCGATTTTACAGAGTAGATTAATTGCCTTGACTTTCAGAGAATCACCTGGAAAGGGGGAGGCATGGAAAGTGATTTTTAGCCTGCTATATGGGACTCTGACTTTCTAAAGAAAATAAAACTCTTCCTGGAGAAAAATAGCTTCCTGGAGAAACATAGACAAATAGCTTCAGAATTTCAGGAGGCCCACTGGGACCAAACCCCAAGAACTGGCTTCCAAAGCCAGGGACCCAGGGCTCAGTCTTCAAGCCCACCCCTCAGCCTGCACCGCACCTAATGTCTTATAGCTTATTAAGACTTTTAGAGCTGAAAGCCTACCACCAAGTGACGATCTGGCTAAGGAAATGCTGGTCTGAGCAGCCATTGTACAAGCATGTTCTGAAATAAGAACTGCTTTTTTTTTTTAAGTAAATTCATCCAAATACAGATAGTCCCTCTCTCCTTTCATCGGAGGAAATTTCCCCCAAAATAGAACAGCATGTGACATAACTACGTTCCCCAGGACGGAACAAAGAATAAAGTTATGGGTGATGACGGAATGATACAGTCACCTCAGCACGTGTCGCAGTCAACCTCAGCACGTCAAGTGCAATTTGGGCGTCTGTCTTGGGAATGACGGGTGACTGTGTCAGCGACACCAGGCACTGCCTCCATCTCACAGAAATACAACCCTCGTTGGACGGCAACTGATGCCAGGAATCCTGGAGGTCTCGAAAATGGAACACTGGGCGTTGCTGGTGTGGATTTCTTCGCGTCTGATGTCTCATGCCGAGCACCCCCGAGACCTACGCGAATCACACTGAGCAGCTCAGGCAAGACAACAAGCTCAGGGTGCACAAGCCTGAGCCACGTGCACCTGGCCGGCCGGTGCTTTTGCAAGTCATGATTGGGGCGTACCGGCAACCCAGGTAGCTCTGATGTCCCGCAAATGCGTCTTCTTTATCTCGTCCAATCTCTGAAATAGACAAGATGGACCAGTTCGCAGCGGTGGATGCCATCTGGTGCCCCGCAGCCATACCTCATAATTCAGATGCTGCGGCGTGCGGGCAATTTGCCATCCCGGTGGCTCACGGTCATCTTTGTCTTCTGCACACTTGATTATGTTCAAAATGTGTTCATTTTTTTCAGGATCTGATAGGATCCTCAAAGTGACATTTGATTGTTTTTTTCTATTAAATGTAACTCAGTGTCAAACTGGTCTCCATCCAACACCCAGTGCTCATCCCAACAGCTGCCCTCCTCCGTGCCCATCACCCACCTTCCCCTCTCTCCCGCCCCCCCGCCATCAACCCTCAGTTTGTTTTCAGTGTTTAAGAGTGACATTTGAGAACTATCAGGGACATTTAACACCTCACCCCGTTACTCACAACGGTGCTAGGTGCTGTGAGAACCATGCAGCAGGGTGAGTTACCACCTCCCGATTTACTGGGATCCTATCAATTCGGTTTTCTTAAAGGGAATTTCAGACCTGAATTTGCACGTTCACATGCGCGTTTGCCAAAGAAAACAAGCCTCCCTTGACCACTGATACGTAAAGACAACCGCAAGGCTCTTCTTTCAAAAAAAAAAAAAAAAAAAAGATTTTAAGTCATGGAGCCTCAAATCTTACTTTATGAAATTTGTCATTTTATAATCGTAGGAAATATGTTTATTTTCCCTTGGGGTTACTTTATTCTTTCCTCACAGTCATGTGGTCTCCCAAGTGGATTTTTTTTTTCCTCGTAGAACAGCAGGTTTGAAAAGTCTAGAACCCAAGGCTCACTGAGTCTATGCTTCTCGGAAGGAGGATTCAGGCTGCGGACAGGTACGCCCCAATGCCACTAATGGCTCAACATGAAACGCGGGGCATGTCACCGAGCCCCAAGATTTCGACGACGACTTTAGTGCCACTGAGTCATCTCAACGTAGTGTATAATAAAGGACTGCTTTCTGGCCTGGACAAAAAAATGTCAGATATATTTTTGCCCATTTTACAATGATGCCCAGAGTCACCCTTAACTTCTTTAAGTTAAAAATTCCAGGAAAAAAAAATGCTCTCAGCTTGTTTCATCCTTCCAATGCTCCTCAGATTTACACAGATTCATTTCCTAGTCTCCTTTGAGAATACTTACTTGTGTGGTGCTAAGATTTGTTTTGTATAAAATGTGGCTCATTTTCTGATGACTAGTTGAGGGTTATGTGGCCCCAACATAGATGATCCCTCCCCACCACAGGTACAGTGAACACGAATTATCTCTGAATTTTGTACTAGTTCGGGGAACGCAGTGTTTGAGGGAACAGACAACGGCCAACACCTGGTGGAAATGAATGTCTGCCATAGCAAAGACAATCACGTACCACAAGGTGCTCCAAGGGGGTTCCCCAAAATACTTGGGTAGACACTCTACGAAACCGGGATTCTTCATCATCAAGTTGCAGAGAAGCCAGTGAAATCCAAGTTAATATAGGCATGGCCATGCCATAGGTCTCCCAAGGCTGTTGTGGTCTTGGGGACACTGGCCATCCTTCTATAAGACAAAGGGGACTTATTACAATTGAAAGCCAAGGCCCACCTGGATGGCTCAGTCGGTTAAGCGTCCGACTTCGGCTCAGGTCATGATCTCACGGTTCATGAGTTCGAACCCCGCGTCGGGCTCTGTGCTGACGGCTCAGAGCCCGGAGCCTGCTTCGGATCTTCTGTCTCCTTCTCTCTCTGCCCCTCCCCAGCTCTCCCTCCCTCTCTCTCTCTCTCTCTCTCTCAAAAATAAATAAAAATTCAAAAAATTAAGAATTAAAAGCCAATTATTTTCAAACGCCAGATACATTTATATTGATTGTGTGGTTGGAGTTCGAGTTGAAAGGTGGCAGGCCCTCTCCAGGGACACAAGCAGCAAGAGGGAGTTGGATGCAAAAAGAAAGGGCGCCCAAGCAAGGACAGGTCCCAAGAGTGCAGGCAGGGAGTGAGCAATACGCCATCAAGTCTGGTCCTATATGATCCAAATCTCTCCTGATGTACCTCCTCCTGGGACTTCCTGGAGCTTTCCTGGGTTATCTCTGAGAATAATTGCTTTCTGTGGCCAGAAAAATACACAACGCCTCTGTGGAATAAGTCACCTTGCTGTGCTCCAGACAACAGGTAAGGAAGAGTAGAAATGTACAAGCTGGTGGGAAGGTCACACAGGAAATCAGGAGCTCGTGACAGGCACTCAGCCAGGCCCAGAAGTCCCGCTGTGTCTGAGAAATCGGAGCAGTTTACCAGTTCAGAAAACCGTCGCCGAAAAAGAAAGAAAAGTATTTTTCAGATTTCCATTTACGGCTGTAAAATATGAGACAGGTCTCTACCAATTGCTATGTGGCTGTTCTAAAACAGCATGTTTATTGGAAAACAGCAACAATTAAACAGGGAGACAATAAAAGGAGACAAGAAAGCAAACAAGCTATTAATTCCTGGCTCAAATGGATGCTGTGTTGTACCGGAGGGTCAGTGAGCCATAGCAACACCATTTACCCGGAGCCTTGATTTTCAGCAACGTCGATTTTGTGTCAGCATGTAGCTGTGATGAGAGCCCATGGATGGAAACTTTTAGAACCACTTCACATTGGAAAATTGTACATGAAATATATAGGCCTCTTTTTGTTTATCTTTCCCGTCTGTGCACAGTGCTCACGCGTATCTCACGCACGATGCTTTCTGGGGGGCCACGGGGCTGTGGGTGTGCCGTGTCACAAATTAGCCACAAACTTAACCACTAAAGACAACCCTTATATGTTACAGGTCTGGAGGGCAGAAATCTGGCGCAGGTCTCAGCAGCCTAAATCCTTTATGTGTCAGCAGGTGGTGGTCCTTCCTGTTGGTCTAGGGAAGAATCTGTTTCCTGAGGGCAGAATTCAACACCTCCAGAAAGGGCTGAGGCCCCTGTGTCAGCTGAAGGCTGTTTTCAGCCTCCAGGAGCCACCTGCAATCCTTGGCTGCAACCCCTTCCTCCGCATTCATGCCAGCAAAGGTGTGTTGAAACTCTCACAGGCTTCAGAGCCTGCTGAAGCCTCTCCTGCTGGTACATCCCTTTGGTAAGTCTTCTGCTTCCTTTCCCCATGTTCCAAGGCTTCCATGATGATACTGAGACCGCCGATAATCAGGATAATCTCCCTATTTTCAGATCCGTAACCTTAATTCCATCTGCAAAGTTCGTCTGGACATACCATATTCATGGATCCCAGGGATGAGGATATGGGCATCTGGGGGCATTATTCACCCTGCCATACTTTCCAGATGAAAGCAGCATTTGTGCGACCCAACTGTGTCAGCATTCACAAACGTGTCCTTCCATGCTCTTTCATATCTCTCCTTTCTGCCCGTAAGAAATAACAGCAATTTGAAGGGACAGAACTCGGTGATGTACGTGTGCTTAGGGACAGCTACACAGCATCCACATAGCCCCTTTCTCCGTCAGATCCTTCACTAGCTAAAAACAACTCTGGGCTATCAATACTCTCCTACCTGAAGTGTCTCCCCGATTCAGAGCAGAAAACTGCTGACTTGTCAGAGAACTTGGCTTTCTGTGGAACAGACTTCTGTCTCAGGAACACTGAGCATGGAGAGGTTTTTGCTGATCCTCGATTTTTGGTGACTGGATAAAGCTGTCCATTATGTCATCTGCACCATGACCCTCACTTCTCCATCGGTGACCATTTATTTACAGAAATTATCATGAGTATCATCATGGGAAAAGTCATTTACACCAGGAAGATAAAGCTTTGGGCTGGTGTTTTGGTTCAGAAGGTCCAGGATGCATTTTTCATGCCCAGTTACAGTCGGTTGAGGACAGTGACGGTAACCCAAGAGTATCAGGGAAGAGAGGAATCACTCATGTTCTGGGATGAACTGCGAACACAGTAAGGTGGAGAGGGCAAGGACAACGTCGTCAATCACTTTGGGCTTGCAGTCTGCATGCTTATACGACCAACACACATCAAGGCATCGTCTTCTAACCAATAAGAGAGCTGAAGTCTTTCCCATTTCCCTGATCATTGGGAAAGGTAATGGAAATTAAGGGTTGAAAGTAAAGCTAAGAAGGGACACCTGGGTGGCTCAGTTAAGCATCCGACTTGATTTCAGCTCAGGTCATGATCCCAGGTCATGACAGTGCAGAGCCTGCTTGGGATTCTCTCTCTCCCTCTCTCTCTCTGTCCCCTTTGTGCTCATACACTTGCTCTCTCTCTATCAAAAATGAATAAACTTTGGGAAAAAAAGAAAGAAAGTAAAGCTGGGAAAAAGCTTTAGGCCCTCTAGAAAAGGAACCAGGAGACTTCAATCCAGAAGGACTCCAGAAAAACAGTATCAGGTGGCTCAGGAGAGACCTGAACACAGAAAGTTCTACTAAAACAAGGGTATTTTGTTATTTTTATTATTTTTTAATGTTTATTTATTTTTGAGACAGAGAGAGACAGAGCATGAACGGGGGAGGGTCAGAGAGAAGGAGACACAGAATCTGAAACAGGCTCCAGGCTCTGAGCTGTCAGCACAAAGCCTGACGCAGGACTCGAACTCACAGACCGCGAGATCATGACCTGAGCCGAAGTCGGCTGCCCAACAGACTGAGCCACCCCGGCGCCCCAATTTTTATTATTTTTTAATGTTTATTTACTTTTGAGAGAGGGAGAGAGAGAGAGAGAGAGAGAGAGAGAGAGAGAATCCAAAGCAGAGTCCAGGCTCTGAGCTGCCAACAAATAGCCTGATGCAGGGCTTAAACTCAGGGACTATGAGATCGTGACCTGAGCTGAAGTCAGATGTCCCGCTGACTGAGTCACCCAGGTGCCCCTAAAACAAGGGTATTTTAGACCCCACTCTTGAAAAATTACAAGGCAAGATCGCTGCCCCCAGTGCAGAGCCCCTGAGCTGTGTGATTAGACAAGGTCTTGGGGGCAGAAGCCTATCTCCACATGCCCAGATTACATTTCTCTTCCCTCCCACATGCCCTACAATAGGACAGGCACAAGCTTCCTCTCTGGGAAAGAACACCTTCCCTGACCACATGCACACACACACCTGGATCTCCTCAAGGTGGAGAGAGTCAAGGGGTACATCACTTCTGTGCTATTCTTGCCAAAAATGCAGAAGCTTGGTCTAACCACGAGATACCATCAGGCAAACCCGGATCAAGGAACCTTCTACAAAGTGTCTGACCGGCAAGACTGTGGAAGATGTACTATGGAAACAACCTGGTGCAAAGGGGCAGGGTGATGCTCCATAGGGCAGGCATGTGGACGGATAGAAATCTTGCCCCCAAAGCTGCTTCTATGTTGTTTTGTCACACGGACTTGTCTTGGTAGATCAGCCGGGGAGCTAAAACCAGTTGCAGAGAACTGCCGATGTGAAAAACTCAGATCGCGTGTTGCAGGTATAAGTGATGTAGAGTTCAAACAAGAGGAAGGACCGGTTATACGCAGCTGCTAGATTAGAAATGCGGGCGGATGTTGGGGCATGTGCAGAAGGCTTTTTGAAGGGGGAGAAAAGCAAATCTGAGTGTGCCCGGAGACATGAATGGTATGGACTTGGGGAGGAACACGGATGCTGACACAGGCAGTCTGGATGTGTGGAGGGCAGCTCCCGACTCTGCAGAACTATTTGCAAGCCTTCTGAAGACAGCAGCGTCTCCTAGGCTCCTAAGCTCTCAAACCATGAGCAAGGTGGTCATCTCTGAGTTCATAATCCCTAGCTCTGAGTCATGTGTTGGTGTCCCACAGCCGCTCACATTATCCGATTATGTCACACCCGTGAAGTCAAAAGTCCAAAGTGAGTCTTCAGGGCCGAAATCATCGTGTGGGCAGGGCTGGTTCCCGAGGCTCCAGGGGGAGAATCTAATGTCGCCTCGGCTGGCTCCTCAGGGCCACCCACCCTCTTGGCTCCTGGGGCGCCGCTCCAATCTCAGCCTCATTGTCCACTGCTGTGCCTCCCACACCGACTCCCTGGCCGCCCTTTTATAAGCCACCCAGATAAGCCAGGACAATTGTGAGCCTCGAGGGTGACACGGGTGGAGGAGAACTGGAGAGGACCTCAGGACGAGTAGGTGAGGTAGACTTTTCATCATCACAATTAGCCAGGAACAAACTGATGGCATGTTCAGTTGGCGCCAGTGTAAGAAAAGACAGGTTTACGAGCAAATGAATGTTCAGTCCTGCTGAGCGGGGAGTGAGGGAGAAAGGAAACACGAGCCAGGGGCCGCTCCAGGCCTGGCAACCCCCACACTGGGGACAAGTGGGAGGGGCTGGGGAAGCTCCTTTGCCACCTGGAAGCCACTGCATTATTTCCCTCCCTGCCCTGGTTGTCTGGGATGTTGACTTGCACACACTTTGATCAGCAAATGAGTCTTTCAAGAAAGCTTTGCCAGAAATTAGAGAACAGGTTATGAAAAAGTTACATTTACACAATAACAAAAATCAGAAAAATTTGTTACAAAGGCTGTAAAACCAAGCACACATCGATCTTCCGAAATAACAGCATCTATATTGGCACTCAGTACAATGCACTTCCTTTTCCTCGTCTTACGCAAATGACACCCAACCCGTGCTCTCGCTGGAGTTACTTGGAAATGTCAAATCAAGAGCACCGTGGGATCATGCGGTGGGCATTCATCGGCTTTATCTGATTCAAATACTTCAAAAAGGAAATGTGGTCCCTTGCAACAGGCGCCTAAATTGGTCCCTGATTGCATATTCAGATGGAAAATCAACAGGTCCATGAAAATCTTCACGTGAAAACCCAACAGGTAGAATTGCAGGGAAGAATCCTTCTTCCGTCTCTTGAAAGCAAGCACGGTGAATTCAACTCATTTACTCCGGAAAGGACTCAGCCAGGTTTTTCCTCCATACACTGTGTTCTTGGGAATATGTTTATATGCTGATTAACTTTTCTCTCGAATGTTCTTATGCTGTTCATGTCTTCACAAGACTTCTGGGTAGAAGTAAGGCTGAGAAGGTACAAGAAGCACCATTTGGGGGAATTTGGCAAAGAAGTTATGATCCAAGTTTTCGTCTTCTTCACTTTCAATATAAATGGAATACGCGAGCGGTATATTGAGCCAGACGTACGATGATATTGAGACAGAATCTCTTTTTTGCTTGGGAAGTGAGTAAAATTGTCCTGTCTTTCCGTCCCTTGTCACTCCCAGCCCAGACAGTGCCTCCAAACCTTCTACGTGGCCACCCCCGTGGGCTCCTGAGACAGCGTGTTTGTGTCCAATGGCCTCACCATCTCCGCCTGCGACAATAGTCTTGGCACCCTGGCTCAGTGAGAAAAACGTATTGTCTAAAACATTCGGAAACTCATTTTATTTAATTATTATATTTTGCCTCCTGTATGCACTCAATGTGACTCACAGTCCCCCCCCCCCCACTCCAGGCACGTGGTAAGAACAGAGGCTCTCAGAGGGAGTCTAATCTGGAGCAAAAATGAAAGAAACGGAAACAAGAATAGAGCTCACCTTGCTGGAACACACCCTTCTCCATTAAATCGCACTCAATACAAACAGAGGGACATAAAAATACGAGGCGTCCTACTAGTGGGCGCCTACATTCGGACACCTCCGAACACTCCCCAGTTCCTTCCCTGCCTTTCCTTTCCGCACCAAGAGCGGTTTCCAGACGTCAAAACAGCAGTAGCAAAAAATATCCCACTTCAACATGAAAGGAAACTATTTCTCAAAGGCAATCAGAGCAAGTTGTGTTTTCCTCTTTCGTCTACAGAATAAAAGCACTCTGAGTGGGCGGGAGACTGTGCTGGGTCCCAGACTGCACACCTCTGCGCCCCTCTCTCTGGAGACGATGGGGACTCAGCCAGGGAAGGCCTGGTGAGCAGGACACAGGACGTGTAGCTTCCTCCTCCGAGCGGCTTGGGGGAAACCCATGCCATCCACTCTGCAGGGGTCTAGAAAGTCCCGGGGCATCTGCAGCTGGTGGGGATACAGCAGCCTTGGTGACGCGGGTCCCGTGCGGTCCTGCAAAGCCACGCTGGGAAGGGTCCTGTGCGGTTTTCGGCTCTGCTGTGGCCATCTTCATAATCCTTAACAGTAGGGACAAGAGCCCTGCATGCAAGAACTCGGCGTGCTGGGGCCCCACAAATCATGCAGCCGGCCCTCACCCCTGGTCTATTGCCACCTCTGAAGCTATTTTTACTTCCATCTTAAAAAAAAATAGTTCCTATCATTTAATCTAAAATATTCGAACTGCATTTTCACTATCAAATTATTCTTGAATGAAAAAACTAATTAAAACAACTATATATAGGGGCACCTGAGTGGCTCAGTCGGTGAAGCATCCGACTTCGGCTCAGGTCATGATCTCACGGTTCGTGGGTTCGAGCCCCGTGTCGGGCTCTGTGCCGACAGCTCGGAGCCTGGAGCCTGCTTCTGATTCTGTGTCTCCCTCTCTCCTGTGTGGAGCATCTGTAAGTCTGCTAGCATAGCAGGCAGTCACAGATCCACCTGTCATGCGGGAGAGAGGAACTGTCCAGGACGGCGGCTTTGCAACTTTCATTGGCCGCAAGTCTCACGTGAGGAATACGTGTCCCGTTTCAATCTAGGGCACGCTCACACACACACAGCACCACAACACGTTTTCACGCAACAGGGAACCACTCCTATGTTGAAGCACTATCCCCAGTTCCTGAGGATCTGGATGCGTTTCTAGACAGGCCATTTAGAGAGGTGGTACTGTGTGAGGTTGTTAGGGTAGGGCACTGACCCAATAGGACTGGTGTCCTTCCAGGAAAAGGAAGACACACCAGGGACACACATGCACAGAGAAAGGCCATGTGTGGACACAGGGAGAAGAAGGCCATCTGCAAGCCAAGGACAGAGGCCTCAGAAGGAACCAACCCTGCCAGACTGTGATCTGGGGCCTCGAGCCTCCAGAACTGGGAGAAACAAATGTGTGCTGTGTGAGTCCCCTGGCTGTGGAACTTTGTAATGGCAGCCTGAGCCAACGGGGACAAGGACCTATAGTTCAAGATGGCCACCTGAACACAGCTGTTCATCTTCACCCCTCCCATCGCCCTCCTAGACGACAATAAAGGAGTTAAAATGGATAAACTACAAGAAACAAGAGCTGAGAAGCGGAGGGCTGAACGAATCTGCCTCAGAAACCAGAACAGGTGAGTCCCCCCAGCCCTAAGTGAGCACCACAAGTCACTCCGTGCCACAGTGGTCAAAACCGCGTAATTAGTATTCTCCAAAATAAAGGACGACGTGGCATCAGTTAACACAAGTAGCAACATAATATCCCCTAGCGTGACGGTAAGATCATTCATGAACTAAACCTTAGCTGTGGATGGAGGTTCAGACTGTTTTCCAGGGTTTTTTGATACTCAAAAAATGTAATGGTTCTTTAAAAATGGGATTGCTGGGGCCAGGGTACGTGTTTGTAACATTTTTCAGGGGTACATATCAAAACGCTGTAGAAATTCTCATCTCCACCAGAAACGACTGCTGGGTTTGTCTCTCTAAATAGTCATCCAGACTCATGTAGAGAAGCAAGGACCAGTTTTGATGTGGCATCATCAGTGGAGAGCATCACCCTGAAAGGGAACTGCAGAAGAGTTCTGCTTGCTTTCTTGCTTGCTTGCTTTCTTTCTTTTTCTTTTCTTTCTTTCCCTCTCTCCCCCTTCCTTCCTTCTTTCCTTCCTTCCTTTTTCTTCCTTCCTTCCTTCCTTCCTTCCTTCCTTCCTTCCTTCCTTCCTTCTTTCCTTCCTTCCTTTTTCTTCCTTCCTTCCTTCCTTCCTTCCTTCCTTCCTTCCTTCTTTTGAGGAGAATATTTAAAGAAGAGTGCTACTTCTAGGAACATGTACAGGAGGTGATATTTTACAACTAAAGATAAAAACTGGTAGAATTACTTCACTTTTGTAATTGAAACATAGTCGAGGTACAATGTTATATTAGTTTCAGGTAAACAATGTAGTGATGCTACAATTTTACACATCACTCAGTGCTCATGCACCCTCTGTCCCGATGCACCTTTATTACAATATTATTGACTGTATTCCCTATGCTGTACTTTTCACCCCCCCACCCCCACCCCCGTGACTTACTTATTCTAGAACTGGAAGTTTGTATCTTTTAATCTCCTTCACCCATTTTGTGCATCCCACTACCTCCTCCCCTCTGGCAACCACCAGCTTGTTCTTTGTATTTGTAAGTCTTTGTGTGTGTGTTTGTTTCTTTGTTTTGTTTTGTTTTTCGATTCCACATATAAGGGAAATCACGCAGTATTTGCCTTTCTCTGTCTGACTTATTTCATTTAGCTCAATACCTTCTAGGTCCATCCATATTACGGGACCTCCATAGGCACATATTAGCACAAGTTAGAACACTCGACCTTGGTTTTGATAAGCAAACCTTTCCCACTCAATGCACCTGCCCAGGAAATGCTATATATAGATAGAGAACAAAGCAGAGTGGGTCATGTGTTATGCAAACAACGAGGACCACTCCCTCACATAAGGTACTTTCTTATGATTTGTTACCTGGATGTGTTGTGACTCTTTATGGTTGAGATACACCCATGAATGCCTAGGAGTGTGAGTGTGTGTGTGTGTGTGTGTGTGTGTGTGTGTGTGTAGGCTCTAGAAAGGCTATTCTGCAGGGATGTATCTTCACTTTGGGAGCCATAACAGAAGACTGTTATTTATCTTGAAACAAAACAAAGACGATTTTCGGAAGGGAACACTCAAAGCTACCACGTCAGTTGCCAATACGACCAGACAGGTGCTTCTGACTTCGGACGGCTTGTGGACTCGGACTCATCTTTACAGCCCAAGGCCCTGGCTCTTACCGACAGGCTCACGAGGGTTTGGAACCCCAGGCAGAGAGGGCATGGGAAGGCTTATCTCGCCGGATTCACTCAGGCATGCGTCTGGCGCTGGTCCAGAGTCTATCAAATCTCAAGCTTCCAGAAGCTCGGTCCCAGCGTGTGTAAATCTGATGTTTATTAAACGAGGATTCACAAATTCAGATTTGCTGTGGGTACATTTCACTTACAAATTCTCTTCTCCAAATGACGCTGTTTGCTTCTAAACGAATTTGTGGAAGGGGTGGGGTGTAGGGTTGACCTAAAAGCTATGTAGGTACCATAACTCTCAGAGTTTATGCCTTTAGTTCTTTAATTCAAACGCGCCAGAGGACTGTGTGTTGTTCCTTCAGTGCGCACTACGGGTGACTGGCCCTGGGCACACCACCGCCATGAGCACCGCCACCAGCTGAGCCCCCGAGATCGAGTGGACCTCAGGCTGTCACCTGTGCTCCCTTCAAACCTGTACCTTCTTTCTTCTAGTCTGTGTTTGGCTTCCCATCAACACATCCCTTCTTTCTGGAATCTTCCCTGTCTTTGTATGTAGATGAACTAAGTTTTAACGTATCGAATTCGGTAAACTGGGACTTGCTATGCTCCATTACTAATTTGAAAACCAGACAAGGAGGATTCCTCTATCTCTCACTTAAGCAGCAAACGGAACTAAGTTACTTTTTTATGTATGTCATGAAGCAGTTGTGTGGGTGGGTGATGACCTTCAACCAAAGGAAGCTTCCTTATTCTTACAGAATGTCTACTTCTTGGATTGAATACTTTTCAATCATACAAGAGGCTCCAGTTACGTTTGAAGCATCTCTTTGCCCTGAGAACTGGGCAGCCTCACCCATGTTTCTGTGGCCTCCATCAGGGCATTTTCCGGCCCGTGGAAGACAGTCGTTTATTATGGGGTGAACCACATGCAAACGTTGTTGTGATTTTTATTTGAGTTAGGCGACAAAGCCCTATTTTAAAATTCACTTTCACCGTGAACTAGAGTTAGAAGCAGAAAGAAAAAAAAAAGCATTCAACGCTTCAAATAATTCTTCTTTTCTGTTGCATAACTAGTCGAGGGCTGTCTGCGTTCACTGCCGTTCAAGGCTTAAGATGAAAGCTTCCCCTGAAAAAGCAGTTATTGCCTTATGTTGTGAAATACAAATCTATCAGATACCAATTCTATTTCCAATGCACTTTCTCATAGGAGACGAGAGTAAATGCGAGAAATCAAAACACAGATTTTCCCCATTTCTCTCAAAATGATGGATGCTATCAGCACATACACACGCAAGAAAGGAAACTCGTTCTAATGGCCATTTCTTGATATTTTCACAGAGTGCCGAAAAAAAAAACACTGTGTTAGAGCTGATAAAAATCAGTTTCCCCTGAAGTCTTCTGTTTTATTTTTAACTTCTTTCTTTTTTTTTTTGGCAGAAATGGCCGTGAGCCACGGGATCGTGGGGCTCACTGAGCCGCGGGCAAGGGCCTGACTGTGCAGGAACCAGCGTCTTCCACGCCTCCCCCCTGATTAGTAAATTGCACGCACCTCAAGGAGGACAAAACACTGTCGATGCAAAACTTTCAAGAGCGAAAGAGAATCTAAGAGCGATTTAATTTGGGGAAACAGAACATAATGAGGCTCAAACAACCTAATTTATCCCTAAAGCAGATAAAGTAATTTTGAGGTTTGTCTTCCACAGTCAGCCAAGCGTTGGAGTGGTTGTTTTATGATTTTCAATGTGAAAGCCATGTGATCTGATTATGCGTTCCAGAAGCCCGGCAGCCAGGCAAAAATTTGGTTCCGATCCAGGGCAGAGCTAAATTTGCTGAGAGCTGTCTGAGATCTCCCATTTGCCAGACTCAAAACAATCTTTCAAAGATGAAGCTTCAGAAACACCCGTTGGTCTGAGTGGCCTGCATTTGAGCAGTCTGCAACACGGAGGACTGTGTGGTGCCGGCGTCCTGCTCCCCACCGGGGGGAGGCCCGGCTCTGCCCACCTGCCCACGGCTGCTGGGCCTCTGCCACCCTGTGATCAGAATCAGGTTGGAGCGATTATCAGCAGTTTTCGGGCTGGAAGAGATGTCTGCCTCAGGGCATCACTGGTGCTGTTTGCAGACTCCAGCTGCCTGGGGGCCTGCTTAAGCTCTGCAAACAGCCTCAGAAGTGGGCTTGGGAGCTTCCTCAGCGGCTGCTGGCTGTCAGTTAGTTCCCTCTCAGGAACTGCTGCAAGGACAGAAGCGGGCAAATAAGAGACAAATGGTTCCCTTTCATTACCCAGGCTCTCTGATCAAATGGCAGGTCTACATATTCAGGGCAAGCCGCTCTATTTTTAAATGGAGACATTTCTAGAAGAGTTATTACTTCTCCAAGACATTCGGAGATCTACTTGTGTGTGTGTATTTTCGATTAGCATTGTCATAAGTGCACAGAAATACTGCGGTACCACAGAGAGTGGTAAATCATCCCCCAAATAGCCACTATCGGGTAGAGAAATAGAATCCAGATGTGCCCTCCCAATGGCCACCTGCCCTCCTTCGGAAGGATCGCCATTGTCCTGACTTTCATCGCCACGGATTAACTCTGCCGGTTTTGAAACTTGGTATAATTGGAATCATGTAATGTGTAGGCTCTGCTCAGCATTACATTTGTGAAGTTCATCCATGTTACATGTAACGCTTTATTAATTTCCATTGCTTCGTACTCTTCCTTTGTGTAAACAGAACGGTTTCTTGACCCGTTGTGGTTTTTTCCGTTTGGGGGCTATCCCAGATAATGTTGCCATGAACGTGACGTACGGGTACGTGGGCACACTGTTGGGCGTTGTTACTTATCTGATGCTGTGTGCCAAATCTTTCCCAAAATGAGTGTGCTGGACAAAGTCCCTTGGTGTTTCTCCGTGATTCCGATGGGTCGGGGGCTTTGGGAGGGCAGTTGTTACCTGTGGTCTGTCCCGTGCTTGGGGTCAGATGTCAGTCGGGACTGCAGACGTCTGAGTCACGACTCCCATGGCCTGTGAATGGGCTGTCCCTGGGAGAACTGGTGTCTCTCTCCCTGGGTGTCTCCATGAAGCTGCTGGAGTAGGCTCCCACGTGGTTTCCCCAGAGTGATCCAGGACAGCAGGGGTTCCCTGGGTCTCTTTCTGGTTTCTCTTGTGCCTCTTGGTTCTTACTCACCCAAGTCTGCCCCCTGCTGGGCCTGATGACGGCTTGCTGAGGGCCGGACACCGAGTAGGGACATCTGCGGAAATACCGGAGTCTCTTGTGTGCTCACGTTCCTCTAACAAAGACGAGCTTCTCATGACCTGGAAGGCGTTCAGGTGATGAGCAGGTCACTTCCATCTGAATTGGATTACGCTGATAGACACCGGGTCCTTGTTTTCTGGTTCTGGGGTCCTTTCTGAGAATTTGACAAGTTTACAAGGACACCTCTTTTGAAGGCCTTGAATGCCAAGTCCTGCCCCTCTCCATGTCTCCCTGCCTGAAGCTGCCTCCAGATCAGCAAATGTCTGAAGGACGCCGAAGGTCATGCTCACCTGACTGCGTTCCCTCTCCTTGAGGATTTGGCCTCTCGACTCTGCGATTCCTTAGTCACTCTAAACCCACATTTTGGACCAGCGGCCAACCTTGGCTCAGGCTCCCAAACACTCCTTTGCTGCTTTTTTGCTCAAATATTTATCTCTGGGCCCTGCAATGCTTATGAGTTAACAAACGTCTTAAAGAGTAAAGTATCACATAATCCTGGACTCCTCTCAGGGATTTCCTCTGGGACACTCTTGTAATTTCTAGCTGCACAAGTAGTTCTCTGAGGGTTATTTCTCAGGATTTTCTAGTTGTTTCCAGTAGTGGGTGGATCTAAGAGTTTCTTATGCCATCATCAGAAGCAGAGCCTATCCAGGTTCTAAGCCATGCATTTGGGATGCTGGAGCATTCAAAGAGAAGAAGAATCATAAGTGTTGTGGTAGGTGAAATAATGCTGCCCCCAAAGGTGTCCCCACCCTAATCCCAAGAACCTGTTACATTACATGACAAAGAGGAATTAGGGCAACGGATGGAATTAAGGTTGATAATCAGTTGATCTAAAGACAGCAAGATTAACCTGAATTATCCACTGGATCCAATACAATCAACAGGGACCCTATAAGTAGGAGAAGGAGACAGAAGAGAAGTCAAAGTGACAGAGACACCTGAAGATGCTCAGTCTGGCTTTCCAGATGGAGGAGAGGGTCATGGGCCAAGGGATGCAGGTGGTTTCTAGAAGCCACAAGAGGCAAAGGGGCGGGTTTTCCCTGTGGCCTCCAGAAGGAACACAGTCCTGCCACCATCTTGGTTTTAGCCTAGTGAATTTCTGACATCCTGAACTGTAAGGTAATAAATTTATGTTGTTCTCAACCACAGTTTTGTGGTAATGGGTTACAGCAGCAATAGGAAACTAATGTACGTGTGCCCCATCATATATTATTAAATGTAGCTTTTGGGGCACTTGTGTGGCTCAGTCGGTTAAGCGTCCAACTTCAGCTCAGGTCATGATCTCGCGGTCCGTGAGTTCAAGCCCCGCGTCGGGGTTCTGTGCTGACGGCTCAGAGCCCGGAGCCAGCTTCGGATTCTGTGTCTCCCTTTCTCTCTGCCCCTCCCCCACTCACACTCTCTTTCTCAAAAATAAATAAATACTAAATCTTTTTTTTCTTTTAATTTAAATGTAGCTTTCTAAATTTCTCCAAAAAAACTGTGACTGAGCTCCAAATTACACAGCAAAGTACGTGGCAGGGCATCCCAGCTGGTCAATTAAAACCAGCGGCATATTTATGAAGTGCTGGGCGACACTATAAATACGACAGAATGAACAAAGAAATAAAGCTTTTCGTAAAATTTCACCGGTGTGTAACATCAGATGTCCAGATCACCTGGATGGAGGGCAGCGTAGGGAAGGTGTGTTCCCTGAGTCGGACATCGCCTCCTCGGGGTCACTCTTTTACAGGTTCCGCTGGAAACCGCCCCCCCTTGCCCCGTGCCTGGCGTGCAAAGGCAGTGAACCCCGATTGCCCACACTTCCAAATCCCCTCTGCTCCGTAGATCTCTAAAAGGCAGGCACTGGGTCTTATCTGTTGCAGTGTTTCGACCGTAGTAAGAACAACAGAATGGATAATTAATCGATATTGGTTGAAGCGAATTTAATTAAGAGACGTGGAATGGATTCAGGAGCTGAAGACCTCACGGGGAAAACTGGCAGGGAAGCTTAGTAACGTTTTGTGTTCACCACAATCAATAACAAAGACAGAAGCTAAATGAAAACAATGCTGGTTATAGTCCGCTTTGAAAGCATCAATACTCAGCAAGTTATATTTATTATGTTTACAATTCTCTTTTGTTTTTTGTTTTTACAAAATGCTTTGCACACCCCATGCCACTTGCTGTGACCCTCTCCGAATGTCAGGGCCCACATCTGCCCACCGCCCCCCCGCCCCCACTCATCTCTTCCCATGGGCTGAAGTATAATCTGGAAATGCTGAAATGCAAATTTGGGGACGCTCTTGAAAATGTGGCGGGAGAAATTCACATAATAGCCATATGCATCTACTTGATATGTGTTCTAAGACCTATTTCCTACTGTAATTTTAGAGCAGTTCAGGAGGAAAAGGAGAAAACTGTAGCATTGATGACGACGTTATTTCCAACGGAATGAAGCGAAGGAAGAGAGGGAGACATTAGAGCCTGAAGGCAAAGTGTCTGATGAGGAGTTGGGGACCAGGGATATTCAGTGACAACTGGGGATCACCAGCAGAAAGTAAGAGATCAGAATCAAGTGAGAACACATGCAGGGTTTACTGGAATCAGGACAAGAGTTGGCCACAAAGTGGCTGAAGACAAGACCCAGAGACCACTTGGGACCGCCCACCGCCTAGCGCGGCAGGGGAAGCTGGGGGGCCGCGTGGGATAGAGGAGGGCAGGAGAAGCAGGGAGCAGCACCTACAATTCCAACCTGGGTTCCAAGGACACTGCCTGCTTTTCCTGTCTCCTAGGAGGAGGGATGAAAGTTGATCCTGATAAAGGGGAGGGAGCAGGTACCTGGGAACACCTGTAGAAGTAACACGTTCCGGGGAAGGGACTGAAACCCGAGAATGACCTGTCAACAGCCCCTGGGCTGCCCGCTGCCACTGAGGAGTCTGAACCACGCCACACTGTCTTTTTTTAGGACAGGAAAGTTCTCAGTTGCACAAACAGAAAGACATCTAAATGTATTTGAATGTAAGCAACAGAAAGTCATTTCGCTAAGACAGAAAGCAGGAAGCAAGTAAAGTTCTTCGGCCAGACTTAAAATAAAATAAATGTTGTTCAGATATCTTTTTTCCCATTAAACATTTGGACATTAAGTTTCCATGAATTTAGCAGACAGATGTAAAAGAGTATGGTAAAATCCGACAGATCTCAGGTCCCTAAAAATATCCCTGAATAAAACAAGCAGAAAGTCTCTGAAGCAGAAATCGGGGTCAGCAATATTTACGGGTTAGTGCTCACGAGCTTCTTAATAGGACCGCTTCTGGGCTGGCTTAGCATTCATTACTACGGTTCCATCAAAACAGGCCCAAATAATTGCATCCGGAGATAGACCCGAAACTATTTTGCTTTCTTAGACCCTATTCATTTTGAAATTAATGTGTAGTAAATGAAAGCAATTTGTATTAATGGATGCTCCGTCCGTAATTTATTTTTGTCGGCTCTTTTCTCAAATTAAATGTTCTTAGCAAATTTGCCTTCGTAGCATGAGCATTATAATAGGCAACTCCAAACTACAGTGATTGGAAACCAGATCTATTTAATAGCCAACGTTTGGCGGCCAAGTTTAGCTTGGTGTTCTTTGCACAGCTGAAATTAGGGACATGAGCTGTACCCCTAATCTTCTCCCTTGTCCATTCCTGTTTTTCTACCTGTGAAAGGCAGCGAGGCAAGCAGGTCTGATTCTGGATGGGACAGCCCCAAAGAAGAGGGCTTTTTCTTCTCAATATGCAATGTTAATTGACAATTGACCCCTCTCCCGGCATGCTCTTGGTCACACGGACAAATTGTCTCCATGCGTGGAGCATACGCGGGGACTTTGTAATATCCGTGTTTCTTTCCCACTGTGGGAATCATACTGGTTTTCTGCACTTAATGACTGAGAACCAGAATTTAGGTTTAATTTTGTACTTCATCTGAAGAGCATCTATTAAACAAACTTGTAGTGGAAATAATATTTCAAGCAAATACTCAAAAGTGTTTAGACGAACACTGTTTTTGAGCACCTTCAAGGGTCTAGAAGCATCTATTGAGTTGTAAATACTTGGATACTGACTGGAAGTCACTCTTGTTGCTTTATTAAGACGTTTCCTTATGAACCCCTTTTAAAAAGATAAATTGTTCAAGGATGGCTCCGTTTAGTATCTCCACATGTCAAAGTAACAAAATAATTTTCCTTGAGAATTTTCCATAATCCCATTTCTGGCCAGATAAAACTGGGGTCATCTAACAAATATGCATTCAATCATTCCAGGGGCACCTGGGTGGCTCAGTGGGTTAAGCGTCCGACTTTGGCTCAGGTCATGATCTCAAGGTTCATGAGTTCGAGCCCCGCGTTGGGCTCTGTGCTGACAGCTCGGGGCCTGGAGCCTGCTTTGGATTCTGGGTCTCCCTCTCTCTGCCCCTCTCCCTCCCCTGCTCATGCTCTGTCTCTCTCTCTCTCTTTCTCAAAAATAAATAAGTATTAAAAAATTAAAATAAATAAATAAATCATTCCATAAACGCATATTGAGGACCAGTGCCCGGCACTGGGGCAAACGGTAAGGGACATATTTATTGCCTTTATCTTTATTGGACTGGTGGTAATTAAGTGTGAGCACGTAAAGGCTCCAGTGGGGATCCAGAGAGGCAAGTCCAAACTATGCCTGCTGTCTTAAGGAGTCTATAATCTATGATGGACAAGAAAGCCACATGCACAAATAACTAGAATATGAGCTATACCTTATTTTTTGCAAATATATTTCTCTAATAGTACCTCCGAGGACTTTCTGCATATCAAGTCCTGAGATCCTCGCCCAGTCCAGGTGAGCTGGGTAATGTTAGTATCTTCATTTTTCAATATACGGTACCAGAGGCCAGAGAGTTCAGGAAATGTGAGAGCGGGGTCCAGTGCAGGTGCTGGCCAGCCTGTCTTCATGCAGCAAATGCAGATTGCAGAGGTTTTCAGACTCAGAACTCTCTTGGGACCTCTTCCTCTGTTAACATGAACTGGAGAGTCCCTGACTTCAGTTGGGCAAGTAAAGCCAATTTAAACTTTGCCAAGAAAATGCACATGATTAAAATCGATCTAGATTTTAACTACTACTGCTACGAATTGCTGCTTATGAGTTATTAACACTGGGACCTTTTAAAAATACACATTTATACATTTTAAAATTGAAAAGTAAAACCATTACAGGTTAACATGTATAATGTGTTTCTGTGAAGAATGCCTGTATTTTCCAAAATACCAAAAAATCAGTCAGAAAATGGAATCATTTCACATTTTTCCAAATTTCTTTATTGTCCAGCATCATGGAAGACAGCGGGGATTCTCATTTCTGCATTTAACTTGTTGCATTGCCACAAATCATGCAGGCTCTAAATATTTCCACTGCATACTTTTAAGAGGTTTTTTTTTAAATTTTTATTTATTTATATGTTTTAGTAATCCCTACACCCAACGTGGGGCTTGAACTCACAACCCTGACATCAAGAGTCACATGCTCTTCCGAAGGAGCCAGCCAGGCACCCCTAAAAGAATGAGTTTTTTTTTTCTTCCAAGATTTTATTTCAATTCAATTTAGTTAGAGGCATCCTGGTGGCTCAGTCCGTTACGCGTCCGACTTCGGCCATGAGTTCAAGCCCCGCATGGGGCTCTGCGCTGACAGCTCAGAGCCTGGAGCCTGCTTCCAATTCTGTGACTCTCTCTCTGTCTCTGCCCCTCCCCTGCTTGTGCTCTATCTCTCTCTCTCTCTCAAAAATAAAAAAAACATTAAAAAATTTTTTAAAATTTCAAGCTCGTTAACATACAGTGTAGTCTTGGCTTCAGGAGTAGAACCCAGTGGTTCATCACTTACATACGACACTCAGTGCTCATGCCCACAGGTGTCCTCCTCAATGCCCATCCCCCATCTAGCCCACAGCGCGCCCACCTCCCTCCAACAACCCTCAGTTTGTTCCCTGTAGTTAAGAGTCTCTTACGGTTTGCCTCCCCCTCTGTTTTTATCTTAGTTTATTTTTCTTCCCCTTCCTCGATGTTCATCTGTTTTGTTTCTTAAATCCCACACCTGAGTGAAATCATATGATATTTGTCTTTCTCTTACTGACTTATTTAGCTTAGCATAACATACTCTAATTCCATCCAGGTTGTTGCAAATGGGAAGACTTCATTCTTTTTGATCACAGAGTAATATTCCGTTGTATAAATACACCACATCTTCTCTATCCGTTCATCCGTTGATGAACTTTTGGGCTCTTTCCATAACTTGGCTATTGTCGATGGTGCCGCTAAGAATATAGTTTTTAAAAAGCAAACGACATCTCAGTATTTTTATGGAAATGGTTCTGACCTTCCAGTTCCCTGAGACGTTCTCAGGGTGGATTCACCGGCCACATTTTGAAAACTACTCATTTATTGATTTTTGCCATACTTTAGGCTCTTTGCATGGGGAATTGAAGAACATTAGAGACATCAAAAATCCCAAAGGCAGTGAAAGATGATTGTTGTGGGATTTCACTTTTTCTCAATGCTTTATGGCAAAAATTTTCAAACAGATAGTGTGGTTGACTGAATTTTAGCATGAATGCCCATATACCCATCATCCAGGTTCTACCATTAATATTTTGCTGTACCTACTTTTTCACATGGATAGCCCATCAATCCATACCTCCCTCCATCCACCACACTGTTTTACCTTTGATGTATTTTAAAATCTATTGCATATATTGGCACACTTCCCGCTAAAAAACTTCATATCTATGAGGCTAACGAGACTCAGTATCTATGTACATGTTCTTTTCTTTCAATGTGATTTTTACCGATCATGAATTGGGCAGCTGTTAAGTGCACATCTACTGCATTTTGACAAACGCACCCATCTGTGCAACCCAACCCCCTGTCAAGATACAGAGCGTTCCCGTCACCCAGAAAGCCCCGATGTTGCCCCTCCGTCAACCACAAATTCATCCCCACAGATCGGATTCTGATGTTTTCTACCATAGGGCAGCTTTGCCGGCTATAGGACTTCGCAAAGTCTGCGCTCTTTCGTGAGACTTCTTTCGCCCTATACGACGTTGGTGGCCACCGACCCATGTCATGGCACCCAGCAGTACTTGCTCTTCCGTACTGCTGAGTATAATTTTATTGTATGAATGTACCAGAATTTGTGTCTGCCTTCTTCCACGGATGGTCCCTTACATCATTCCCAGTTCTTGTCCGTTTCGAATAAACGTTTTTGTGCACGTGTTTTTGTAAACATACACCGTCGTGTCCCTCGGGCGAATGCCCAGTTATGGAATGACTGGGAAGGTCTAGGGTGATAAGAAAGCTGCCCCAGCTTTCCTGAAATGGTTCTAAGGGGGTTGCGCCATTTCATTTCCCCGTCAATAATATGCGAGATCGTTGATTCGTTCCAAGTCCTCACCAATATTTGCTGTTTTGCGTCTTTCAAAAATTTTGGCATTTCTAGTAAGTATGAGGTGGTCTTATGTCTCCCTGAAGTTTTAATTTTCAATTTCCTGATGACTAATGATACTGAAGACTTTTCACGTATTCATTGGCCATTTAGCCATGGGGATTTCTGATTTGCTTCCTTCTGCCTGGGGGAATCAGGGAAGGCTTCATGGAAAAGGCCAAAAAGGCTTCGCAGGAGAAATCAACCAGGAAACCATATGGTGGAGGAAGACAAGGCAGAAGTGGTAAAGCACCAGGGTGTCTAGGGAAAGGAGAGGAATTCAGATTTGCCTGGAGAGTCAGGCTGCATGTCCCTTAGCAGACAGTCACATGGAAGGCCGTGAAGGGTAGTTGGTGGTCTACACGAGGTCATGGAGGGTATCAAGAAGCTTAATTTTGTTAATTCAGAGAGCTAATAAAAATTTTGAGAAGAAATCTGGGTATTGTTATCCCCGATCAGCTCCCCTGTGGTTGGGGGGGCAAGAAATGGAGAGGAGAAAACATCCTCCGAAAGAGTGACGCAGAGGGAGCTCAGGTGGGGAGGGGTCGGGAGAGGAGGGGAAGGAAAAGCTGTGCGGAGTGGAGCTGCTGGGACCGGTGGTCGTGCAGGAAGCCCGGTCTGGAGAGAGGCCAGCAGGGGGAGGGATGTAGGGTCCAGACTCAGACCC
The DNA here is from genome assembly GCF_014898765.1 of Herpailurus yagouaroundi. NCBI lineage: Eukaryota > Metazoa > Chordata > Mammalia > Carnivora > Felidae > Herpailurus > Herpailurus yagouaroundi. Next base: position 3,504,078 of record NW_024412377.1, on the reverse strand, counting down.
GCTAGGGGCCTCCTGCTAATTAGCATGACCATGAATGCCCAGCACCTTTCACTGGCCACGAGGTCACAGATTTCTTCCCTCCTGTGTGATACCTCCTCCTGTGTTATTCTGCTTCCTTCCCTCAAGGCTGCCTGTGAAACGGGGCACATTCACAACATTGACACTCCCGGGGAGAGCGGAAGAGCTTTGCCACGTGATGCTAATTAACAAAATAAGCAGGTAATTCACCAAGGCTGGATGGGTTCCCATTACCCATCTAGGCGATCAGAACTGCCAAACACACTTTTATTCAATATGGGAGAAGCTCGCACGTAAAAGAAACTGATGGCGTCTCTGCGGATTGTATCTCAGGCTTGTATTGAAACAGAGCTTCTCAGAAAAATAAGATGAATAACCTTCAAAATCTTAGGTCAGAGCACACCGGAGAGAATTCTGAAGGGAAATACGGACGATGCCTCAAATACCTCGTTCGTTACTAGCGGTCTCTGAGAGCAGCGTGCTCTACACGTCCAGGTCATACTGTGACGCGGAATTCTCTGGAAAACAGAGGTCAGTTAGCATTTACCGGAGATACCGACTGAGCGTCAGAGTTAGGCAAACAGGGTCTGCACAATATTTATTTGGCAACCAATATTTCTTCTCTGTGGAAGAAAAAAAAGTTAGAGAGGGAGGGAGCCAAACCGTAAGAGACTCTTAAAAACTGAGAATAAACTGAGGGTTGATGGGGGGTGGGAGGGAGGGGAGGGTGGGGGATGGGCATTGAGGAGGGCACCTGTTGGGAGGAGCACTGCGTGTTTATGGAAACCAATCTGACAATAAATTTCATATTAAAAAAAGAAAAAAGGAGGGAGCTAAGCACTTGGGCGTCGCTGCAGGTAAAGATGACTTTGCACCTCAGTCCAGGAGTCCGTGGCACCCACCCCTGGGTCTGCGGCACTGACGTGGCCTCGCCTCTCTGCCCAGTGTGGCGGGATGAGTCACCAGGAACCACACGACCTTCCTCTCTTTGCTCATTCTGTGGCGTCTTGTCTTCAGCGGCATAATCACCCAGGGACAGATTGTGTGACCTTCCACCTTCCGTGCAAATGAAAAAGATGTGTTTTTCCCAGGAAGCCTGACTGGTCAAATACAGCTGGCTTCACTGCTTTAGGGTCCTATAATGAGAGAGACCAGCCTCGAGCTCAAAGACAAAGCATCTTTAATTGCATCACCTTCCCCTGGTTCTCTGCTGCTATGCTTCCGTACGGGGGGCCCGTTAAAAGCTCTTGAAATAATTGCTACTTAAATTTGTATTCAAGCAATCTCGGAATAATTAAGACTGTAAGTGTCTGCATACTTCAATGACTTAGACCTTCTGAATGTCAGAACTTGAAGCATGAAGGTATAAAAATTACTTTTATCTGCCTTTTCACAAAGTTACTTATCCTATCCAGGAGATATGTATTGAGATTCAACTATATCATCTATGTGCTGGGTACTCCTCCTGGCAATGGGGACAGCGGATTAGGGAAGTCAGACTAGATCTTTATTCTCGTGGACCTTACGGTTCCTGTGGGGAAAGATACATAATAAACAAAATTGTGATAAATACGTTCAAATACAAGCCCACAACTGTGTGGATTGAGTCGAGCAGGATGCCTCATCCCAGTCCTGGTATTGCAGAATGGGAGGTCTGTGTCACCTGTTGTCAGTCCCCGCGTCTTACAGGCGTCTCCAGAACTCATGTGGGAGAGGGGAGTGAGGCTGGTTCATCAGAATCCGTGATTCGTTTCCTGATAGAGATGCCATCAGCTTGGCTTAGCCTTGCAAGTTGCCAAGAACAGTGGACAAGCGGGATTTTGACACGTTCTCTTTATTACCTTTCCAAAATGGAAGATCACTAGGTATTTAAAGTAATTATTTTATCAAAGAGAATCTTTTTTATCTGCTTGGAAAATACTGTTTGTCATGTCAGAGATCACTGGGAAAACAGAGACTATTTACATGGATTGCATTGTAATGTGGTTTTTCCAAGACACGTTTTATTTATACCTTGATTAGTAGCCATTCACACTGGAGCATCGGGGCTCTGAATCCTGGTCTAAGTTGAGGGAGATCTTGTAAACTACCTGGAAAGCCAGTCTGATCCACTTACTTTAACATATTTTAAAAGTAGACAGTAACTGAGAAAAATGGAAAGCATTCTGGAATTCACTTTGGGGTGAATAGTGGAGGAGAAATAATCCACTTTAGGTCTGAAGGGGTCTCAACTGTGAAGGTGACTTAAACCATTTCATACGTTAAATCCCTGATAATCTTAATGTTCTTCGACTTCACAATCCTGTTACAAGCCTATTCCATCTACTTGTGAAATCTCTCCCGTTTCCTGGAGTCATGGATGCATGCTTATCTGTCTAATAAGATCAAAGAATTATTATTATCTTTATAGTAATCAACTGAATGCCTAGTCATTCCTTAATGCTAAGTAAAACTTAAAACTATTATGTGTCTTCAAGATCGTACGTTATTCATTAAAGCCACCATCAATAAAGGCTTTGCTTGAAATTTGTCTTTTAAAATCCATATAAAAATAAGTGTTTTGAGCAGTTAGCCTTCCAATACTTTTGTTTCTTACCTAAATGAAACAGCCATTTGGAACAATAATCCCGGGCAGGAGTGAGGGTGGAGGAAAGGTTCAGTGCAAGAAGCCGGCGGGGAAGAGGGCTCAGCTCTTGTGGTGATAGGAAGGCACGAGGACAGTGGGCAGAGACACCACTGAGAGAACAGGACGAGGAAATGGTGCCATCTTTTCGCCCTGGGATATTCGTCCACTCCCTATTTTATTTTCTCTGAAGTTCTATCTGGCTGCAAAATGTGGAAACTGAGCAGTTGAAGGCTCCCAAGTCAATGTTATTTTACTACGAACGTACTCATGAATCATCCTGGACCACGGGGCTCTCACAACCAGAAATGAAATCCACAGCCCAGGCCTGGGACCGAGCCATGCCAGGTAGACCAGATGTCCCCTGCCGCACATCGCAGTCTTGATCAACCCCACGGAGGGGCACACTTCTAGAAACATCTGCCATCTAATCTCAAGCGTCCTGTGTTGCATTTCTTCTGGCCCTCATCCTTAAGGTACAAGGATCGATTCCTTTTTTCATTAAATCTTGAACTGCATTACTCCAAATTGTAGTCCTCAGTAAATTGTACTCAAACTCTATCCATTTTCATTCTTTCTCTCTCTCTTTCCTTTATTTCTTTTTTTTTCTGTCTTTCACTCTCTCCTTCCTTCCTTCCTTCCTTTCTTCCACCTGTCTGCCTGCCTGCCTAAATATATTCCTTTCTCTTTTGGAAATACTTTGTAGGATTTCATCATAGCCTCAGAAATATTGTAAAAATCATGAAATGACTGATTGACTCACAAGCCCAGAGTCAACCATGTTCTTCAAGCGGCAGAGTTGTAAAGGCACTGACAACGTATGGAGGTTGTCATTACCTTGTTCCTTTACTTTTTGTTTTCTGACTCCAGTAATTCCGACGCCACCCTGCAATGTCCTGTGTGATTCGTGGGTGTTTCATCCAGTGATGCTTGTACTTGTAAGGGCACGTGTTCTATGCCACACAGTTTAAACAATTCAGTCCAAGAGACGTGTGTTCAGTATGCAGCAGGCATTGAGGCGAACATGGAATGCATGTGGGAGCTGGCAATCCACAAAGCAGGAGCAGAGGAGAAGGAAGAGACAAGAATAAGCAATAAGTGTAGCAATGAAGGGAGAGCCCGGGGGCTAAGGGAAGGATGCCTTGGGGCGTTTCAGGAGCTCAGCCTTCGGAAAAGCTGACTGGTTCACCGGGGGCACTGATCTGTAACTCAGGAAATGCAATGGTAAGCAGAAGAAAGGATGAGGGCAAAGACTGCTACTGAGAAAGGAATATATTTAGGCAGGCAGGCAGAGGAGTGGAAGGAAGGGAGGGAGGGAGGGAGGGAGGGAGGAAAGAGGGAAGGACGGAAGGAAGGAAGGAAGGAAGGAAGGAAGGAAGGAA
>NW_024412377.1:3407548-3499955 GCF_014898765.1 Herpailurus yagouaroundi | reverse complement strand
GAGGGAGGGAGGGAGGAAGAAAGGAAGGAAGGGAGGGAGGGAAGGTGGGAGGGAGGAGGGGAGGGAGGAAGGGAGGAAGGAGGGAGGAAGGAAGGAAAGAAGGAAGGAAGGAAGGAAGGAAGGAAGGAAGGAAGGAAGGAAGGAAGGGGAGAGAGAGTTAAAGACAGAAAAAAAGAAATGAAGGAAAGGGAGAGAGGAAGAATGAAAATGGATAGAGTTTGAGTACAACTTACCGAGGACTACAATTTGGAGTAATTCTTCTCCAGTTAGGGAAGCAGCATCTCAGGGCAGCCAAGCGCCTGAGTTAGACTGTGGCCCGGGGTCTAGGTCTTAATATCAGCCTATTATCTCAAGCAAGTGTGAAAACAAACCAAATGCGCAAACATGATATACAAACATCCCCTTAGGGCATTACTAATGCTAGTTGGCTGAACATATGATGGAAACAGAAAGTTTATACTTCGGGAACCAGAATAACAAAGTAATTTAAAAATTTGTATCTGCCTACTTAAACACAAAACTGTAATATATTTCAATATAATTTTATCCTGACATATTTTACATGAGAAAAAAGTCCTTGTGACAACCCAGTGGGTGGGAAAGGTCCTTCTGATGCTCATGCACTTGAAGCTGTTTCTTAAACAGCAGAGACTCTCCCCCAAGGCACATTAACCTCAGGGCCTTTGCACTTACCGTGCTCTCTGCATGGAAGGCTCTTGACCAAGCTGGCCACATGGCTCGTTCTCCCTCTTTCTGAGGAGGCCATCCTCGGTCACCCCATCTAAAATGCCAGCCCTCATCCAGTGCTTCTCTTCATCTTTCCCTGCTTTATTTTGTCCTTTGCACTTATCATATTCTATTTATCGTCTTTGTTGTCCGTCTCACCCCACCAGAATGGGAGCTCCACAGAAGCAGAAACTTTTATCCGTTTGGTTCTTTGTTATATTTCTAGCGCCTTGAACAGTCCCTGACGTGTAGTGAATGTTCAAACAAGATTTGTTTACGTGAATACATCTGAGAAGAAAGCTGGTTTTCAAAAACACAGGACCTGAGTTGGGCTTGCGGATTTTCTACTTACTCCTTCTGTGAATTTAGATACATCACTTAAACAAGCTCTCTGACCCCTCAGTGTTCTCGTCTGTAACATGGGCTAATAAAACCCTCCTCTCCATGTTGCAAAGAGGAATAAAGGGTGGGGGAGAATTGCTATGGACGTGGATGGTGAGCCCGTGATACACGTCACTACACATCTCGTCTTTCCCAAAGGGCCCCACCTGACACACAGGCGTTCCCATCCAGGGATCCAACACGTGCTAGCAAAGGTCCAGAAAAAAGTGATGTTAAAAGAAAGCACCTAAAAGTACGAGTTCCACAAACGAACGAAGTGCACAGTGTAAGCCCAGGGTGAGCTCAGTGGCGTTGCTCAGGCACGAGGTTCTTTCCTCCAGACGTACCAACCACCCACCCAAGGAGGAGGAGACCGGTCATCCCCAAGGGTATCTGCTCTGTTTGGAAATCCCCGTGCCCCAAAACGTTACTGTGTAAACACACGCATTGTGACTCAAAGGCAGCATCCGAAAGCCAGGCCCGTGGGCCTTCATGCCACCCTGCTTCTCCGAGGGACCAGGCACCGTCTGCCTCTCCACCCCCTCTTCTCCCTCTAACACAATCAGCTTCTCCCCGGTCCAGTCTCCTCGGCTGTATAACTGATCACCAAGCGGTGACACCATCTCGTTTATGGAGGAGGACCCCCCAGTGCAGGTAGAGCGACCCACTGCCCGCCGACCTCACTGCCTTGGGAGGCGGAGCCTAATGGGCTCCACTTGGGATCCACCTAATGGAGCATGGCTGCTTTCCCAGAATCCTTCTCTCTTGCAAACCACAAACGACAGGCAATGTTCTAGTTTGAAGAGAGCACCATTTTTATCGTATCTGTACACCTGCTCCCATCAACCTGATTGTGCAATAGCCACCAGCACTCAAGATTTCCTGCACAATGGGAAGATTATTGATATCAGCTTTTATGTGACACTCCAGCCAGCCCAAACGGTCTGAAGTAATACCCCGTTGGCTAGGACCCACCAGACTCCACGTAAAGAGAGCACATTTCCATCCTCTTGGGTAATTAGCAGGAACATGTCAGGATTCGGTGAACTTGCTTCAAAGGATGTTCTCATGTCAGCCTGTGCCGCTGGTTGGGACAGAAATAAACTGGGTGCAACTTGCAGGCCACCTTAACAGAACTTCAGGATGATATTCTCTCAGATTTACCTCCCCTTGTATTTATTAGACAATCTAAAACGACCCAACCATTTATAAATAGTTTACAGAAATCGTCAGCACGAGGGTCTGGATATACGAGCAACATAACTTACTTTCATGCCCATGGTCCATCGGAAACGTGAGATGGAACCAAGATACCGCTGTCTTTCCACTGGTTTGCCGTGACCTGAACCACAGTGGCAAGTGATGTCATTCTACCCATCTTTCCCATCCGTCGCCTCTGTTCCACAGAGAGCCTTGATCAAAATATAGGCTGCCAGGGGCGCCTGGGTGGCGCAGTCGGTTAAGCGTCCGACTTCAGCCAGGTCACGATCTCGCGGTCCGTGAGTTCGAGCCCCGCGTCAGGCTCTGGGCTGGTGGCTCAGAGCCTGGAGCCTGTTTCCGATTCTGTGTCTCCCTCTCTCTCTGCCCCTCCCCCATTCATGCTCTGTCTCTCTCTGTCCCAAAAATAAATAAACGTTGAAAAAAAAATTAAAAAAAAAAACAACAAAATATAGGCTGCCCAAAAATTGCCCAAGGGGGTTGAAACCTATCTTGTACCAATAATGTCTTACCTCTTGAGCTGAGGGAAGTCATCGGTGAGTTACAAAACTGAGACTTGATATTTCTGGTTCATATTCTGCTATTTCCACTGACAATTTTAAGGGAAGAAAGGAATTTTCAGTAGATGTTCAGCTGTCCGGTATTTGAAACGTAAAAAATACCTGAAGGTTTTTAGTTCTGACTCAGTAACTAATTTTTGAAATGACAGCAACACCTTGACATATATCAAATGGTTAACTATTATTTTAAAGATAAATACAGAACATTTTTACATGGGATGTTTGTTTTCTTATTACTAAGTTCTGAGAGTTCTTTATATATCCTAGATATGAGTCTTGTATCAGATATGTGATTGCAAATAATTTCTCCCTGTGACTTTTATTCTTGTTCTCTAAAGAGTGTTTTTGAAAAATCAAAAGAGTTGGAGCACCTGGGTGGCTCAGTCAACTAAGCATCTGACTTTGGCTCAGGCCATGATCTCAAGATTCATGGGTTCGAACCCCGCGTTGGGCTCTGTGCTGACAGCTCAGAGCCTGGAATCTGCTTTGGATTCTGTGTCTCCCTCTCTCTCTGACCCTCCCCTGCTCGCATTCTGTCTCTCTTTCTCTCTCAAATATACATTTAAAATGTTAATTGAAAAAGCAAAAGAGTTTCATTTTATATAATACAATTTATTAATTTGTCCTTTTGGGGATCATGCTTTTGTTGTCTAAGGAATCTTGCCTAATCCATGACCACAAGGCTTTCTCCAATGTTTTCTTTTAGGGACTTTATTGGTTTCGATTTACATTTATGTTTATGATCTATTTAGAATTAATTTGGGGTATGGCACAAGATATCAAAGGAAGGTCTTTCTTTTTCTTTTTCTTTTGTATATATGTGTATCGCCATATGTTTAAGAGTATCTTTTTTCCACTGACCCAGCAATGCACCTTTGTTGGAATTCAGTTGTCCATCTACATGTGGGTCTGTTTCTGCACTCTGCTTTATTCCATCGATCTATTTATTTATCTTTACACTAGCACCACCCTGTCTTCATTATTGTAGCTTTATAATGAGTCTTCAAATAAGACAGTCTAGCCCTCCAGCTTTGTTCTTCTTTTTAAAAGTTGCATTTGCTATTTTTTCAGCATTTTTGTATTTATTTATTTTCTTATTGAAGTGTAGTTGACATACAACATTATATTAGTTTTATGCATACAACATAGTGGTTCAGCATCTGTATATATTAGGAAGTGATCATGGTGATAAATGCAGTTACCATCTGTCACCATACAAAACTGTGACATATTTGCTGTTCTATTTTTTCATAATTGCTATTCTAGATCCTTTGAAGTTTCAAGTGAAACTGAGAATCAGTTTATCAATTTCTACAAACTGAAGGGATGCTTAGATTTTTATTGGAATTAAGTGGAATTGGGGAGATCGTTTCTGATCCATGAACATGGTCTGTCTATCCATTTATTTAGGGCTCTTAGAATTTCCATGAAACATGTTTTATAGTGTTCAGCATACACATCTCTCACATCTTTTCTAAGATCTTTCCCAAAATGTTTCACATTTCCAATGCTATTGTAAATACTTTGTTTTTATTTCAAAATCCAATTGTTCAGTTCAAGAATATGGAAATAATAATGGATTTTCATATACTGATCTTTTTTTCCTACAACCTTGTTAAGCCCATTTGTTCTAGAAGTTTTCTGGTAGAGTCCATGGGATTTTCTACATAGAAAATCATGTCATTCAGGAATATAGACAGTTTACTTCTTCCTTTATGATTAGAATGTGTTTATTTCTCTTTTGTGCACTGTCGTGCTGGTTACACCTCCAGTGCAATGTTGAATAGAAATGGCAGAGACGACATCCCATTTCTGCCACTCAGCTTTGGAGGAAAGCGTCCAGTCTTTCCCCACGAAATATGATGTTTCTTCATAGGTACATTTTATCAAGTTGAGGGATTTCTTTCAGTTCCTAGTTTGCTGAAAGTTTTTTTTTTTTTTTTAATCAGGAGTAGATGTGAAATTTTGCTAAATGATTTTTCTGTATCTTTTGGGGTTATCATCGAGCCTTTCTTTCTTAGTTGGTCAATGTGACGACTGATGTTGAACAAACCTTGTATTCTGGAATAAACCCTGCTTGCTTGTGATACATTATTATTTTCAATATTCTATTTGATTCGCTAAAGTATTTTCTAGAATGTTTACATCTATGCTCACGCATGATATTCATCTGTAGCTTTCTCTTCTTGTAACATCTCTGTCTGGTTTTGGTGTCATGATAATGCTGCTGCCGTGCAACGAGCTGAGAAATATTCTCTCCTTAAAATATTTGATAGTGATCAAATATATATGGAGGGGCAAATGATATATGGAGGGGCAATGAACATATGAAAACATGCTCAACATCATTGGCCATTAGAAAAGTGCAAACACATTAAAACCACAATGAAATGTCATTACACCTATAATAAAATAGCTAATGTTACACAAAAAAAGTGACCATACCAAAATTTTGGCAAGGATGTGGGGCAACTGGAACTCTCATTCACTGCTCTTGGAAATGTAAAATGTAAAAAAAAAAAAAAAAATTGTAAAATGTTATGACCACTTTGGAAACAAACGTGGCCGAGTCTTCAAAGGTATAATACGACTAGCATATGACCCAGCCATTCTACCACAAGAGAGTTGAAAGCATACATTCCTACAAAGACTTGTACAGAGATGTTGATACTGGCTTTTTTTTTTTAACTTAGCAGAGACTGGAAACGACTCAACTACTCATCAATAGGTGAATGGATACACGAGCTGCTACATCCATATAATGATGTTCTACCGAACCATGAAAAGAATGAACCAACACATGCCACAAGTGGGAATAATCTCAACATGCCTGTTTTGAGTGAAAGAACCCAGACAAAAGCAGTACACATACTATTTATGATTCCATTTATGCAGAACTGTAAGAAAACGCAAACTTATCTGGAGTAAAAGAGGGACAGAAAGCAGAGGAGTGGGGCAGAGTCTGGAAGGGAGAGATTGCATGAGGAATCCAGCAATGATCAACATGTTCCTTTCCGGGCTGGGGTTATAGTTTTACAAGTGTATCCATACAACAAAACTTGATCAAACTGTGCACCTTAAACATATACAGTCAGATGAATGTCAGCGATACCTTATAGTGCTCTTAACCATAAATACTGTATATAAAAATTTAATTTTGTATAATATCTATAATTCTTTGCCAAGCAAATTTAATGTGTACTTATTGTAGATTTGGGAAAAATTAAGAAAGCGCAAGGAAGAAAATGAAAATAATCAATCATTAAACATCTCCAAAATAACCATCTTTAAAAAATTCTACTTTCTTTTCTTTGCTTGTATATACAATTTTTTCCTATAACTTTAATACTCTTATGTAACCTGCTCTTTTAATTTAATAAATTAAGCTAAGCATTTCACCACATCATTAAGGCTCCTACAATGCAGTTTTTAACGAGTTCATAATGTACTGCTATTCATTAAGCCAATGTCTTGTTAGATCTAGAAGTTGTTTCTAATTTCTGCTTTTAAAAATACTATAACAAACATCTTTACGTATATGATTTGGAACATCTCTAATTATTTTATAGAATACTACTTAAAAACTTATTTTATGTTTAGTAAAAGAATAATTGCTTAGTCAAAATATGTACAAGGTTTTATAAGTCACTTTGTCCAGGGTGCCAAATTTCAGGAGGGTTTATTTTTAACAGGATTTGTACTTCTCCTTATTAAAAATCAGTGCATACTCGTCATTTTATATATATTCAGTGTCACACACACATATCCAGGAAAAATACAAAAATTTCTTTTTTCGAAAAAGAAAATAAAATAGTTGATTTAGGTGTGTTTTATTATTTACTGAAAATCAAGACGGCATGTTAGAAAACTCAACTAGTTTTTAAGAGCTACGTATCATAGATCCAAATACCAAGTAGTTTCAAGATCTAGTTGGCATTCTTATTGCTACTTAAAAATAATATATATATATATATATATATATTTAATGTTTATTTTTGAGAGAGAATGAGGGAAAGGCAGAGTGTGAACAGGGGAGGGACAGAGAGAAAGGGAGACACAGAGTCTGAAGCAGGCTCCAGGCTCTGAGCTGTCAGCATGGGGGGCGGGGCTCGAACTCAAGGAGCAGAAATCACGACCTGGGCTGAAGTTGGCCACTTAACCGACTGAGCCACCCAGGCACCCCATCTTATTCCTATTTTTTTAATTGCTGTAAAACACTCAAAAGGCTCACACTGTTAGCGTGACTTTCATTAGAGGTGTCTACTGACCGGGGGACAGCGACAGTGACGTCATTTCCTTTAGTCAGCTGTGATTTTCTCAGGACTGGCAGGAAGTGATAATTGAGCCTCACTGAGCGTTCGCAAAGACAGCGGCCGAACACGCAAATAAATTAGCGTCAAGGCCTCAGGCCGAGGTGCTAATTGACTCGGGCATTTCTTCTAAACTTGATCCCTCAGACCTGACTCCACCTGGCTACACACTCAGATTCGGCTCAGGTGGAGCCCCTGCCTCCAGGCGAAGGAAAAGAAGTCACAGGGCCCCTCTCTTCTCCTTGAACACCAGCACTCACGCTTAATTTAGTGCCTTTGTTTCATCCGCCAAGACTCTGAGGGAGGGGAGGAGGTGCAGGAGGCAGAAGGGCAAGTCAACCAGGTCTCACGCGGCCATCTGTCCCACCTGTTGCCGTGGCTCTGGCTTTCTAGAAGATGCTGTGAGTGCCATTAGAGTAGGCTGAGAGGAGTGTGCCTCGGGAGTCCGGCAGCATCCGGCATGCAGCACGCACATTGGGTCCTTCTGGTGACCTGGCCTCCTTGGCTGCCTGTCCCTGCCCAAACAAGGTTGCCCACCAGGGCCCCCAGTGATCTAAGAGCCTTGACCAACCTCAACCTCCTCTACTCTTCTGGAACATACTCGTCAGAACCTGGGCTGCACAGAGTGTTGGTCTGTCGGGCCTGGGTGCCTCTGAATGGTCCGACCAGCGAACAGAAATTATTTCAGGGTCCATTTGTGCATGCAATCTGATTCACACCTGATCGCTGCAGCGGATGGTCTATGACAGAAGGCAGGAAGAACTGAGGAGGGGGCTCCCAGAAGACTCTTTATGGGGTACAGTGAAAGCAGTCGTCCATAACCAACCCCACGGTGACATAAGATACCTGCTCTCCTTCTGCCACCTGGAGTGGGGAGTGAAGTTGAGTACCGATACGGGGTGGGGGGTCCCAGGTGGGATCCTGCGGGGGCTCAAGGTGGGTGCTCCCAGCCCTTGGTGCAACCGAGAATGTCCTCGGGGGAGTCAACATGCCAGACAGGGAGACTATCTGTCAAGGCTGTGTCTTAACAGCCAGAGAGCACCCGCTTGCTGCTCTGCAGGAGCCAGAGGAAGGAGGGCGGAACTTGTGCATTTTCTCCCGGCCAGGCTCAGGATGTCTGTCTCCAGGTACAGATGCTCGGCGTATGTAGATTCTCTCTCCGAGGAATGGCCACTTTCCTGATGCTGGTGCAGAGATGTGCGTTTACATTTCCCGTTCCCTGCAGTCCCACTTGGATATAGACCCAGGATGCTGTGTGCAATTAGGTAGAAGAAAACAAGCCCACTTTGCCCCTTTCTTTCAAGCTGTGTATTTGACCTTCCTATTGAGCACTCAGAAGGGCTGTGATTTTCCTTCTTTTTTCCTTTTTTTCTTTTCTTTTTGGATCATTCTGCTCTGGTTGAGCTCATTTAACAACTTTATCGGAATCTTTTATTGAAGGTGAATTAGACTGGATGCTTATGCAACTGTAATAGCCCTGAATCAGGTTTTTCTAAATTTACACTTGAAAAGATGTACAGAAATTCCTTGCAGCTCTATAGACGGTTCCCATTGTATGAGCCATGCAATTACAACAGGACCTGATTTGAGAGGAAACCCAGAGACAGCAGTGGAGAAGGACCGTATGTCTGAAAAGACAAAAAGAAAGAGGTAGTGGGTAATTTCAACAGAGCAAATTTCCTGGCTCCCGGACACACTTGAATGGTGTAAAACCAGGCCATTGCTGTCCTTAGGTCCGCAAGCTCTGCTCCCGCCAACCTCCAGGGAGCCCTATTCATCTTGCTCAGGCGAAGGCAGGTTGGATTGCTCAGGTCTGAACTGGAGCACAATGGCCGACAATCAATGTCTAAACCTCCAGTACTTGGCCTGGACTTGACCTGGAGGGCTTCTCGGTCATCACCGTCCATAGCATTCAGCCCAGCATGGCCGTGATAACTGAGCTGAAACAGATCCAGCGTTGGGTGCCATCCGTGATTATCCTGGCTGAGAAGTTGGTCGGTGTCAGCCCCTGCCTGGGCCCCTCGGCCTCTGCGGGGTCCCGGCCACAGCTTACCCTCCTGGGTCAGTCCTGCCTATACCACTTCAGACCCTGCAGAGCTTTGATTGGATTTGTACCTGAAATTTATCACAGGCGTGGCAAGAGATTGGCCACTTCCTCTTTTCTTACGTGTTGCCTCGTTTCCCAGCCTAGAGCTCTGGTCCTAGAGATTTGAGAGTCTACATTTAATGACCTGCCTTCCTGCACCCCAGAACCCTTCCCAAAGCCCCGGGACTGGCAGGCTCCCCACAACCCCACCTATGGGCAGATGAGCTCTTTCTACCTGTCTGGCCTGATTTTTAGGTTGGATTCTAGGCAGCATATAGTTCTGTAATGGAGCCCTTGCTTCTGGGACCTCCTGGGACCAGCCAGCAACACCTAATCATTGTTTCTGCCATATCTGTGCCTTCGTCTCCCCTGGTACCTGCTGTAAAAGCAGGCTCCAGGCCATGCACCCCTTCCCTGCCATCCCAGGCTGCTCCCTCCAATGGCCTTGCTGAGGAGGGAAGGGCCTTACCTCTGGTGCCTATGGGAAGCTGGCAATAATTGTACCTACGGGAAAAGATGTAACCCTACGACATCCGAGGGACACGTACTGATGACGCTTTGGGAAACAGCGAGCCTTGCTTTGTTTCTCTGTTGCCAGATTAAAGATAAGCCCCTAGAGAAAATCAATCTGGTGGGAAGGGTGTTTCTGGTCTACTGATGGAAGGCGTAGGGGTTCCATCCTGCATGTCTCATCTGTGAAATGATACACAAATAAAACTGTGTGTCAATTAAAATGCCACTGGATGAGCCTCAAGTCAGGAACAACTCAGGAACCCCCAGAGTCAGCCAAGTAGCCGTGGACCTACTCTGCGCACGGTCTCCTCCCTTGGCTTCCCCAACACTGCTCACTCTCACTCTCAACCCCAACTCTCTCCTTTTTCTGGCTCCTTTTCCTTTGCCCACCCTCCAGTGTCTTCTTCCTCAACCTTGACTGCCTTATCCATCTACACCTAAGGATCGCCCATTCCTACCCCCTCACAGCCTTCCTTGGCTCTAGCTCTGGATTTGGGGCTCCCGTGTCAATATTCCCCCAACAGCGCCCAAACCAATTCCAGTGTCTGCCACCATGTGGCTGGTTGCTCTTCTTTCCATCAGGTCAGTGGTCCCCACGTCCCTTTAAGCATAGGAAGCTGACCGCTTGCCGTACCCCTCCTCCCCTTCTCCCACGTTGGGTTGGTAACAAAACTTGGTTCGTTCTCCCTGTAAGATGTCTCCCCATGGTCTCCTCCCTTTCTGTCCAGGATCAGATGCTTGCTCGTAACATGTCACTTTAATTACTACACCGGCCTTAAACGGATCCCCAGCCTCTACTCCACTGCTATAAACTTCCACCAGAATAATTTTCCCAACATGTAAACATGCCACGTCCATACCCGAAAGTGCCCAGAGAACCCCCTTCCTGTGCTTCAGAATTAAATGCATGTTCGTGGGCATGGCCTTGAAAACCCTTTGCGGGGCCCTGGCATATTCCTCTCCAACTCCCCAATTAAAAATGCTTTTTTAAATTAAATAAACTTTTAATTTTGGAATAGTTTTAGAATTACTGGAAAGTTGTGAAGAATGCCGTGGGTACAGCCTTCACCCAGCTGCCTGCTTTGCGCCTTATGCCTGCTTTGCCAAAGCACTTTGGGAAAAAGCAAAGTCAACATAGCTACCTTATTTTAACTTAACCTCAGACTTTATTGGGACTTCCGGTTTCTCCCCCTTTCTGTTCCAGGCTCCCATCTGGGCTCCCACTGACCTGCCACATTTCTCCAGTGTCCCATCACATCCTTGTGGTTCATAACCTAACAGTCTGGAGGGGATTGGTCAAGGATTCTGTAGTGTCCTATATGGGCTTCCTGAGGTTTCCTTGTTAGACTGGGATGATGGATTTGGGGGAAGGACAGCACAGGGTGAAATGCCTGCCTCGCCACTTGACACCACAGATGTGTGATGTCCACATGTCAATCTTCATCAGGTCAGGTGGTTTCAGCCAGGATTCTCTACTGCAAGTCACTATCTTTCCCTTCCAGACTCCATTTTTGGGATATGATGATATGATACAGCCTCCAGTCCAAGATCATGGCCTATAAAGATGCTGAATTGACAGCAGACATCAAACTCCTTGCCTTTGTGGGGAAGAAGTTCTGCCCCTGCTCTAATTTCCATGAGGACTGCTCCCCACCCCTCAAGGACTCTCCATCATGGCAGGCGGGACATGGCCAACTATGGCGTCTGCTTAACTTGGCCCTTCTTCACCTTCTTTTGGAGGTGGAATGTGCAGAAAAACCATGTGCTACTCCCTCCCCAGGTCCAAGCTAACAGGGACCACGTCTCTACAAAGGGGGAGGTCCCCATAATTCCAGGCCCATTGCTGGGAAGACCTTGTTGCTGCATGCATGGGGGAAATAGAGCTGGCAACGGGGTCACTTCTGACTCCCCCCTTTGGCTCTCCTCCCTCTTAGCTCTAAACTCAGGCAGGAAAGCAGAGGTGGGAGGTTTAGTATCCCTCAGAGCCTAACCACCTTTCTGGACCCAACAGTTCTCCTTTTGGGAGTTGTTCTAGGGAAACAGGAGGGACTGAGATAGAAAGTTCATGTTCAAGAATGCCTACTTCTGGTGTTATTCATAGGATGTAAAATGTGGAGGCACCTCTTGTCCTCCATGCTATACATGTGGCAAATTACTAGATCCTGGACTCTGTGCCCTTATGTGGCTCTGGTCTGCCACTCTTTCTACTGATGGCCCCTTTAAGGCTCACCATCCTTGTCCTTTCCCTGGGTTCCTGAGATCCCTGACTCTATTTCCCCCCTCTGTCCATGCTGCCCTCTTCCGGTACAGGGACCTTCTTGAGCTCATCTAGTTACCCACCTGCCCTGGGCACACCTTCAAGTCTCCCCATTGTCTGAACTTGACAGAGTCTAAACCCCTCGGCACGGCTGACATGGCCCTCCCTGACTCAGCCACAGAGTAAGACAAGCCAAACACCTATTTTTCCACTATCTCTTGTGACTAGGAATTGCAGGAAAGCATTGCTAATGATACTTTTCATATTAATGATTGATTGTAGGTTCCTCTGTATATTTTCCTATTATATTTCCCATAAATCTTCCACTATGAGCTTTGTAGTAATTGCTTTTATACTAATGTAAAGAAAACATTTTTTAAATTTAAATTCAATTTAGTTAACATAGTCTTGGTTTAGGAGGAGAACCTAGTGATTCATCTTTTACATGTGAAATCATTTTTTTAAAGAGTTAATATGACCTACTTGGAGGGAATATAAGGCATTTTGGACTTCATCACTTAAAAATGTTTTTGAGGGGTGCCTGGGTGGCTCAGTCGGTTGAGCGTCTGACTTTGGTTCGGGTCATGATCTCATGGTCGGTGAGTTCGAGCCCTTCGTCGGGCTCTGTGCTGGCAGCTCGGAGCCTGGAGCCTGCTTCCGATTCTGTGTCTCCCTCTCTCTCTGCCCCTCTCCTGCTCACACTCTGTTTCTCTCTCTGCTTCAAAAATAAATTTAAACATTTTTTTTAATTAAAAAAAAAAAAGAAAAGAAAAAACAGGGGTGCCTGGGTGGCTCAGTCGGCTGAGCGTCCGACTTCAGCTCAGGTCATGATCTCACAGTTTGTGTGTCCGAGCCCCTCATCGGGCTCTGTGCTGATGGCTCAGAGCCTGGAGCCTGCTTCCGATTCTGTGTCTCCCTCTCTCTCTGCCCCTCCTGTGCTCACACTCTGTTTCTGTCTCTCTCTCAAAAATAAATAAACATTAAAGAAACATTAAAAAAAATAAAAATGTTTTTGAAGTCTAATTAACAATACGGGGTCAGATTAGATTCAGGGGTACGACATAGTGATTCAACAGTTCTATCCACTTCTCAGTGCTCATCACGATCAGTGAACTCCTGACCCCCTCCCCTGTTTCACCCATCCCCCCACCCACCTCCCCTCTGACTTAAACACATTTTAATGGTAAAAACAAACACCTTGCCTTAGCAGCTACTGAGTTGGAGCCCAAAGTCCGAGGGGTAATTACGGAAAGTATGTGGTTGCTGTTTCACCTGCAAATGTGACACCTGACAGAGAGTGGTTCAGGTTTTGTCCTCTCAGATGGCATCTGTGCCCTGAGCACCCAAAGTGTCCTCCTGCCCGTCCACTTTCATGATAAAGTGGTGCAGGGGCACCATCACCCTTCCCTCTCAGTGCCTCTTGGTTGTACTTCGCTCTGTCGCTTTTAGCTCTGTTTCCAAGGGGCTTCCGAGATGGCCAGCCATTGCCTGTGGTGCTCTGAGCTCGTCTGCACCCACAAGGTCCCCCCTCTGACTTCTTGCTCTGTCTGCTGCCCTTGGAAGAGCGCTGCATCCGGAGAGGGATGCCCCTGGCTCGTGGCCGCTTCTCTGACAGCCTGCCTGGGACACAGGTCGGCGGTAAGCAGGGCCCCACGGGAATTTGAACAGAGGCTCTGTCTGCTCCCCACGGTGAACCAGCCTACACAGCCTCTCCACCCCATCAAGGGGCAGGGTAGCTGGAAAAGAGACGCTATATAGAAAGGCGACAAGGAAAGCGACGGGGCGGATTTCTGGGTCTGGTAAAAGCCAGTTCCAGACTGAGACCGGATCGCTGATGGCAGCCATCTGGGTCTTGACTGCACCGTGGTGCCGCTGTCCTCACTGGGCTGAATGGCAAAGGAGCCACTAGCCACTTGGGGCTGTTCGTATTTAAAGAAAATTAAATAAGTGTAAAATGTAGTTCTGTATAAGTTTTCTATTGCTGCTCTAACAAATTACCCCAAACTCAGTGGATAAAATAACACATTTGCATGAATGTACTAGTCTGGAGGTCAGAGGCCCACCCCAGATCTCAGAGCACTGCAAGCCTTTCTGGGGGTTCTGGGAGAGAATTCCTTCCTGACCTCTTCCAGCTTCTGGAGGCCCTCTCACCCGGCCCCACGCTGACAGCCTCCTCCATCCCCCTTGCACATTGAAGGACCCTCGTGATTGCGTCGGGTCCACCTGGAGAATCCAGGGCCATCTGCCACGATGAGGTCAGTTCATTAGCAACTTTTATTCCATCAGCTTCCTCAACCTACCTTCACCACGCAGCTCATGTCTTCGCCAGCCGTTAGGACAGGTGCAGCTCTGGGAAGGTCACTACTCTGCCCTCCACAAATTCCCAGCCAGGAGCCACACTTTGACAGCTCAAAGCACGAGTGGGCAGCAGGCACCAGGTTGACCGAAGCCAACGTGTGCCTCTCCATTATTACAGAAAGGTCTAATGGACACCCCCAAGTAACTCTTGCAAAACGCCCCACCTCTGCCCCCCTCAGGCCTGCAGAAACCACCTTGCTCTTCTGGAAGCAACAGTGCATTTGCCGGCTTGCTGTGGGTGCGGCTAGAGGGTCTGCGGGAGGAGAGGCCCTCCAGGCGCTCAAAGCAGGCTGAGCCAGGGAAGGGATCGGTGCCAGGAAGAGAGCTGACCCCATTCTCCTCTTTAATCTTAGAAGTTTCTGTCGCAATGGTTCAATTTAGCTTGAAGAATAACAGAGGGAGACCACTGACATTGCGCCTGGACCCACAGGATGGATTCTGAAGATGTCATGGCAGGAAGCATCCCAAGTCCCCAGATAGTGCTTGGAATATACTAACATCTGTGAAAATTGCAAAAATTTTAAGAACTTGTCCACTTGTCTTCGTCTCTGAGACTACTTCTCTGATTATGAACTTTATTTGTCATTATAAATAAAACTTTGGTCACATTTGAGTCTGAGCTGAGGATGCTTGTCCTTCACGGTGGCTGAAAGGACATGTTTTCAGTCCTGTGCTTCTGGTCAGGGGGAAAGAGATGATGAGATCATGGGATCAGAAACTGTTGAGTCTAATTAGCATATGGCTAGTCGCACCAGCACTGACCTGGTCTGCCCAGCACCAACCATCCGGACCAGACGTGCTGATTACACCAGGCAGAAAGGGACATGGGCTCCTAGGTCCCTGAGCTTGCAGGTCACAAAGGTAGAGGCTCTTCAATTCTGAAAAAGCACCAACATCTTCGCGGCCCTTCGGGTGGGGACCCCTCTGCCCAAGAGGAGAAGCGAGGAGCCGGCTGGAGCCCCCCACCCCTGCGGCTCTGAAAAAGGACTGGTAGACATTAGGGAGAAACCCAGAGGGACGGCGAAGGAGCGACAGAGCGGCCACTCGTGAAGCCCACACACGGATCGGCCACATGTCACTTCCAAGAAAGGGAAGCCTGGAAGAAGACACGACATCAGAGCCATCGCGTTGAGCAGCGGCCGAAGGATGTGCACAAACCATCACAAACCGGGACCACGCTGAGGGGCTCCCTGGCGTGAGCCCCGACTGCAGACGAGGCTGCAAAGATTTCTCGACCTCTGACCCTTAAAAGAAAAAAGAAGCAAAGTTCTCTGTCTCAAAGGCATTAGGAGCAGGGCAACTTCAAACAGATAACTGAATTCCTTCTCCTGTCTTCAGTGGAAGGGCAGATCGAATCGCCGAATGTTCACTGAACAGGCAGCTCAGGGAATCCGGGTAAAAGTCGGAGACGTGGCTTTATGTCTATCACCTCCAGGTCCCCGTACAGCAGAACGCATCTCCCAAGCTCTAGCAAGGTTTCACATCCTGCACAGAGGACCCGAGGCGACGGGTGCAAAATTCGCAGACCGCTGTGAACAAATCCATGGCTTCTATCAGAAAAGCACTTCTCGGGGTGGACGTGTTGCGATATCTCTGCATTTCATCCTGGTGTCAACAGGTATCGTGCACCTGACAGCCCTCTGATGCAAATCTAGGGCGTCCGACTGGAGCTGGGCTCCCAGTCACTGCCTTCTGCCCCACACGGCCTGCGCTTTACCAGGCTTGACTGTGTTCGGATGTGAGGTGTCTGCCAGGGGACCTTGTCCCTCTTCATGAGTGAATGCAACCTTGCTGTGCAGCACAGAAGTGGGGGCACCCAGGACCCTCTCTCTCAGAGGAAGGGGAACAGCTCGGTGATGGCGTGGCCTGGGGAGGAAGGCGGAGAAGCAGCATGGGCCCTGTGCCAGGTGAGAAGCGGGGGCAGGGGAGCCCGTGGGGGAGATGCTACATCACAAGGAGTATGGACCCGGGGGTCTCCCAGGTGGTCTCACAGCCCCATGCTGTCGGCTTTACTGCTTGTGAGGCTGGAGCCCATGTGGCCAAGGCTGGGGGCAGACCTGGCCCTGGGTCGGGGGGCGGGGCACTCACCTGGTGGATGAAGTCTGCTCGCTCAGTGGGGTCCAAGAGCATGGAGAGAGCGGGAGAGAGGCCAAGGTGGAGAAGACGCCTGCTGGGGAGGGGGACGCAGGACACCGCCCTCAGCCCCTGTCCCAGCGCCCTGTCCCACTGTTCACCATAGTGACAAAGACCCTTCTTGAACCAACTCTAGACAGGCTCCTCTGAGCCCCCTTCTCACTGGAGCCTCATCCCCGAGCCTCGACCTGCCCAGCCCGCTTTTAGGCAGAATCCCACTAAGTCCGTTGAGCAGGAATCCCTCACCGTTGATACCTGATCAGGTCCCTCAACAACGCTTGAGGTGTTTGGGTCCTCGGCTTGCCTTTGGCAAGAGTCCCGTTAGGCCTGTCTAGCAAGAATCCCCCACCCTTGATGTCCCCTCTTAGTACGTGTCCATCCCTGGCCCTCACTGTCCCCTGGCGGTGAATTCCCAGCTGCCCCTGTTGAATCTGCAGGAGGGCCCATCTTACTGAAGCCCCCAGGTACTGAGTAAGCATCATCCAGGTACTTACTGAAGTAAGTACATCCCCCAGGTACTGAGTAAGCACTGTCTCTACTGCCGGTAGCCGGTGTCTGCTTCATCCTCTAAGCCTCCACAGCCTCTCTGCCCTCAGTGTCTCCTGCTGCATGGACAGAGGCAGCCTCGGGCGGGGGGGGGGGGCGGTGCAGGCTTGGGCGGGAAGACGCCACCAGTCTTCCTGAACCTTCCCGTTCCCGAATCAGCTTCTCCTGGGGACCCATGTTCCAAGTCCTAACCTGGTGTCCATCCTGCTCCTGCCTGTGTTTGCAAACCCTTAAATAGCCTCCTGTGCTCTGCCCCTTACTGATAGTCTATGCAACTGAAACTCAAATGCGAATCATCTATTGCCTCTTATTGAACAAGGTTCATTGTCTTTGTTCTATATGAAACTGTTTACACTTCAGTGGTTCTGGTTCTCAGGGAAAAAGCCTCAAATAACAACACTAAATAGCCCTTAACATATATTTGGTCTCCAGCTTATCTTTTTAAAAATGCAGATCTGTGTCACTACCTTGGAAAAGGCAAAGAAGGAGGACAAATAAAGTTGTGTTCTAAGCAACACAAAGAAAGTAACCTGAGGCCTGACCCTGGCAAGCATACGAGCTAATAAGCCTGTCACCACATGTAAAAATGACCCTCTCTTTTAAATTTTTTTTTTAACGTTTATTTATTTTTGAGACAGAGAGAGACAGAGCATGAACGGGGGAGGGGCAGAGAGAGAGGGAGACACAGAATCGGAAACAAGCTCCAGGCTCCGAGCCATCAGCCCAGAGCCCGACGCGGGGCTCGAACTCACGGACCGCGAGATCGTGACCTGAGCTGAAGTCGGACGCTTAACCGACTGAGCCACCCAGGCGCCCCTGACCCTCTCTTTTAAAGAGGCCTGTAATCCAGGGGCGCCTTGGGGGGGCTCAGTCAGTTGGACATCCGACTCTTGATTTCAGCTCAGGTCATGCTCTCACGGTTCATGAAATGGAGCCCCAGGTCGGACTTTGCACTGACAGCAAGAAGCCTGCTTGAGATTCTCTGCCCCTCCCCTATTCATGCACACACACACACACACACTCTCTCTCTCTCTCAAAATAAATAAACGTTTTTTTAAAAAGGTGTCTGCAATCTGAATGCTTAAAGCACGCAGCATATTCATGATGAGAACAAATGTGTCCCCTTCAGCAAACATGAGAGTGAGCACTGTCTGACTTCAGAGGCAAGCTGTCGGTGGAGTGCAGACAACCACCAAAAAAGATGTAACAGGTGTAAATGAGGAAAAAAAAGACCAAACGCTGCCCATCCCATGAATATTACCATGCTCAGGATGGTACATATCATTAGGAACAATTATCATGCTCTGTTACAGGCAGAGATTGAAACGTGCCACAGAACAGGAAGAAGAACTAGGGAATTCAGAGAGCACACGAGGAGATGAGGAAAAAGAAATAAAAATAAGAAAACTCCAGACCCTCATGTATTACCAGGAGAATTTCAGTTAAAAGAGAAAATCAAGAGCTTTCAAACATCAGATTGCTAGCTGCATATCAAGAAGGGTATTAACATATTTTCATTGAGACTGTGCTCTGTGCCTCATGCAAAGTACCCATTCTTGAGAAAGTGACACCCTTGAACAGAGTCATAATAACCAGTCAGTCGTACGCTAAATAAAATATTAACAAACGGTTAAGCACGTAGGCTTAAGAACAGTGATGTACGAAGTGCCCACCCGGAGACCATAGATTTCTTTAAAAACGTATATAATACACAGAATATCACAACACTGTCTACACTTCAATACTGCTCTGACGCTTAGCTTATAATTATGCAGAATCGCTATTTCTTTATGTTGCTGAGACAGCACCAGCCTTTTTTTATTCCTTTTCTTTTTTTTATACCACCAGCCTTTTTCAGATTTTCTAGTGGAAGGCTCAAGTAGCCGAGGTTGACCTCTAGAAGTCTTTACCAAGTTCCGGTAATATGTCAGTTTCTACGGTGATTCCAAAAGACGTGAAAGCACCGTTTTCAGAGTTTGTGACCGATCTGATAGTTATCAGCAGAGAGGGACATCAGAGATGACATCACCACATGGTTTGTGGAAGGCCGTAGGGAGCGGGATGTGGTGTGGTGCTCGCACTGGTGGGAAAGGCAGTGCCCCTGCAGGACAGGTCAGCGGACCGCTTGTGGAGCTGCAGTGGGAAATCAGTCTCGAGTGATGATGTGGGATTTCAGCGGAAGGAAGGAATGGCTCACAGGCAGTGTGTGTGTGTGTGTGTGTGTGTGTGTGTGCGTGTGTGTGCATGCGCGCGAATGCACGCACACGGAGGGGTTGTGTTACTGGGCAAGGATGTCATGAAAGACTTGAGCTGATTCCAGACTCAAGTTGGACAGAAGTATGAGAGAAGAAGGAATTGCCTACTGGAATTCCAAAGCAGACTCAAGGGGCCCCCCTATTTCAAACAGGTGGGAGTGAGGGATACTCTATGCAGCCAAGCAGGACGTCAAACTGTAAAACCATGAAACTGAGGGAGGGGGTCCCGCAGACCAGCAAGTCCCCCTACCTGGGCAAGAATTTGAGAGTCAAAACCAAACTAGTCCAGGCTTGGTCTATTAGTCAGTCCAGTTAAACATTCTTGAGTAGAACAAGGAAGTTGGGGTGGAGCCAGGAACCAGGGTCCTCTTGCGGGGTGGGGAACAAGAGTGCCTTCGAGAAACGGTAGAGGGTTTAGAAGTCAAAGTGCCAGGCTGTGACAATGCAGATGGGGGCACGCAGGTGAGTGTGGCTCTGGCAATCCTTACAGTGAAGGTGGGGGGGTTGGTCAGGCCAGTGGAACACAGCGGCTGGAGCCACGGCGTTTGGATATTGGCATACATGCAACCTAAAACAGGTAGGGACTTCTGGAGAAGCATCCACGGCAAACAAAGAAACTTCTTTTTTTTTTTTTTTTTTTAATTTTTTTTTTTCAACGTTTATTTATTTTTGGGACAGAGAGAGGCAGAGCATGAACAGGGGAGGGGCAGAGAGAGAGGGAGACACAGAATTGGAAACAGGCTCCAGGCTCCGAGCCATCAGCCCAGAGCCCGACGCGGGGCTCGAACTCACGGACCGCGAGATCGTGACCTGGCTGAAGTCGGACGCTTAACCGACTGCGCCACCCAGGCGCCCCAAACAAAGAAACTTCTGAGAAGCATCTCATCCATGGGGAGAATGGATGATCCAGAACCCTGGAATAAGCATTTTGTTAAATCCAGGTCAGTTGAAAGGGACGGGATAGTGTCACTGGCCTGGAGTTGGACTTGAGTCCTGCCGTTTACTCGTGTTGAATTTCTACAAGTTCTATAGCTTCTGTGCTTCCATTTGTTGGGAACAATAATACTCCCGCTCACAGTGATATTGTGAGGATTAGCGTCTTTTTATTTGCACCATGTCCAGCCCACAATCCAGGCTCAGTAAGTTCAGCTGTTAATGAAAATATAGCATAGAAAGAAAATCAGATCATAAGCAGAACAGAGGCTGTCCAGGGTGTCCAGATAACTGAGCTCAGCTGAGCCAACCCACATTCACCCCCAGGGTCGGCGCTGGCCTTCGTGTGCACCCAGATTCTTCCTCCACTGCAGGATCGGCCGCGGAATTAGCGGGGCTCAGTGCAGAGCCTCTTGTTCAAAATTATGGAGAACTTCAAGACAACGCAGAGACAAATCCAGGTAGATACACAGAGTAAAAGTAAACGGACGAAACTCAACAGTGACAATTAGAGATCACGGGGTTGAATTTTGAAATCCAACTACATGTTACATCTAAAGGACACATCTGAACTTACAGACCCAGAAAGGGCGGAAATAAAACTACAGGAAGGTGTAAATACGCAAATGCTAATCATAAGAGCGCTGAGCTCACTGTTTTGATAGCAATTAAAACTTTAAGGCGAAAAGCATTTTAGGCCCAGAGAGGGTCACTACAAAATGATTTTGTAAATCAGTTCAATGAGAGCAGGTAAATTCTAACCTCTGTGAAGCTTGTAAAATGTTCCTAAATATTTAAATAAAGTATTGACAGATATACAGGGAGGAAGTGAAAATCTACTCATATGGTGTGGTCTTTCAACACTGTTCTCAATTACCGTTAGCTCAAACAGGGAGAAATTACAAAAGGTACAGAGAAGGGTTGAACAACACAGTTGATGGATAATTTTTATTTTTTTCAACTTTTTTTTTTATGAAAGAGAGGGAGAGAGCACAAGCAGGGGAGGGGCAGAGAGAGAGGAGACACAGAATCCGAAGCAGGTTTCAGGCTCTGAGCTGTCAGCACAGAGCCCGACGCGGGGCTCGAACTCATGCTCCTCAAGATCATGCCCTGAGCCAAAGTCAGACACTTAACCGACTGAGCCACCCAAGCACCCCGAATTGATGGATAATTTTATGTCAACCTACCTGGGCTAAGGGATGCTGGAGAGCTGGTGGAACATCATCTCTGGGTGTGCCTGTGCAGGTGCCTCTGGAGGACCTTAGCACTGACTCAGCAGACTGAGCAAAGATCTGCCCTCAGCAGCGTGGGCACGCACCATCCAACCCAGGGAGGCCAGAATGGAACAGGAAGTAGAGGAAGGCTGAATTCTGTCTTTCCTGCAGCTGTGACATCCATCTTGTCCTGCCCTTTAACATCAGACATTTTGGTTCTTGGGCTTTCGACTCAGGGACCCATACCATCAGCTTCCCCTCCCCTGTTCTCAGGTCTTCGGGACTCACACTCGGCCACACCACCGGCTTTCCTGTGTCTCCAGCTTGCAGACAACAGACTGAGGGACTGCTCAACGCCCATAACTGCGTGAGCCAATTCCTACAGTAATTCTCCCTTTGTACATATCAACGTATCCCCTATTGGTTCTGTTTCTCTGAAAACCCCTGACTAATACGCCAATTAAACAGCACGTTTTAGTGGACTTTATAGAATTCTGCACCTTACAATTAAAGAATCACATTGATCTCCAATGCACAAGACATTTACAAAAATTGGCCATGCACAGAGGCATAAAACAAGTCGCCCCAGAGCTCAAATAATTTGTGTTGGGCAGATCATGTTGCAATTGATCTAGAAGTCAACAAGGAAAGGAAAGGAAAAGGCCTGCACATACTCAAAAGATCAAAGGCCTACTTAAAGTTTTTTTAAAGTTTTTTAATTTATTTTGAGAGAGAGAGAGAGAGAGAGAGAGAATCCATGCTGAGCATGGAGCCCAATGTGAGGCTCCAACTCATGAACCGTGAGTGAGATCATGACCTGAACCTACTACAGGAGTTGGACTCTTAACTGACTGAGCCACCCAGGTGCCCCCAAAAGACCCACTTTTAAATGACTCATGGGTCAAAGGAGAAATGGAATTTAGAAACATTGAGAAAGGAATGACAATGAAAATACTTCATGAAAACATGCGAGATGAGAATAAGGTAACATAAACAAGATTTTACTCTTACCCTCTTTTACTAAAAAGAAGTCGGTCCGGATACTAAGGAGTTAAGCATCCAACTTTAAGAGTTAGAAAGTGAATCATTGAACAGACCCAAATAAAGCATATGTGAGGAGATAATAATGTGGGGACAGAAATCAATTAAGTAGTCAACAGGGAAGAGAGAGCCAAACGTTGATTTTGGGGAAGGTTAATAAAATGGATAAACGTCTAGTAAGACTGATTAAGAAAATAAGAGAAAAGGCAAAGATAAGCCATCTGAGGAAGGAAAGTGGACATAACTCCACATTCAACACAGATTAAAATAAGATATACAGAACTTCACACCAACAAATTTGGAAACTTCAAATGGAAGAATTACAGAAAAATGTAACTTGGCAAAACCGCATCTAGACAAAAGTCTGAAAGCATCAAGAATACCAAATAAACTTAAGTAGTAGTTAAAAATGTTCCTACAGAGAAAATACCAGGCCCACGTGGTGTTACAAGAAAGTCCTCCCAGACTTTTAATCTTATGCACATTCTCCCAGAGCATAGAAAAAAAAAATATTCCCCAAGTATTCATGAGACTGTATATCTTGACAGTGAAGTTAGAACAGGAACAGTGCATTAAAAAAAAGCAAACACAAGAAGAAAAAAATGACAGGCCAAACTCACTCCCAAGCCCTGTTTCAATATCCTTTAAATAAAATATTAGCAAACTGAATCCGACAGTATATAAAAAATGATAATCCGTAGGTATACAGGGCACTTTCTGCAGCAATTGAAGTAGGATTTGATATTAGAAAGCCTATAAATATTGCTGATAACATTAACAGATTAAAGGACCAAACTGAATGATTTTCTCAATAAATTGGAAAAACCATGCATTTTCTTATGAGAATAACACCTACTGATTCACCTTTTTAATCCACGTGTTTTTGATGTTCTGTTAGGTTTAAACATAAACAAGTATCGTAGGGATTGGGGTAAGGATTACTAGAATTCCATTTGTGTTTATATGTTATTGGTGTAAAATATTTTCATAAAAGCAATGCCCAGTGCAAAGCAGATGAGTAAGTCGAAATCAATTCTCTGTCTTTGAGACACAGGGATTCTGCTGGCCATACCGTCCTTCACCCAAGGACCCACCTGGTCCATGCAGTCTGTGCCCCACACCCACCCTTGACCCACACCCAGTGCCCTGCATGTACTTTCATGCCCACCCCATACCACTGGCCTGCCCATTTCCTGCCAGAGCTGGAGCCCATGGGATCACAACTCCCTGCAAGGTTACTTCTGTCTCAGTCATACCTGTAATGAGGACGGTCATGATGCAGTTAAAGGCTCTCAGCTCTGCCCTCCTGCGCCAGGACATATGGGAGAAACCTTACCTCCCTGCTCCAGGGTACCATTCAAGAGAGTCCCTCTCCTCTCCTGAATCACGGGAACTCACCGTGGGGTGTTGCTGGGAACATCCAATTGTGTGGTTTATGAACTAAGACAGCCCCCAAGTCAGGCCGGGCAGTGGGTCCCCAAGGCACATGATCTGCCCCAACAGAAACCCAGAAGCTGCTTTCCAAGTGGAGAATGTCAGCAGGAGGGGGCATAGCCTTGACCCGAAACTCTGGGATCTAAGTGGAGGTCTCCCCCGAGGCCCCGTGCAATGCCTCTCTCCGCCAACAATGTCCGGTTGGCTGGCCGGTTCTGTGCAGGTACAGGAGGGCCCTCAACAGCAGGACCTGTTCCCCCTCCACGGCCTGCTCGGAGCTGGTGGGGAAGACAGCCAATCAAACAGGAAATAAGCAACGCATGTCGAAGGTCTGATGGTAGTAAGTTCTGTGCCCAGAAAGGACAAAACAAGGCAGCAGATCAGAGAGGACTGTGGAGGATGGAGTGCTGGACAAGGTGAGTGAGCACGGAGGCCCTACCTGAACGAAGGTTTGAGTTCGGTGGAGGGACAGGCTGTGGGTGTCAGGGAAAGAGTGTGTTGAAGAAAGGAAGGAGAACTCTCCAAGTTGGCAAGAATTCGCTGATGGGACCGGCAGGAAATGGCGAGCTGTTCCCCCAGCCTCCCTCCCCACCCTCCTGAGTTTCTGAGCCCCCTGGCAAACCTTTTTTTTTAAATGATGGCCCCAAAGCTTCAAGTTTTCATGTAGACCCAATGTAGGATGTAGATTTTATATCATAATAAACCAAAGTTGCCATATTTGACCTCTTTCCTAGAAAAGTGTAAATCCTCAATTAAAGCATTTTACATTTAAATGTATGTAAAAGAAGGAGCTTTCTCTAAAAGCCTTTCTATTCCTTTAAGCATCATTTTAGGGATAGCCATTATGATGTTGTAACTTCTAGTTTGCGCTTTGAATGGTAACAGGAATGATTTATTGTCCTGATTCTCTCTGAGCACTCACTGTTGCCTCCATACCCACAGCTGCAATAGCTGAAACAGAGAAGAAGAAAACCTGGGGGGGCACTGGGGGGGCTCACATGGTTGAGGATCCTACTCTTGATTTCAGCCCATGATCCCAGGGTCGTGGGATCAAGCCCCACATAGGGCTCCGTGCTCAGTGTGGAGCCTGCTTGGCATTCTCTCTCTCCTTCTGCCCTACTTGCCCTCTCTTTCTGTCTCCTTCTCTCTTTCTCTTAAATAAGTAAATAAATATTTAAAAAAAAGAAAAGGGGCACCTGGGAGGCTCAGTTGTTTAAGCATCCAACTTTGGCTCGGGTCATGATCTCATGGTCTGTGGGTTCAAGCCCTGCCTCAGGCTCTGTGCTGACAGCTCAGAGCCTGGAGCCTGCTTTGGATTCTGTGTCTCTCTGTCTGTCCCTCCACCTCTGGCACTCTGTCTCTCTCTGTCTCAAAAATAAATAAACATTAAAAAATGTAAAAAAAAAAAGAAGAAAGAAAAGAAAAGAAAACCTGAAAAGACACTTTGGACTCAAATATGATGAGAAAAGATCTAAGGAATAAAAGCGCAGTTCAGCGATGGCAGCCCGAGCCATGGCCTTCAGTCCAGAAGCAGAATGTAGCCCCTGATACCCAGCTCTTGAAGAATGAAGGAAACCCCACATGCTGTTGGAAACTGGACCCCCTTTCAGTCAGCAGCGGGGCAAAAGAGTAGGAGGGCAGAGATACAGGCTTGAGATCAAATTAAACCCTGAGACCTCCGCTCAGTGGCTGGGTCTGGCCCATCCCAGCACCCCCAGCTAGGAGCTACTTGGTGCTTCTACACGCCTGACTCTACTCCAGGGCAGAGGTGTCTCAGTATCTGCAGTGAAAGGAGAGCTGGAGGCAGGCTGAGGGAGGGGAGAGGGTAGGGAGGGGCAGGGGCAGGAGAAGAGCAGACAGGGGAAGGGAGGGAGGGTAGCAGAGCGGGAAGGAGAGAGAGGGCACATAAATAACCCCAAAGCATCCACTCTGAATGATCTCACAAACCAAAACACGGGAAGAAATTTTTCGCTAAGAAACACACCCCACAAAATCAACAATTGGAAAGTGCCTTCTCTCAAAACAGAATGGATGTGCGAGCGCTCTGACCAGGACTGCAAGTATGAGGAGGCTGCTCAGCGAGTCATTTTGGAAGTCCATCTTTGAAAATTACAAGAAATTATGAAACAGTAACAGAGACACAATTGAAGAGACAGGTGGGTAAAAATCTGGTTGGAAATATTAGAAATTAAACATACACCGACATAAAACAAAATCGGTCAAACATTGTACAACCAGACACAGTGAAAGAGAGAATCAGGGAACTGGAACACAGGGCTGAGAACCTGGTGTGGAGTGAGGCTTAGAGAGGCAGGAGTCAGGAGAATAAGCGCATGTGTGTGCGTGCACGTGCGTGCATTTGTGTGTGTGTGTTTGTGGTTAAGAAGCCTGGAGGATAGGGGCGCCTGGGTGGCTCAGTGGGTTAAGTGTCTGACTCTTGATTTCGGTTTAGGTCCATGATCCCATGGTTCCTGAGATCGAGCCCCGCCTCAGGCTCCACACTGACAGCACAGAGCCTGCTGGGATTCTCTCTCTCTGCACCCCTCCACCGCTCGTGCTTCTCAAAACAAATAAATAAATTTAACAAAAGAAACCTGGAGGACAGAGTGGGAAGCTTCCAGTTTGCTGCAGTACATGCTACTGAAGAAGCATGTTGAGGGAACAGCAGGGAAGCATCCTGCTGAGGATTTGCCTGAGTCGAAGAAAGTCAAGGGTCTTCGAACGAAGAGAATGCTCTGACTCTTGACTGAGAAGCATATATAGTTGATATATATCATATGAACTACATGTACAATATATAAAATGTATATACTTGTGTATAATACATGTGAATGTATCTAATATGGGTATATATTATATATGCATTATGAGTATAATATATGAGCATATGTTACATATAATAAAATAAAATATATAATATTAGAATTCATAATTAGTATATAATAGTATATTTATAGTCACGTCTGCCTACACACACACACACATATATATATATATATGTTTATTTGTTAGAAAGATTATTTTTATTTTTTGTGCATAAAATAAATAGGTTCCCTTAATTTAGTGAAATGTCTTTTTTTATTTTAGTTAACATACAGTGTAATATTGGCTTCAGGAGTAGAATTCAGTGACTCATCACTTACATACAACACCCAGTGCTCTTCCCAATTAGTGCCCTCCTCAATGCCCATCCCCTGTCCAGCCCCTCCCCACCCACCTCCCTCCAACAACCCTCAGTTTGTTCTCTATCACTGAGTTGCTTAAGGCATGTTTCTCCCTCTCGTTTTTTCTTTACCCCTTTCCCATATGTTCATCTGTTTTCTTTCTTATATTCCACACATGTATGAGATCATATGGTATTTTTCTTTCTCTGACTGATTTATTTCACTTAGTATAAAACACTTTAGCTCCATCCATGTTGTTGCAAATGGCCAAGTTTCATTTTTTGATGGCTAATATTCCTGTGTGTGTGTGTGTGTGTGTGTGTGTGTGTGTGTGTGTATACACCACATCTTCTTTATCCATTCATCAATCGATGGACATTTGGGCTGTCTCCAGTTTGGCTATTGTTGTTACTGCTGCTATAAACATCAGGGTGCATGTACCCCTTCAAGTCATTTTTGTATCCTTTGGGTAAGTACCTAGATGTGCGATTACTAGATTGTAGGGTAGTTCTGTTTTTAACTTTTTGAGGAACCTCCACACTGTTCGCCAGTGGCCGCACCCATTTGCCTTTCCACCAACAGTGCATCCTCCCCCTTTCTCTGCATCCTCGCCAACACTTGTTGCTTCTTGTGTGGTTAATTTCAGGTGTCAGGTGGTATACATGAATTCAGCAAAGTCACAGTCTATAAAATGAATGTGCAAAAATCTGTGGTATTTCTATACGCCAATAATGAAGCAGCAGAAAAAGAAATCAAGGAATCAATTCCATTTGCAATCGCACCAAAAACAGTAAGATACCTAGGATGAAACCTAACCAAAGAGGTAACAGATCTGTACTCTGAAAACTATAGAAAGTTTATGAAAGAAATCGAAGAAGACATAAAGAAATAGAAAAGCCTTCCATGTTCATGGATTGGAAGAAGAGTTTTTAAATGTCTATACTACCCAAAGCAAATCTACATATTTAATGCAATCCCTATCAAAATAGCACCATTTTCTGCAGATCTAGGAAAATGCTAAAAGTTGTATGGAAGCAGAAAAGAGCCTGAATAGTCAAAGCAATTTTGAAAAAGAAAAACAAAGCCAGAGGCATGACAATTCCAGACCTCGAGCTATATTGCAAAGCTTTGATCAAGACAGTATGGTATTGGCACAGAAACAGATATGTAGATCAATGGAACAGAATAGAAAGCCCAGAAATGGACCCCCAACTATATGGTCAACTAATCTTCTCAATGCAGGAAAGAATATCCAATGGAAAAAAGACACTCTGGTCAAAAAAATGGTGTTGGGAAAACTGGACAGCAGAAAAATGAAACTGGACCACTTTCTCATTCCATATGCAAAATTCAAAATGGATAAAAACCTAAATGTGAGCCAAGAAATCATCAAAATCCTAGAGGAGAACACAGGTAGCAAACCCTTTGACCTTGGCCATAGCAACTTCTTACTCGACATGTCTCCAGAGGCAAGGGAAACAAAAGCAAAAATGAACCACTGGGGACCTCATCACAATAAAAGCTTCTGCACAGTGAAGGAAACAATCAACAAAACTAAAAGGCAACCAATAGAAGGGAGAAGATACTTGCAAATGACATATCGGATAAAGGGTTAGTATCCAAAATCTATAAAGAACTTACCAAACTCAATACCCGAAAAACAAATAATCCAATGAAGAAATGGGCAAAAGACATGAATAGGCACTTCTCCAAAGAAGACATCCGGATGGCTGACAGACACATGAAAAGATGCTCAACATCACTCATCATCAGGGAAATACAAATCAAAATACATTCTATATTTATCATTATTAATGAGAGTACGTATTTGTTAATATTTATATAATTCATAATTTATTATAAGCATCATATCATTTATAATAATGCATATTTATGAGTCATTTTTTGTCTTTGTGTGCAATCTTTATTCCAAATGTTTGTTAAAATACCATCAGGCTATTCGTCAGGACAAGAGCAAAGAGCACCCCTTGCGGAAATTTAGGAACTTTGTACAGAACTTGACAGAACAGAGGACAATGCTTTGGCTGAAGCCTGACTGCTGACCAGAGAATGGAGTTCTGAGTGGACTCAACAAAGAAAAACAAATCGAGAAGGAAAGTTGCCCATCTGAATGAAGCTTCACCTACCAGCAGGGCAAGTCTCGTGATGGTCACAGATCAGAGGCTCTGTGTTTGGAAAGTTCTAGTACAGCACAGGGCTCCCATGCCTATCTGGCTCCACCCCGGCTGAGGTGCCATTAGGTCAACGTTACTCAAATTCCTGGCCAGCCAAATGTCCACAGCAAAAAGTCCCAGACTGAGGATCAATTTCCTCTGGAAAGCATTGCTATCAGTGGCGAAGCAGAAGATGCCCTGACACCCATCTCACACATCATCCAGAATTTCAGGAGCTTCGTCCGCCAAACCATCAGTGTTCGCGCTGACCCCGCAGGGACCCACAGCAGCACCCTTGGCGTCCACAAGGCCTCCCTATTCTAGTCATATTTTGAAGAGTTACTGCAAGATACAAAGATAAATAGACTAGCAGTAGTATATTAATAACAAATTGGGGGGTTAAAAAATTAAGAATGAAACTCCAAAGCACACTAAACACCATGGAGAGAGCACATCCACGACGTGGCAGTTAATGGATGCTAACGAAGGTCCATATTGCATTCAGGGGTGAGCTGAATTGACAGATGATTCGTTGTTCTTATATACATATATACAGCACAAAAATCAAAGGGAGCAAATAAAAAAATAGGAAAGTGTAGCTACAATATTAGGAGACCCAAAATCTTTATCCACGAAACACAATGTTTTCCTCTGACTGGAAAGGAGCAGACAGTTCAGCAAAATTGCTGAACATGTACAAAATGTAAGCATGCAGAAACCAGTTGTACTTCTGTTTTTACCAATAGCAACCAATTACCCAATGAAATAGAGAAATTATGCTCACACCAGGGCTCTAGGAAACGATCCAGCCGATAGCGTGCCAGACTTTTGCGGTTCTGAGAGGCCGCCTTTCCAGCCGTCACTGTAGTTCAGGGATATTTGCAGAATCTCAGACTCTCCAAGTATGTCTGGGGGGGGGGGGTGTCCCGGGACGGGAGGGTGTACCTGTGTTTAGAATGAAGACTGATCAGCCATTCTCTGATGTTCTAGAAGTTTCCAGAGCTGACGGTGCAGGGGAGGGGAGGAGATGGCACCTCCCCTTCAGGGTTACCCTCAGCTAGCTGGCTAGAACATGCAAACGGGCATCAGAGAGAGAGGATCTTTGTGGCGAGCTGCCCTTCTCCCTGCTGGGATGCTGGAGCATTTACATTTCAAACAGAATACTCAGTATTAGTACTTGACTTTCCAAAGTACGACTTAGGGGTGAATTTGCCCTTGAAAATAAAGTGGTCATCACCTTACGCAAGGACAGCAGCATTCCTTTATCTCCCTATTTTCTTCTCAAATGTTATGAAATATTAAAAGCTGAAATATTGCAGATCGTTGCCAATTCCGTGGATCAGGAAGATGATGAGACGGAAAGCAAGAAATGGGAAGAAGGAGCCTGTCTCTGGCTGGGTTTTCTCTTCAGTTTCATTTTACGAGGCAAAAATCTAAGCTAACAGACTTTCTGGTTCAAAGTCAGGATGCCTGATGATGCAATCAGACCTTTGCATTTTTACTTTCACCTTGGCCAGGTCTTCACAGGCTCACACCAGGTGAATTGGTGATGGACAGCATGGAGTTCTCAGAACGATGGAACCTGTGACCGCTGTTGCACTGGCATCGATCGGGTCAGGCCTGTCGGGTGAACAATCCCTTCCCCTGGGGGGCGGGGGTGGTTCAGGATGCTCCTCAGGTCCTCCCACCCAGGGCCTGTGGGAAGGGACAAGGTAATTTCACCCTAAGCCTTGCTAGTTCTCTTCTGAGCCAGGGCCTCAGCAACCTGCGTAAGCTGGCCATCTGTGCCATGATCTGGGTCACAGAGCCCACTGTCTTGGCATATAGCAAACGCGGTCTGTTTTCGCTACATTCCTTCTTGGAGCTTGAGTCTTCTAATGAAAAGGGATCATTTCAGAGGTTGACAATGCCCCATAGTATAACATTTGCTGGTGATGCAGACGTGAATAGGACAGCTGTGGCCTCCTGCTCAGCACATGGAGGAAAGCATAAATACGTGCCCAGATTGCAGCACTGTGCTATGAGAAGCATGTTCAAAGGCCATGGGGCCCCAGAAGGGCAAGTCTGGTCTGCTTAGGGAGCCGGTGGGTCTCCCCAGAAGGATGAGCTAGTGGGAAAAGAATAAGAAGCCATTTTGACAGCGGTTTACCACGTGCATTCCCTCACTTATTCATCATCCGCTTAAAAGCACTAAGAGCCTACCCTGTGCCAGGCACGGTGCTAAGTGCTCGCATGGGGGAGGGGGACAGACAAACCCTATGTCTGCATAGGCATTTCAACCAGGGTCCCAGCTGTTGAACTATTGTTTTCCAAAGCAATGGAAATGTTCCAGTTAAATGGGGGTCAAGCCGGGGCACCTGGGTGGCTCAGTCGGTTAAGCGTCTGACTTTGGCTCAGGTCATGATCTCACAGTTCATGAGTTCGAGCCCCACATCGGGTTTTGTGCTGACAGCTCAGATCCTGGAGCCTGTTTCAGATCCTGTGTCTCCCTCTCTCTCTGCCCCTCCCTGCTTGCACTGTGTCTTTCTTTCTCTCTCAAAAATAAATAAACATTAAATAAATAAGTAAGTAAGTAAGTAAAAGGGAGTCAAGCTGGCCAGTCTGGATAATTTACCAGCATGAATACTAGCAGTTACAGACTGAAGCCTGTTGGGTAAAATAGGAATCCATCATCCTATACCTTCTAGGCGGAGGGAAGACCAACGCAAACCCCATAACTAGAATGTGTTTGGCATGTTTGAGAAAAACTTGGGAAAAAGAGTTCATGTCTGAAAGAAAAAGGAAGTGCTAATGTCTTAATATACGTCATCCAAGTCTGTACAAAGAAATGATCTAAAAGAAAATAGGAATATAAGCAGTTCACAGAGGAGAAAACACAGTGGGAAGACAAAACATGTAAAGATGTTCCGAAAATGAATTATCAGAGGGAATCGAATGAAAATTAGGGTGTTTCTTTTGTCACCAAATTAGCAGTTTGGGTTATATTTTAATTAAACGCATATTATGACTTCACGGAAGTTTTTAATATTGTGTTGAAATTCTAGATGCCTTTACCTGGATTGTGCTATGTTTGTAAACATAGACACGTAGAGACAGAGACAGAGAGACGGGGGAGTGGGGTAGGAAATGAGGGAGGCAGAGAGGGAATTTACAAATATTATATTATAATTGGCAATAGTTTTAATAAATTGAAAACCAGACTATCAAAAGGCTGAAAAATTTATTTCCAAATATTTTTATGAAATACAAATTGTTAAAATATTTTTAGGTGAATCTGAGCTATTTTTCAATATTTTTTAAATTTGGGGGATTTGGGAACCATGAGAATGCATTATTTGCTCATATAGATTACTAAAAAATATCTTATATAATTTTTAAAAATAAAAACAAACTGGGACGTCTGGGTGGCTCAGTCAGTTAAGCGTCCTACTTCAGCTCAAGTCATGATCTCATGGTTAGTGGGTTCGAGCTCCACATTGGGCTCTGTGCTGACAGCTCAGAGCCTGGAGCCTGCTTCAGATTCTGTGTGTGTGTGTGTGTGTGTGTCTCTCTCTGTCTCTCTCTGCCCCTCCCGCACTCATACTCACTCTCTCTCTCTCAAAAATAAATAAACATGAATAAAAATTAATTTAATTAAATAAAATAAAAACAAACTTACAGCAAAAAAAAAAATTAATATAGACACACTTTCTAAAGCTGCACTTCTGGGATTTTATTTAAAATAATATCAACATATTTTCCCAAAAATAAATGCACAAAGATTTCATCAACCGATGTGCTAATAGCAAAAGTCTAGAAACAACCTGAGTGTTCACCAGGAATCGGGGGCTAAAATACACCAGGGTAGTTTTGTGGATTGTTTCCTTTGCTGTGCAGAAGCTTTTAATCTTCATGAGGTCCCAATGGTTCATTTTTGCTTTTATTTCCTTTGCCTTCAGAGACATGTCAAGTAAGAAGTTGCTGAGGTCAAAGAGGTTGTGGAATTTGAGAAACACAACAGATGAACATAGGGGAAGGGAAGGCAAAATAAGATAAAAAACAGAGAGGGAGGGGCACCTGGGTGGCTCAGTCGGTTAAGCAGCCGACTTTGGCTCAGGTCATGATCTCGCGGTCCGTGAGTTCGAGCCCCGTGTCAGGCTCTGTGCTGACAGCTCAGAGCCTGGAGCCTGTTTCAGATTCTGTGTCTCCCTCTCTCTGACCCTCACCCGTTCATGCTCTGTCTCTCTCTGTCTCAAAAATAAATAAACGTTAAAAAAAAAAATTAAAAAAAAACCAGAGAGGGCGGCAAACCATGAGAGATTCTTAAATACAGAGAACAGACTGAGGGTGGATAGGAATAAGGGTTGGGAGAGGGGAAAATGGGGGATGGGCATCGAGGAGGGCACTTAACTGGGATGAGCACTGGGTGCTGTGTGTAAGCAATGAATCACAGGGTTCTACTCCCGGAGCCAAGACCACACTGTATGTTAACCAAGTTGAGAATAAAGAAATAAACATACACCAGAGAATCCAAATGACAATAAGATACCACTTCACACCCACCAGGGTGGCTACAATTTTTAAAAAAGAAACGAAAAATACTAAGTGTTAGCAAGGCTGTGGGGAAATTAGAACCCTTGTACATTAGTGCTGGAAACGCAGAATGCTGTGCGGCGGCCGTGGAGACAGTTTGACAGCTCCTCAAATGGTTAAACACAGAGACAGCGTGTGACCCACCAATCCACCCGTAGGTATAGACCCAAAAGAACTGAAAACAGGTATTCAAACAAATAACGGGTACATGAATGATCATAGCGACACTGTTCAATAGCCAAAAGGTGTAAATAACCCAAATGTGCATCAGGTGATCAATAAATAAACGGAGAGTGGCAAATCCATACTGTCAGAGGTGGAACTGTGTCCACCTCCTGCCAATTCATGTTGGGGTCCTAACCCCGGTACCTTAGAAGCTGACCTTATTTGGAAATAGGGCCAATGCAGATGTAATTAGTTAAGGTGAGGTCATGTTAGAGTAGGGTGTGTCTCTAACCCAATAGGACTGGCATCCTTATAAAAAAGGGACATTTGGAGACAGATATACACACAGGAAGACACCATGTAAAGATGGTTGTACCTGCTGCCATGAGTGAGGAGCACCAGAGACTTCTGGAAAACCCCTAGCAGCTCAGAAGGGGCCTTGGAACAGCCACAGATGGAACCAACCCTCCCTCATCCTGAGCCTGCACTTCTGGCCTCCAGAGCGCTGAGACAATAAATGTCTGTTATTTAAGCCATCAGTTTGTGATATTGTGTTATGGTGGCCCCAGGAAGCTGATACGTGTACAATAGGATATTGTATTTTTGAGAGAGAGAGAGAGAGAGAGAGAGAGAGAGAGAGAGAGAGAGAGAGACAGCTGGAACAGGGGAGGGGCAGAGGGAGAGGGAAACACAGAATCCGAAGCAGGCTCCAGGCTCTGGGCTGTCAGCACAGAGTAGGTAAATCCATAGAGATAAAAAGCTGGTTGCTGCTGGCTTCGGGCTTTGGGGAGGACAGAATGGGGAGTAAACTACTTAAATGGGTTTGAGGATTTCTATTTTGATGATAAAAGTGCTTTTTGGAGCTAGATAGAGCAAGGGTTGTACAGTGTGTGAATGTAAGAAATGCCACTGAATCTTTCACTTTAAAACGGTTCACTTCCTGTTATGTGAATTGCACTTAAAGAACACACCCACACACTGACTATAGTAGGCTCCCGATTTCCAAGAAGACTGGTCATTTGGAA
Organism: Herpailurus yagouaroundi; assembly: GCF_014898765.1. NCBI lineage: Eukaryota > Metazoa > Chordata > Mammalia > Carnivora > Felidae > Herpailurus > Herpailurus yagouaroundi. The sequence goes on along the minus strand of NW_024412377.1, from coordinate 3,464,890 downwards.
AAGGGTTGAAAAAGTCGGAGGGTATCCACATGTCCCAATATGTAGAAATGCACCGACTGTTTAAGAGCAAGGTTAAGCCAACTGGGTATTACGATCCTACCAACGATGAGCCTGTGCCTGTGTGTGAGGATGTGGTCGTGCATCCATACACATACCCATTTAGATACATTTATTCGGGGGTGCCTTGGTGGCTCAGTAGGTTGAGCGTTCGACTTGGGCTCAGGTCACGATCTCACAGCTTGTGAGTTCGAGCCCCTCATTGGGCTCTGTGTTGACAGCTCAGAGCCTGGAGCCTGCTTCGGATTCTGTGTCTCCCTCTCTCTCTGCCCCTCCCCCGCTCACACTCTGTCTCTTTCTCTCTTTCTCTCTCAAAACTAAATAAGCATTAAAAAAAATTAAATAAATAAATAAATAAATAAAATCAGAAGAGTCTTGAGCGAACACCCCACGTTGTTCCAAAGATGCATTTTATCCCCAGTTCAAGTAAGCCAATGAACAGTATATAAACAAACCCCCAAGAATTAGAAATTAGTATTTATCACTTGTCACCGCAGTGTCATCTGTGAACTCTCTCCCAGGCAGGAGCAAGGCCATCAGCTTTATGGTGTCATCAGCTTCCTGGTTACACGTCAGGAAGGTTCTGCAGGCTCTGGCTGTAAACCACATGGGACCCCTCACCGGAGAGTGAGTGTGAGGTGAATATTCCTTCCATCTGGCCACTTCAAAGCCTTTTAATCACCAGGAGCCACACTACAGGACTGACAAAAGAGCCCCAGTCAAGAGGTTCTGGCTCCCACTGTGCATTGTGTGGTCAAACTAAAACTGCCCATCTCTGCCACAAGGTGTGGTGTTAGCTCTGAGGAGCAAGGTGGAACACAGCAGGAGCGATGGCCGCTGTCGGCAGAGGTGACCCCGCTGTCCCAGGCAATCCGCCCGGCCACTGAGAGCACCACTGTGCCACGTCTGAGTGCTGGGCTCACTGTTCCGGTCGGAAGTGGGCAGTCATGGACCTCATAGGCCACACGGAGAGCAGAATCCTGGCCCTGGGACCTGGCATTCCAGTGTACTCTCTTTCTCATTTGTTTTTTAGACATTTATCTCATCATCTCATCTCATCTCATCTCATCTCATCTCATCTCATCTCATCTCATCTCATCTCAGAGAGATAGCAAGAGCAGGGTAGAGGGGCAGAAGGTGAGGGAGAGAGAATCTGAAGCAGGGTCCACACTCAATCCCAGGACTCTGAGTCATGACCTGAGCTGAAATCCAGAGTCGGACTCACAAGCGACCGAGCCCCCCAGGAGCCCCCAGTGTACTCTCTTTCCGCCCCATGATTCCAGTGGGTACGAGGCCCTGTTCGAAGAACTTCGGTTTGCCCAAGCCTCCCAGCCCTTTCTAAACTTCTGGTCTGCCATAATTGCTTTCTGGTTAAATAATAACTAATTACTGCTTACTTTCCCCTCCCTATGTGCCTGACCTCCCGTGAGGTGGGCAGCCCTGATGAGGGGGTGATGCGTGAGGAAGGAATGTGATGTCAAGGCTAGTGAGCAGAGATGAAAGCACTTACTCAACCCTGGGCACCTGCCTACGTCAGCTAGGTCTTGAGGAGAGGAACAGAAAGTGGGGTGGGGGACATTTATGTAAGTACAAGATGGCGTGCAAGCAGGGTGGTGGCTCAGCAGACATGAGGGCTGGGGACAGAGGTGACGTCAGCCCCCCCAAGCCCAGTGGACTTGACTTTGGGCTGAGCCGCTCCACCGAGACCCCACGCCTGGGCCTGAAGCTAACAATGGTCTCCTCAGTCGAGTCCCCGACAAAGTCAGCGGACGCTGGGGGCTCTGTGGCAAGGGAACAAGTGACGCCATACAAAGAAACTCCGAGGCTCCTGCTCGCAATGCTCGGTGTCCCTGTGGGTGGTCATGTGGTGCTGCGTCTGTCCCTGCTCTCTGTCCACGCTCGTCCGCTCGCCGGGGCCCCACTTGAAGGGGTGGCTGCTGGCACTCTGGGGGCTCTTGTGAAACCCAAGCCCAAGACAGACGCTGCCCGGCGAGTCTGCTGTGTCCCCGCACCCTTTCGGCTCACAGGGCGGGAAAAACAGGCATCTACAAACACGTCCTCACAGACTGAGGCGTCAAGATGCCATGTCACAGACGACGAGGCACAGAGAGGTTACCCCGGCCACCGTCACCCAGGAAGGAGGCAGCAGGGCTGGGGCACTACAGGACGCACGCTCTTAGCGAGCAGCTTATCTCAAGCAACAATGACAGCAAGGGCGTCCAGACTGTTTGTTGTAAGACAGGCCCCGTTCTTAGCTCGTTAACATATGACCCCATTTCCCGACAGCCTTCTGAGGGGACTGTGGTTGTCACAGCACTCTGAACCGTTTCACAGATGTGGAATTAAACCACCTGCCCAGTGGCGCACGCGGCCCCTTAGGGAAGAAGTTTGACACTGGAAGATTAAGGGCTCAGCCCTGCATCGACAGTGAAGGTAGGTATTTCTGTCTTTATGAGTCACTCCCTGGCACAGTCTACCCGGGAGGGTCTCCAGAACTCTGCGGTGTGATCAGCCCTGCCCCAGCCTTCCAGATCCTTCCATGTGCAGTGATCCTGGAGCTCACCACCCACACAAGCACAAGGAGTCCTCCGCACAGAGAGGACACTTACGAATCTGTCCTGGCCCGTTCCTGCCACTGCCCTGCTCACAACCGCGTCGGACAGCCGGCAGTGGGTCAGGACAGAGGGCGTGCGCGCCCCGGAGGATGTCCTGTGCCTTCCTGTTCCTGGGCCATCAGCAGCACCGACAGGACCTGGGGTCGTGCCTCTTCTCCCTCTGCTGTGTGGCCTCTCTCCTGCCCACACCCTTAGTTAGGTGTCAGGTTGCTGGGATTTTCAGTGACTTACGCTGGCTTTTGCCGGGGCAGGGCAGGGGGCCCTCCTGGGGGCCGCTCCCCTCTTCTCCTATAGCTGCGTTCGAGGCAGAAAAGATGCTCTTGCCCTTGTCCCCCCCCCCGCCGAGTGCACGAAACCCCGCCTAGTGCTCACAGGTCATCACTAACATTTGATGCCTTGGCTGCCTTGCTCAGCCCTGAATGGAAGGACTTTTGCATATAAAGCGCTTATGGCTAAGGATTTGGCCATTATCTCCTTACATTGCACAGCCAAAGAAGTACAATCCTATCATCTCTGTGCCTTGTTTTACTTTTTGCCTGCAATGATTTTACAGTAAATTAATCATAATCTGCTGTAATCTATTTATAAAATGGGAGAAATGAATTATAACAATGGAGAACACATAGAACCTGCCTCTTACGTATCCTTCGAAGGGAGGCTTTGTCATCCAATGAAGACATTAACATAATCTCATTACATTTATTGCTGACAAGGATAAACTATCCGGAAGAAAACCTGTCTAAGCGGGTGCCCAGTAATAGAAGTCGCTGCCGGGAGAGTAAGCATAGACGTTGCAGGCGCGGATCTGACAGGCCGGTGGCTGCTCTCGCCGAAGTCAAATATTGGAAGTTTGTGGTGGCTCCTTCTTTTTACTCCGCTCTCTCATTCTCTATGGATTATCTTCATGGTGTCTTTGGAAAATCAATCCCTGCTTGACTGAGAACAGTGTTGTGTTGCTGGAGGGGCGGGGGGAGGGCGGCTGCCTTTCACTTTGTACCTGATTTTAAAAGGATAAGTGGGGGAGCACCAAGGTGGCTCGGTAGGTTACACGTGCGACTTCGGCTCAGGTCATGATCTCATGGTTTGTGGGTTCGAGCCTCTCTGACAGCTCAGAGCCTACAGATCCTGTTTCGGATTCTGTGTCTCCGTCACTCTCTGCCCCCCTCCCCCCGCTCATGCTCTGTCTGTCTCTCAAAAATAATAAACATCAAAAAAGATGCCGTGCTTTCAAAGGATGAGGCTGGGCACTTCTCATCCAAGGGGAGAGGGAGCACCGAGCTTCGTATCAGAAGCACGGGGCAGCCTTGGGCAAATGTGTCCACGGTCCGCGGGGTCTCCCCAGCTGTGCCCCTGAAGACCACCGTGACCTGAGATATAAAACATAACAGGTGACTGACATCAGATCTCCTGTCCAGAATCATGGAGATGACAGTATTTGCCACCCATACTCCCCCTGAGGATACAGGAGGAATTAACAAGACAGTTTGTGCAATGGCGGTTCCTTCCGTGGCTCAGGGCAATGCTGCTTAAAATGGAAGAACTGGTGCCAGACATTGCCAGGGCTCCATCCATGCTGTGCTCGCTCTGGGTTATGGCTCTACCCTTAGTTGTGCTAATCTCTGGGAACATAGGGGAGAAATGGCCCGTCTTTATCCATCCCGATGAGAAGCCATCTGCACAAGATCAATGAGTTCTGCTGAGCCAAAACAGTACCAAGATGCACCAAATAAGCCTTCTTTGGAGGGTCCTTAAATAGCCTGAGTTTGTGTTCTGAGAAGCACTGATCTGCCTTGGTCTCCCCTGTCCCACACATGTCCCCTACTGTGCGTCAGAACGAGGGACTTTAGAGAAAGAGAAAGAGAGGGCTTTCGTCCATCCAGTCTGGCCAGCGCAGGCAGGCAATGGTGACAAGCACAGAATCCAGGTAAAAACACTGTACTCACAACTTCACAGAGTCCCCTGTCCCCTAGCCTACCTTTCCGCCAGGACAAGCCTCTATTTTAGAGAAAATAGGGAGCCACGACTGGGAAAGATTATTGACGTTTGGTTTAGTGATTTGTTAACTATTGGGCTCTTTAGGTGTTTCGGGGCAGGGAGAAACATAACTGTCTGATGAAATGATCATGGAGCCCAGTCTACAGGAGAGGAAAAGGTGGGGGGCGGACCAGATACACAGGCGCATACAGGGTTCTCTGTGCCCCTGATGTCACAAGCTCTCCCGCCTTTGGGGAAAAGAGAATCAGAATCCCTGGGAGGAGGCATATAAACTCCAAGCCCCAAGTTTTCCAACTGGAAAGGAAATGGCACGTGCTCATATCTCCAGCCACAGAAATTCTAATTTACAAGTCAGCAGGTCCCGCTGAGGCAGACCATATACATCCCCAGGCGCAGTGAGTTTGCAGTGATCCCCTCTGGTCTTATGCCTTATCTCGAGGCGACATGCCTGATTACCGAGGACTTTGTCCAGGTCAGGTGCCACGCAGAGTGCTCAGTGCACGCTGTCTCATGCGTGCATTGTGGAGACCCAGACGCAGAGATGCATGGCTCACAAGGGCTGTAGTGGGGGTTGAATGGGACCCATGTGATTCTAACAACCAAATAAACTCTTCCAGACTGCCTGTAGATGGATGGGGAGGCGGGCTCAGGTTGTTTGCTTCCTTTGAGATCAGGAGCTGCAACCTTCTTCCTTCGTCAGCTTCTGCTCTCTGTCCGAGTTTCTGCCCTGACTTTATTTGCACCTTATACTTCCGACCTCAATCAACCCCTTCCTCTTATAATTAGGTCCCAAATCTCACCAACGTTCTCCAAGGTTATATTTGCACTAATTTACTGAGGTCAGTTCTCCTTATGAGGGTGGTATTTATTAATATGATTTTTTTTCCCCTGAGAAGAACTTTATGGTTAACTCTAATTAGAAAGAAATACATGCTTATTGTAAAAACATTTTGGAAAATATACACAAAGAATAAAGAGAATAAAATTCACACACACACACATACACTCTCATGTTCACATACACATACACACACACACACTCGTACTCAAACACACCCACGTGCACTCTCACACTCACATCCACACTCATACAGTGACACAGACATACACACTCAGGCATAGCTATGAACAGGATCATGTCATAATCTTGTGTTGATGTCGGTCTTTAGTCCATTCTTTCTTTTTTTGTAAATTCTTTTAATCTTTATTTATTTTTGAGAGAAAGAGAGAGACAGAGTGCAAGCAAGGGAGAGGCAGAGACAGAGGGAGACACAGAATCAGAGGCAGGCTCCAGGCTTCAAGCTGTCAGCACAGAGCCTGACACAGGGCTCAAACTCACAAACAGTGAGATCATGACCTGGGCCAAAAGCAGGAGTCAGATGTTCAACCGACCGAGCCACCCAGGCACCCCTCTACTGAAAAGAGCATTAGCCCTATTCCTCTAAGACAGTGATATACTGCAAATGTTTCCCCTGGTTTTTCGAGCATTTTCTGATTTGTTTATGGCGAGGCTCTCGCTTCTAGTCTGGATGGAGTACTGGGCACTGGATTTACTGTCCAGCCTGAGGGGAAGAGTATATTAAGAACGGTTTTTAAATCCTGGACCTGAGGCAACCCAGAGCGGGGATGTCCATGAAACAGAACGTAAACGGCGTGAGCCCTGCGATGGCTCAGTTTCTGCACCGAGACGGTAGTGCAGGGCGGAGACCCAGGCAGAGCCCTAGCCAGGGAGACTGGGGAGCGCAAGCAAGCCAGGACTGCTGGAGTTTGTGGGCAGCACACCGCGGGGGGCAGAACTGGAGGTCTGCAGAGGGTCGGCTCCGTCAGTCGAAGAGCGATCAGCACTTGTATGTGAGGAAACTACCAGAAAGAAAGGGCAAAGGATCTACAGGACCCGGGAAAACACACCCAGGTCTCTCACAGGCTGGGTACCAGCCGGAGGGGGACATCTCATCGTTCACGGGACATCTGTCAGAGCACTGAGAAGGGCCACGCTAAGCACAGGGGAGGGAAATCAACCCCGGTCTAAGCGTCGTGCTGGTCGCAACGAAGTCAGCTTCTAGGCAAGCCCCCAAAAGGGACACGCTGGGCCTGGCTACCTCTATGTCTCCAAGAACACGGGTCAAGAGTATTTACGAGGAGGCAAAACGAGCCAGCACCCAAGGTGAAATTTCCACCTGGCATCCAATCAAAAACCAGCAAGCCTGCAAAGAAGTAGGACAATACAAATCGCGAGGAGAGAAGTCAGCCAGAAAGGCACAGATAACAGAGTAGGTGGACACAGATAGTCGGGGTAGTTGTGTGACTGTGCACCATATGGCTGGAGCCTAAGGGAATGATTGAGCAAGTTGAGGAGAGGCAGGAAGTTATTAAAAACACCCCAATCAAGCCTCTGAATATTTTCCAACGTTGATGAAAACCGCAAACCCACAGATCCAAGAAGCAAATTTTAAAAGCAGCCAGAGGGAATAAGGCACTTTATGTACAGAGGCACAACAACAAAAAAGGCTGACAGATTTCCTTTCAGAAACTGTAAAGTGGAAAGCAGAGGGAAGCATCTTTCAAGTTCTAAAAGAAAATTGTCAACTTCGAATTCTTTACTCCCTGGAAATACCTTGCAAAAATTGTCGAGAAATAAGGGCTTTTTCAGGTACGCACACCCTGAATGAAGGCATCACCAGAAAACTCACACGGCAAGAAACGTTGTCCTTCAAGCAAAGAAAAGCGAGGCCACCTGGGAACCTGGGTCTACACAAAGGCACGAACACCAGAGATGGTAATGACATGGGTAAATACAACGATTATTTTCTTGTTTATTAGTTACGTCTCTCAACAAGATGACTGATTACTCAAAGGAAAAGTGGGTACAGTGTACTGTGGGGGTTATCACATTATGTAGACGTAGAATCTATCCAAAGACAGCTCAGACTCCAGTAGAGGAGAAACCGAAGTGTTCTGTGTAAGGCAGTGCAGGGTTACTTCAACTTTGACACCAGGTAAACTCTGCTCCTTTCTCTTTTCGTTCTTGCCTCATTTCAAATTAAGCAAATATTTCATTATGTTTTCCTCTAGTGTCGTGTCAGTTACATATTCTTTTAGCCGCAACCCAAAGGCTAAACTAGGCATGCCTGGCTTACATAATTTAATTCAGATCATTATTGTCACTGCTTTCCTGGTATGGGAATTCAGGGCTAAGAATTTAGCGATGCACTCACTTTCCCAACATTCCGTGTTACTGCTGTCCTGCGTTTCGATTACACATGGGTTTTATCCCATCAGATTGCATTATTCTCGGTTATACCATCGATACTCATTTATATGTCTATTACTCTCCTAATTCACCCTTACTATTCCTCTGCATTTCTTTCTGAACTTCCCAGCTTCCATCTGTGATGAGTGTCCTTCTCTGCGAAGAATTGCCTTTAGAATTTCTTTTAGTGAATGTCTGCAGGTAATTACTTCTCTTTGTTTTGTTGACATGAACGTATATTTACTTGGCCTCCTTTTTACAGGGTGTGATCACCTGGTAGATGATTCTATGTTGGCATTTTATTTCAGCACTTCCAAGGCACAGATGTATTTCCATTGTCTTCTGGCTCCAAATACTCCCGTTGAAAGTCAGCTTTTAGTTGTACTGTTGTTCCTGTGAACGTGTCTTATTTTTCACTTCTGGCAGCTTGTTACGTCCTGTCCTTGCCTTTTTTTTTTTTTTTCTGAACTATGATACATCCAGATGTTTGGTTGTTTTGTTTCTTTTGCTTTGGTTTTCATTTTGATGTTTTGGTGGAGATTCTTAAATCTGTGGGCTGGTGTATTTTATCAGTTTGAGAACAAATAATGCTTCCTCCCCTTTTACAAATGCTTTTCTGGGATCTCAATTATATATTGAATAAATACTTAAAAGATTGTTATAGTCCTCTTGTGCTCTTTCCTGCATTTTATGTTTTTTCCTCCCTTTCTAGCAATCATTTTAAGATACCTTTTGCTTTTGTTGTTCCCAAACCAGCAATATCACTTAAATGTAGAGATACGTATGGAGTTTGAGTGTCTTCATTCAAGCACACGATCTTCTACTGGTCATTAAATGAAGTGCCTCCCTCCCTTCGTCTCCTTTTCTGTTGGGGAAGGCATTGGTGCGTCATATGTTTCTGTGCCCCCCGTGTCTTTCTATGAATCTTTGTGTCACCTCTTGCTCCCTCTGCTCCCTGGAAGTAATTTTCAGTGTTTCCCCACCCAGCTGGGCTTCCTCCCCTAGACCATGTCTCCCTTCTTCTCTTTCAACAAAGCATCAGGACAGGTTCCAGGGTTCGTGTCCTGAATCTGGCTGTTTATGTGAAGTCTGTAGTGTTCCTATATTCTAAGTATACCATAGGCATGTGTTATGAGTGATGTTGTTTGATTTTCTTGTGGAATTGTATTATTTTATTTGTTTTTGTTTTTTGTTTTTTGAGAGAGAGAGAGATGGAGAGGGACAGAGAGAGAGGGAGAGAGAGAAAGAGACAGAGCATGGGTTGGGGGGGGTGGGCAGAAAGAGAGGGAGACACAGAATCCAAAGCGGGCTCCAGGCTCTGAGTTTGCAACATGGAGTCCCACGCAGGGCTCAAACTCACAAACCATCTGCGCTGAAGTCAGACACTTAACCAACTGAGCCACCCAGGTGCCCCAGTGTTATTCTGTCTGAAAGTCTATGGACAGATTTGGATTTCCCTGCCACCAACCTTCTATGGGCTCTCTTCAACCAGACATTCAAGGTGGTGGTTGGGATTTATATCAAATAGAAATATCCAAACTTATTTATGTGCAAATATTCCTTTTATAAACTATTGCTGTTTCATTCTTCTGATTGTTACTATGTTTTTGATCTCAAAAGAACATCCATCCTTCTCCCTCAAAACTCTCTAGTCAAGGGCGAGTCACTGGTCAACAGCCTGTGTTTTGTGCACCCTTTTCTCAAACACAACTCCCTATACATGATCCACACCTCAGACTCAGGTGTGCATTCTAATCTCAATTTGTGGAACAGCTTGTTTAAATGCTAATTCTTGGGCTGTATCTCCAGAGATTATGATTCAGGGAGGCTGTTGTGGGGGCCGAGAATGTCTGAATTTCTAATGAGCATCCCACATGATTCTGACTCAGGCAGCCCTGGGACCGTCTTTCTAAAAGCAACTGACACGGACGTAATGCATGGGCCCATCATCAGGGAGGGAAGATCCCAGCTGGATGAGATTTGGGCCGGGGCTGCTGAGAAAATCTCACGGCAGCGGGAGCCAGGGCACCAAATAGGCAAGAAGGCTGAGGGCATTGACAAGGAGCTATATGTTCAGAAGCATAATTTTGCAGACACCTAGTTCTCCAAGGAACATAGGCAGGTTCTTTATATATATATCTTTACAACATATCATCTTTTTTCTTGAAGGTCATAACCGTGGTTGAAAGGCACTCACTCAGAACCCAGGTATAATGTTGATGACAGGTGGGCACAGACACAGGAGAAACAATAGGAGAAAATCACTAAATCAGAGACTGAGGATTGGAACAGAGTTAACATCAAGTCCAGTCAAGTTCTCCTGACTAGCAAGGTTTGGTCGGAAGCCAAGAATGTCCTTGAGACCCAGGACAGAAGAGACTCCCTCTGTAGCTGCAGAGAGAATGTCCAAGGAGGACATGATAGCTTTCTCTAGAAATAAAGAAAGAATTCTTTCTAAGCCATTTGTCTTTGCAAAAGGATGGTCCTTTCATAACCTTCTGGTATTGCCATTAAACTTCAAAACAGGAATGACCAAAAATGTTTGTGTAGAGATAGGAAGTGTCAGAAAACAAAACAAAACAAACCAAAATGGGCTGGTGATCCTGAGTGGGAGAAACACCTTGTGAGCAAAAATACTCCTCCTTGGAGAGCAAAGAATTCCATGCCTTCCTTTCTTATTCCACAGAAATGCAATCTGTGTGGGTCGGCCAGATGTTCCAGTCTTCCAAGCTCCTGCCTCTAGACCCTGAGCCTGTTATTATCAGTGCCGTGTGTCTGAAACTTTCTGTCCACTCTACACAGTTCCATTAGTGAGTGTGCTCATTTCACTTCTCCACTGGAGATTGCACAGCATTGCCTAAGACCAGGGTCTTGCCTACTAGGGATGGGATGGGGGGCTTAACAGTTTTGCAGATGGTTAATAAAACCAATAGCCCTTAAAAGGCACTGGTACTATCTGGGGAAAAAATTACAAAAAAAGCACCTTCATTGGCAGTTGATGAAAATCTCTCAAGCTTTTGCCATTTATGTGTAATGTGAAGTGTGCTTGCTAAATCAATCAGGGTCTTTTAAAGAGAAATGAAGGAATTATGCCCACGTTATTTGAACACATTTGTAAAACAGCTCATGGACCTCTGTTTGTTCATTCACTTTACCAAGAAGTTAAATTTTACATAGCTCTTGGGTTTGGGGGAAAGTTTGCACCTTAGAACTGAATTTCCTAAGTTCCAGGGACAATTTTGATTTAACTCAAATTAGCTTTTATTGCATTACGATGTCACCTTTGGTCTTCCCTCGGTCATTTCTCTCCGGGATTTGATTCACTTTCTTTACAAAGGAACTTTTCTCTAAAAAAAAAAAGAAAAAAAGAAAAAAACAAACAAACAAACAAACAAAAAACAAAAAACAAAACAAAACAAACAAAAAAAAAAAAACAGGGTCAAAATTTCCGATCAGCAGGAAAATCTAAACTTTACTTAATTGTACCCCAGCTATTGTTACAGCTCGGTGATAGAATGAAAAAACAGCAGAGTTAGTTATTTATAGTGCAAAAATCTCCACATGCTCTGAATATTTTAATGAGTTACTCCTCCCAGAGGCAGTATAAGATTGTATTTTCTTTTTGATGCTTCAAATACAGAAAAGGGCAGTGTGTCCCAGGGAGGACAAGAGACCTGAGCCCAAATCCGGGGGACCTGCGTTCACAGTTCTTCATCTCTGAGTCTTGAGATTAACTTCCTGGCATGTTGGTTCCTGGAGAAGATAATAGCTCTGAACGTTGTCACTGTTCAAGACAAATGAGGCCCAGCTTAGTCCCAATTTCAGCTATAAAAAGCTGACAGCAAGCAGTATTTGTATGCGGTTAACTAGTAATTTTCGTAATGCTGCTTCGCATTACTATTCAGGGCGCTATAATTAATACCATTGTGGTATATTAGTTTTAACTCATATCTCACTTCAAGCAAAAACTTGGCAGCCATATTAGGAGTATAAAAATAAGGAAAGGGATAGACTATTTTTAGAATGCCAAGAAATTTTAAATCAAATTCTGGAATGATCATGTAAAATATGTGCCAGCAGTCAAGACCACCAGAGCATTGTGAGCTCAGGGAGTCATTGCCCGCATACCTGAGCTCACTTGGAGGCCAAGACCAGTGAAAACAACCCGGGACAACAGCACGTAGACTAGACTTGTCTATGAGGGATACAGTTTCACAGACTGTCCAGATGAGCCCTGGGGGAGGTCCCTGAAAGGCCACTATTACCCGAAGACACAGGGTGTGTAGTGGGAGGAAGCGTGCACATTACTTAGTGAGCAATTTTCCACATCATCTGTGTCTTTTTACATAAGAAAAATGGAACGTGGAAAGGTTAAATGAATTATTAATGTATATAGGTGGGCGTGTGATTGGCTGGGATGGAATCACCTAAAGCAACACCTGACACATGGTAGGCATTCAAAAATTATTGATGGAATGATTGGGTAGGAAATAAGTCCAGAAATCTCTAGAAAGACTGACTGGGTCTTTGTTATTTTCTGGAATGAGCGAGAGGTTAGCCTCTCATGGATTAGGCTAAGATTAAGGTAGGTTCTGAGGACAACCCAGTATCCAACTATGTCCAGATGCTCTTTGGTGGGGACCCAGATGTAGGCACAAACACAAAATTGGTATCTATCTCCTTGGGTTTTTCCCAGCAACCATTGCTACTCCTAAAAATGCGCAGGAGGAGAGTAGGAGAGAGGATGGGAGGGAGGGAAGGAGAGAGAGAGAATCATTCATTTGGCCTTCCACATTGCTCTGGCCAGCTGCATGCAGGCTTGTTGGGATGCCTGGCTGCCATTCTTAGCTGAGCCCCGTCCCAAATGTGATGTCTGCTAAAATGGAGTAAAAATGAGAGACCGGAGCATTTTCATTTATGAAACCCAAGCACTCTTAAGAAGAAAGCATTTCTTTGTATCCACGGCAAAACACATCTTACCTAAACAACAGCCAAGCTTCATGTTTCTCTTGGCCAGATGGATTTTATGTAGCATCTGTGGATAATTCTGTTAGTAGATATCGACCCCTCCATCTGGATGAAGCTTAATTATTACCAAATCTAGTTACAGAATGATAGAAAGACAAAGAGGACCAAAGGGAGAAAGGGGATAGTTCACACCGCACATTTTTGAATTTCATTTTTTTTTCAATAACGGTATGGCTCAGTAAGAAAATAGAACCAGATTCAAACCAGGTGGATTAAGTGGAAGAGTCTTGAAACTAAACACAACATGACTTCTTCTTCCAAAGAAAAACGTGTTATCTCTGAAGCAGGTGATATATTTGGTTGAGATTCTAGCATCTTCCATGTGTGTCCAGAATGCATGAGACTCTTTCTGAACCCGTATTAAAAGATATTTTGTTTTTCAATGTGAAAAAGCTTTCTCTTTTTTTTTTTTTTTGTTTTGTTTTTCTAAGCCAGGAATAAGTTCCCAGACCCTCAGTCGTGCCCATTGTTGGAATACATTTTCTTCACACACACAAACACACGCACACACACATGCACACACTTCATTTACTTCATCTGATCAACCTTGCTGGTATTGACCTTTGGGGTCCGAGAGCTCTTTGTCGTGGGGATGTCCTGTGCCTTGTAGAATGTTTACCAGCACCTGTTTCCCTGCCCACTGTGTGCCAGGATCACCCTCCAGTTGTGACACCAAAAGTGTCTCCAAGCACTGCCAGCTGCCTCTGGGTGGCCAAATCTAGTCTGGCTGAGCACCCTTGCTCTAAACCAATGTTTGTAACAAGAGATCATTTAGATTCAAGCTCTCCCTCTGCTCCTGGGGGAACCTAAGGCTCCAAAGTCCCCGCTATGTCCCTGTCCCCCGCCCCAATGGCAGAGGGTTATCTCCAGCCCATTACGCAAATTTCTGGCCCATGACTTCATCCACCATGTTATTACTAGAGTGATTCGTCACAGGCTGCTCCTCCTTTTCAGTCTCAAAAGTAAATCTCCAGAGGCCAACACTATATAAGAAATCATCGTATTTGAGTTGATGTGATCAGTGCTGTCATTCACCAAGAGCCACTGCCTTGACTCGGCCCCAGTACCGTGGGCCACGCGTTTACTGATAAACATATTCATAAATGTGTTCTCACCACAGCGGGCCGTGCAAAGCTGGTTCCCCACACCCCAAGAAAACTGAGGATCAGAAAGGGGAGTAACTTGCCCAAGGGAACACAGATCACAAATCCGAGCCGGACATCGAGGCTGCATTCCAATGTCAAACCCTTGCTTTGCTGTGCGTGTTGTGATGGTAAATGCTGTTATCCGTCCCAAGCCCTGCAGAGAGGGCCCTGGGCGGCACCCCTGGAATGCAGGCACTCTGGGAGCCCTGAGCTTTAGAGCCCAGAGCAGAGCTTCAACTGGTGGTATTTTTCCTGCACTCGTCCCTATGCTCCTCGTTGGGCTCAGACTTCTACTGCCTTAGAGGAGGTCGTTTTGATTTCGGGTACCCCCTTTCCTCCATACTCTATGCTCCTTAGAGGATTGTTGAGTACCCACTGATAACTGACAGGTGGAATCCCCCAAGCCCCCCAGATGTGCTGGGGAGGCAGGCATGACTGGGAAACCCAGGGGGCCTAGCTGCCCTTGAACTGCCCACCCCCGTGGCCCTGCAGGGAGAGAGACACAGGGTCAGGAGCTCAGGTCCCGGTGGCTCAGGGTCACAGGGAAACCCCAGGTTAAGGAGGGCTCCCCATTCTGCCTCCAGTCTGCAGCATGCAGCATTGTGTCTCAGTCCTTTTTGCCAGCCACTTAAAAAAAGAGAAGGAAAGCTTTGCTGTTTTCCAGCTCTCTCCCGGGAGGCGCAGAGCCAGGCCCTATATGGTGGAAAATAAACTCCCACACAAAGCATATGCTGTGTCTTCCTGTGGCGGCTGCGGGGCTTTGTTTTGACATTGTGTGCACACCAGGGAGAGAAAGAGCGAGCAGGGCAGAGCAGCGGGGCGCCCGGGGGACACCTCCCAAAGAGCCTGGACCACCCCGCCCCGCGCTTCACCTCCCTGAGGTTGGGAAGGCCCTGCTGTCATCCCGGTGTTGGGGGCGGGGGGTGGTGAGTGCAGCCCTCACCCTTGCTTTCAGGGGATGCTTCAAGATGCTCTCTGTCTCTCTCTCTCTCTCTCTCTCTCTCTCTCTCTCTCTCTCTCTCACACACACACACACACACACACACACACACACACTCCTAGATACTATATCACAGTACACATGCCCTGCCCCTTGCCTGTCTAGGCAAAACTTTGAACCAACGACTAATGACCAAAGCATATCACACACACTGTGCACCAAGATACACAAGACTAATAAAAAAGGAGCCAGGAACCAATGTGAGGAGAAGCCGTGCAGGTCTTCTGAAAACAGACAGAACCAGACCCATGGCCTCTGCTGTCATGGGGGCTGGGGGGGAGATCTGCCCGACCCCCTCATCACGTGGCCCTGGACACTTGGTGATTCTGGGTCCCAGGAGATGTTGTGAACCAGAAGGCAGGAACTGCTCACTGGGATTTCTCCCCAGTGGATGCTTCCAACAGTCCGATCACAACTTTTAATTCCTTTCATGAGCAAAAAAAAAAACCTTCTTGTTTATGTGTTGGCATGAACTAGGAAAGAAAGGTCCATGGCCAACGCTGTGTCCGAACAGGTGTCACTGTTCAGGAAAATGAGCACATAACCCCAGGTCTAAGGTTCAGGTGAGAGATCCAGGGTGATCTCTTCCCTTCCCCTCTGATTCATCCGCTGATGTTTCAAGGTACGCTCCCTTCTTACATGACGGGTTTGCTCATATAAATGGCAGAGGTGGGCGGAGGGAAACAGAATAATGGGAGTTTAAAAATACAGTGTGACAAAATTATCGTGTAAGTCAAAAATGTGTCTGGGTGTAATTTAGGAGGAGAGTTTCACTTATACACACATTTCCAAAGTGCCTCTATTTTTAGACTGTCTTCACTGTGAAATGAAGCACCCTGGGTCCCCCAAGCATTGTTAAATACAAACGTTCCTACAAAACTGAGAAAGTCACCATGGCCCATACTTGGGGAGAAGGGAAATCCCCCCAGAAGTGCCTTGCAAGGCTTCTCACCACCGGGAAGGACTCACTAAAATGACAGAAACAGAGAAACTCAAAATGAGTTTCGCATGTAGGTGAGAGAATGGGCTGGGTGAACTTTGATGCAAGATGGGGCTCAAGGGAAAATGTGGGTGATGTCCCTGCCCTCTCTCTTGGTGGGTCAGGGCTCTGAGCATCCCTGTCCCCCTGGCTTGTTCCACAGCAAATGCATGCCACCCAAGCTTCCTGGCCCTCCGTGCTGCTCAGCAACCTTTAATCTACTCTGTACCAAATTTCTAGAACACTGTTCCCATGGATGCTGTGTACATCACCCTCCCGTACCCTCCCTACCCCCATCCACCATGGCCTCATCCTCCAACAGACTTGGGAGCTACTCCAAAGGAGCATTGGTAGGAATTGTCTTGCTTCTCTTCAGCTGTAAACACAATTCTGTTCCCATCATCCTTCCTTTTCACCCATCTGGTCCCCTCTCTGCAAAGTCAAGTCCATCCTTCTAGGACTTGATCCAGCCAATTGTCCTCTTTCTCTCTTTAGTATTTTCATCCTCTCTCTTAACAAAGAATTGATTCTCTTGCTTTGCAAATACGCTCAAGTCTTCACATCTTTTGAGTCAAAAGCCACTCTCTCATCTTTGCCATGGTCCTTGAGTTTTACCAGAAGCGGTTTATCACCAGCTGAAAGCTCTCTCCTTGACCCCACCTGCTGGCCCAGCCTCATCTTCATCCTCACGTTTAGTTACAAGAGTATGGGTCAGCCATGGTCCAGTTGAGAGAACAGCAAGAATGACAGTTATCTTAGCAGTGAGAATTGAATACGGGGAATTGATGATTAGGTTCTGGGGGCTGTGAAGGCAGACAGTCACCGTGGTGGTGACTGTACAGTCAGCCAGCACTCCCCAGGGCTGCAGAAACAGAGGGAAGAAGGTGACCTTACTAGGTCTCTGAGGAAAGGGTAACTGGTACCACAGAACCTTGGAAGGAGACTCATGGCTTGGATTATGGGAGAAACTGGAAAGTGAGTTCAACTGCATGCATGCACGAGTGCAGGTTGCTGGTGAGAATATCAGCACAGACACATAACAAGCCCTTCCTCCTCTTCCAGCCCTCCAGTCTGCTTCTTGTCCTCTGGGCAGAGCCCGAGAGGGAGCACCCGGCACAGAAGAAATGTTTCCAGAGGAAGAAGGTGGTTTTGAAGCCGAGGACAACAGCTCCATCACAGTCCACACTTTGCCTACTTCTTGGCTTCCATACACACCCTTTTTCATACCCCTGAACCTGGATACACACCACTGACAACTCATGCCTTCTCCCAACAGAACCGAAATAGCCTCCACTCAAGTGAAGACCCTCTTTCCCAAAAGAGGAAGATACAAAATCCCAAAAGTATTTCATTCTTCTCTGGGTGCCAGCCATGCAGACATCTCTGGGAAATTAGAATTATTCAAATTCTGCTTGAGTCTCACCTGAATATCCTCTTACCTAAAGACTGAATTGATTAATGATTAATCAACTGATTAATGAACTGATCAGTTGGAAAATGAATCATTGGTTAATGGTGAGTAAATAAGATAAGAAAAGAAGGAAGGAAGAGAGAAGGAACGAGTTATCGCACACATCTCATCAGAAGGACCTAGAAGGAAGACATGGGTCGTGGACGCTGTGCATGTTTCAGAAGCTTGCCTGCCACTGCAGTGGACACACGTGGTTTCCTTCTTCTCACACCCTGTGTTCACGGCCAGAGCCACCATCATTCCTGAGGGCCTGTGGCGCACTGTGCGGCCCCCCACCTCTGCCGTGGCTTCCCACCAACATTTCCTATGGGAAAAGAAATGTTACGGGGCGTCTCAGAGGGTCTCCTGGGCTGCAGACTTCACCTGCCCCACCTCCTGATGTCCCCTGATGGTCACGATCCCCCTCTCCGGATAGTAGGTGGCTCCAGCTAGGTTCAGGGTCTGAAGACTCCAAATGCCAGCCATGGCCTCAACTTCCAGAGCCGGGAACATTCGGGGTCTAGGACCCCAAACCAGCAGAGGAAACGTTGCGGGGGCAGGAGGCAAACACCCTGATTGTGGCTCCCAAAGGCCATAGTGACAGCACTCACTCCCTCAGCCACCCCTTAATTCCCAGGCCCAGGGTTTTGGCCATGGGCGGGACAGTGCCGTCCGTGTGCTTCTAATTCAAAGTGCACGTAGTGAGAGGGAGTCCAGTCATTTCCGAGCGTGGTGTCCCACACGTCACCGTAACGGTGTTCCCATGCAACCATCCCAACGTGCTGTGGGCAGGGGATTCTCAAGGAGGGTACGGGTGCTGTGAGCGAATGCCTCCAGCCCACCCTGCTGCTGTTTCTCTCATGCTATGATGTCAGGTTTGGGGCCGGAGCAGTGCTGTCCTGAAAGCCCCGATGGGGAAGAAAGGCAACCTTTGTCTCCTGTTACCTTCATTCCTCCACTGGCCTAAAGTCGTGTGGGTCTGTTACCTTCACTTGACTGTAACCTTTCTCTGCAGGGTTTCAGTTCATCCAGAATTGCTAAATTGTCCCTCTTCAGGGCCATTCGCCCTGTAACCCCTGCCTCCTTTGCCCTCCCACCATCATGTTCCGGTAGCCCTGTGGCATGCGGGCCACTGTCCGGGGTCTCTCCTGGCTCCTTCTCTCCTGACATCTGTTAGGGACACTACAGATAGAGACTGGGTGCTGACAAAGCCATGGGTATATGAAGAGATGGTCAAGAAAGAGAATACAAATCAGAAGAATCTAAAAATCTCTATTGTTGCCAGTGGAGACCTAAGGTCGAAGTCCGGGCATCTACATCTACATTTGGATATGAGCTTAAAAGAGAGAGAAGGAGAGGGAGAGGGAGAGGGAGAGGGAGAGGGGGAGAGGGAGAGAGGGCGCGAGAGAGAGAGAGGGGGAGAGGGAGAGGGAGAGGGAGAGGGAGGGAGATCAGAATCCTTGGATCCTGATGTCCTCAAAAGGGATAAGAAAGGAAAAAGAGAATCTTCAATGTTCATAAAATCATGATGAGTAGATTTCACAAGTAGCAATAAAAAATGAAAAGTATGACCATTGCAACTTAGGATCTGGCCTGTTATAGCTTCTTTGTTTATTTTGACTGAAATCTCAAAGATGCCTTTCCCTCCTGCCGAGCCTGAGTACTCGGGATGGCACCGTAGGACGATGCACGTCAACGGCAAAGAGTAGCCATCGATCTGACAGACGTCAACACAGTCCCAGCAGAGAGCAGGAGGACGTGTCTCTGAGAAGAGAGAGGGTCGGGAGACAGCACCACTCAGTCTGTTCGGGCCATATTCTTTCAGAGAGAGGGTGTCTCAAAGGCGGGGAGGACTCCAGCACTGCCCTAAATGGCGTGTCCTTGTCGAGCACGGAGGCTCAAGGACACGCAGCTTCCTTCTCATTAGGAACCACGTGGGACTAATTTAGGAAGGGTAGCTGTGCACGGGGATGAAAGAGACTGCGGGTAAATAGTAGGGGACCCTGTGGCGAGAAGAGCTATGGCACTGAAGCTGTGTTATTGAGGGTCTTTCCCCCCCCACACACACACACATACAATCATTACAGCGACATCAGAACCGGCCTGCACCAATTTGGCCTCGGAGCCACATCCCGATGAGCTCCGTGTTCCCTTGTAAGCCTACACCCCAAACGGAGGCCGTGCCTCCAAATTAATGAGTACTATCAGATTAACTGACACAGTTTCCTCAAACCTGAGATAGGATTGAGTGCAGAGAAGCCAGAGGTGGGCCCAGCAGAGAGCTTTGCAAGGCAAGTGGGCTGTGGTCCTCAACCAAGTGGTTTCCTGCTTTAACAGACGTGAATGAGGGCACCTCTTTATATGGGATCTGCTTGGAAAATAAATATAAAATCCATTATTATTTGTTACTAGAGGGAGGCCCAGGAAGATTAATGCATCTGGGCAGGCTAGGAATTGAGCCAAGGTCGCAGCATACCGGCCCCTACACCACAAGCACTCGGTGCTTGCCTCCTGTCTGCACTGCCCCTGGGCATCTGGCCAGCTCCCATAGATCGCTGCCTCCTGGTTGATCTGTGGGGCCTGGGGACAGGACCTGCTGTCCTCTCTGCTCCCAAGCACACAGGGTAGGCTGTTCAGTGCTGGCGATCTCTCTCAGGCAGGCCTGGCCAGCCACCCCTTTCATAACAGAGCAGGATAAAGAGGCCTGGGGTAGCCCAGGGCTCAGGCTACCACAGCCGGAAAAACCAGTTGTCAAGATGGTCCCTTTACAGAGCTCGGAGAACCGACTTGGTAGAAGGCTCTGGCATCCTTGATGGGAGTAAAGACCTACGAGATCACTGTTTCTGATGGCCTGGAAAGTGCCGTTCTCTGGGTTTCTTTTACTCTTCACTTCCTAGACGGAGTGAAACCCCATTAGGTAATCCCCCTAAACCCCAGTGAAAACGTGAGGCATAGGACAGGGCTCTGCTGGAAGATTCCAACCAATTTGAATGGCCTCGCTGCTTTCTTCCTCTGGCTGCTCCCTGCAAGATTTATTCTGCTTGTCTGGTCTCCCTGGGAGCACAGGCTGCCAGATGCCTGACGGGACCTGAGTTGCAACTGCAGTAAAATACATCATCACTGTCCCCGAAACAAAGCGAATCCACACCCCGGCGGCCACCAGTGCCCAGAGCCAAGGGCAGCCAAGGATGCCACATGATCTCACCCTTGCCCCCTCCTTCTCTTCTTAAGTTTGAATTCACTGGGTGCTTCGGGGCCTCAGGAAGGTCTGGGACGAGGCCTTGGGTCATTTTCATCCGCACGCTAAACGAGCATTCCCACGGCACCGGCCCGCAGGGCAACAACCCGTCACATGAACAGCTCATCGAAGGTGCCCAATGGGATGTGTGACTCAGCCTTGTGTTTCCTTTCGGAAAGTGTAGACTTCATACATCCTCCATGAGCAGTCTCAACTACAGTGTCTGTGCTCCCCTGTGGCCAGTTAGGAACCCTACACAGACGTGCTCCTGAGCCTGGGAGAACTGACCACTTAGGTGAATTATAAAAACAAACACACAAACAAACCAGAATACTCGATCTTCATTGCTATCACAAAGACGTATATGCACAAGACCCAGAATTAAATTTCCCTGTAATCAGAAGACACAGGACTGACAGTGTGGGGGGCCGGGTCCCGGTGCCAGGCTGAGACCGGGTCGAGCAATGTTCCCCGTTGACTCAAGCCAACCCGGTGGTTCCCCCTCCCATTCCCCCACTTTCAAGGGCATACGAAAGCCTTGTCAAGGCTGAGAGAGTTAATTCCTGAAGCCCGTGGTCTGCAGGTGTTGGCAGTAATGCTACCTCCCTTTTTCTACCCCGAGTCAGATAGACACAAACATGGGAACTGTGTTTTGCTAGCAATCTATCAACAAGGTCTTGTGACCCGTTCACAAGGTTCACAAGGTATACAGAACTAAATGTTTTGGCTGGCAGTGATCATGTGAAACCTGTTTATTCTTAGAATGACCTGATCCATAAGAGTCTTATATTATAAAAGATTGTGTACAGCAACAATAAAGTCGTCACTTGGGCCATCAGCCCAGGGGACCCTCCTGTTCCCAAACTTTCTCTTCTCTCTTTTTTTCTTGCATTCCCCTACCCTCAGGACCCTGACCTCGGTGATTGTCGCGCCGGTCGCGACATGACAGCCTGGACCAAATATGCAGGAGAAGACCATGGCCCCTGGGTGGGGCTCCCGGGCACGGTTGCGTATCTGTGTAGGACGGGAGGGGGCTTGTACCCTAACAAAGCAGAGGCCTGCAGCCCCACTGCTGGAGAAAAAGGTCTCCAAATTTCAATGCTGGGGAGCCCCGGTGGGTCTGTGTACAAAGCCATGGGCTCTGTAATCATGGCATGCTCTGAAGCTCACGGAGAGATAAACGGAGGATGAAGGAAGTCACAGATTGTCGGTCCTCGGTGGGCGAAGGCACCCCTGACCTCAGCATCGGCACCATAGGACAGTCCTGACTGAGCTGTGACTCAGCAACGGGAAACGCAGGTGAAGGTCCACACTGGGGAGATGTGAGAGCCAAGGTCAGGCTAAACCAGCCAGAGGGTCAGCTCTGGGGAAACGGCAGAACTGTGGGACAAACTTGTTCTGCCCTGAGCTGCCCTCCCCAATCCAGCCCTGTACCCCAGCTTCCCGCCCCGTGTGCACCCTGCTCCGTGGCTCCGGCAAGTGTCCAGAAGATATCAGGGGACAGGATGACCCTCCCATCCCACCGCTGGGATGGGAGCCCCATTCACCAGGCACACAGCTGTCCTCCCTGCTGGAGAGCAGGGACTCAGGAAGAATGGAGAGACGGGAGGAAGGAAGGAAAAGGACACGGAGAAGCAGCTGGGAAAGAAGATTCCATGTGGCTCAGCCCTCAGGCCCCAGGCCCCTCCCCAGCACACCTGTCCCAGCTCGCGGGGACAGGCGACAGGGCGCAGGGCACAGGCTGGCCTGGTCGTGTCTCCGTGCCTTTACGCTAGATGTTCCGACTGGAAAATTGTCCTGTAGGCTGGTGGGTAAAGGGCTGTCAGAAGCACAGACGCGCCATGCAGGGTGGAGTCAGCAGAGGCTGTGTGACGGCCCAGGAATGTTCCTCCGGGCCCCCCACAAGTCGAGGATGGCTGTCCAGAGGGCAGTGCCTTGTGTCTGTCTGCCTGTCCTTCTCCCTCTTAGGAGGGGATGGCCTCTGCACATCCGTCCCCAGGGCCCCTAGGCATCAGCACCGGACCACCCCTCCCTCCCTTGCACTGTCTCAGTCCCAGGGGAGCTGGGACGGGGGGGGGGGGGGGCCGCCATAGTGGAGACAGCCCCGTGGAGACAGACTCAGAGGGACAGAGGAGGAGGAAGGAGCCACTGGGCCCGGGCTCTGCACCTGTACCTCCGGCCAGGCTGAGCCTCACCGCTGCTCCCGCACACCCGGAAAGATGCTCCCTGCCTCCCCCCTGCCTGCCCCCTGCCTCCCTTCCTGTTTGTCCCCATGTCTCCTGCCTCCTTCTCTGTGTCCCCACTGCCTCCCTCCCTGCCTCCCCATTGCTTCCCCCTGCCTCCCTCTCTGCCTGCTCCCTGCCTCCCTCCCTGCCTTTCCCCTGTCTGCTCCCTACCTCCTTCCCTGCCTCCCCACTGGCTCCTTCCCTGCTTGCTCCCTGCCTTCCTCTCTGGCTCCCTACTGCCTGCCCCCTACCTCTATCCCTGCCTCCCTCCCTGCTTGCCCTCTGTCTCCTGCCTCCTCCTCCGTCTCCCCACTCCTGCCTCCCTCCCTGCCTCTCCCCTGCCTGCCCCCTGCCTCCCTCCCTGCCTACATCGAAGGTGTGGGCAAGGAAATTAGAGCCAGCTCCTAAGAGCAGTGAGGAGGGTGGCAGCATCGTGGCAGGAGAGCAAGTGGAGCGGCAGAGACGACCGCGGCCATCTCTGGAGAATTCCATCTGCCGCAAGGGTTGAAATGTGAAACAACAGGGAGCATCGAATCGACTAGACACAGCCTTTGCACCAAGCTTATCTTTAAAGACAAAGACACGACCTGCACATGCTGTGTATTTCCTCCTTTAGAATAATTCTGACACCTCGTGTGCAGACACATTTACTGTGCCCCCAGCGTCCCCTCGCTGCACGACGCTTCTGACCCCCCTGCCGCTGTCTCTGGGCCGTGGAGCCATTTCGGGCCAACAGCACAAGGGCAAAGGGACTGTGTCGGTTCCACGCGAAGCATTCCGAGCGTCAAAACCTCCCGCTCTCCCTCCAGCCGCGGCCACGGAGGTGTATTTCCTCCACGTGTGTGGTGCTCACATCAGAGCCTCAGTCAGCACACGCCCCACAGTCTTTCCACCCATCATCATGCCGTTTTGCACAGTATCTGTGATGTGGGCAAGATACAAGTTTTCACCGCATTAAATTAGTATAACCTGAGGGTTTATCTGCCACCGCACATAGCATTGTGCCATTGCAAAAATTTTTTAAAGGTGCAAAAGCAGAGAGCCGCTGAGACGGAACCCTCAAAAGTGCGACCCTGACTCAGTGGCACAGCAGTGTGGGGCCAGGCGCCGATTCCAGAAGGAAAAGGTTGGAGACCCATCCGCATTATAAAATGGAAAAATGCTAACGTGTACTAGTTATTACTTGGGTCCAGAAAGGTATCACAAGAAAGGTAAATGAGCCCAGAAAGGAATGAGCTAGTCTGTAAGCACTGATGAAAGAGAATCGTGGGAGTCCAGAATTTGGGGCCCTTGCAACGTTGGGTGACCTAATTACTTCTAGATTCTGAAGAGCAAAATATGGGGCTTCCAAAAGACTTTGAAAGAGGAAAATCTAACACAGCTTCAAAGTAGCCTCCCTTAGGAATGGGAGTTTATGGGGACGATACAGCAAAGAAATACGGCACGTGTGAGATCGGTGCCCTAACCAGGACACCTCCTTGGCCAAACCTTCCTTCCTTCTCTGAACCCTCTTCTCAGCCAGAGCTTGTCCGCGTGCTGTAGAGACAGCTTAGGGAGAATCGCCCACCCCGATACCTAACCAGTTCCTGTTGGCGGTTTTCCGTCCATGGACGCTCTTCTGAAAGCCATTCGCTTTCAACGCCCAGATGTCCTCACCATGTGTCCAGCTGTGCTCAGTCCCTCCCCTACCGCAGGGTCCGGAATCAGTTCTTCCTTGCCTGTTTAAGTCTGCCCGGGGCAATCCTTCTTTAACAGCCTAGAACGGAACTGTCTGCTTACAGAAAGCAGACCAGCTGTCCACCAGGCTTTGACAGGAATTATGTCACCCTGTGAACCCCAACCCTGGCCTCAAGAAGCATGTGAATGTTAGAAACCTGGGGTCTAACACTTTGAAGGCTGGAAGTGGGTTCACCAAGTTGTCCTCCTCTCCATATATATTCCCCAAAGCCCACGTCTGATTTTCTAGGATTTCAGGGTTAATTTATTACCTAGTGCATGTTAGCATTACCTGAATAAACACGTATTTATATGTGCATACTTATATTTATATATGTCATTTGAAAACCGTTTGGATACATAAACTTATTGAGAGTTATGTGAGATGTTACCATGCTATCAAATGGCCTGAGTTAGTGTATGTGTATGTACGTGTACATGTGTGTATGTGCAGGTGTGTGTTGGGGTGTGGGAGGGAAGTAGGCTATGGATTTAGATTATACTTGGAGCAAGTTTCCCTTAAACTTGGGGCACCTGGGGGGCTCAGCCAGTTAAGTGTCTGACTCTTGATTTCAGCTCAGGTCACGATGTCACGGTTTGTGAGTTCAAACCCTGCCTCGGGCTCTGTGTTGACAGCGTAGAGCCTGCTTGAGATTCTCTCTCTCCCTCTCTCTCTCTTCCCTTCCTCTGTGAGCTCTCTCTCTCTCTAAAATAAACAGATAAATAAGCATTTAAAAAAGAATCTGATACACTACACTCAGTGCTCTTCAAGTATGATGATCACAAAATCATCAGTGGACATAAAGTAATGAAAAAGAATAATTAAAAGGCATCAGACACTTTACTGTGTCGCTTGATCTCTGGAGTGCATCTGCCCGTTCGTCTTGCCTCCACCCGCAAAGTGTTTGGCACACATCCTTCCCAAGGGGGCGCTCTCCCCCCCATCAGCCCAGAGCCGCCATGCTTCCCTCCTGTGTCTTCCCTTCTCGTGCCTCTGGTTCACTCAACAAATATGCGTTAGCGCCCTCCACGTGTCTGGCACAGGGACCCGACGGTGAATCAAATCCATCGCTGTCACTGTGCTGCCGAGGCGGGGTCTAGAATACAGACGGACATGAATCAAATGCTCTCATGAAGGTCTCAATTCATTGGTGTCATGTGCTCCTATGATGAGGCAGATGAGGTCAGCAGGTGCCAGATCTGCGAAGTGGGAATATGGGGTAGATGTGACCATATGTCCCAGCTGGGAGGGAAGGTCCTGATTCTTGCCTTCCCATCTGATTTGGTATTTGTCTCAAATTTTTCAGATCTTAGCAAAGTATCGTTATTGCTGCTTGTACCAAAATAAAGTCACCTGGGTTCAGTGGAGCTCTTTTACACGTCTCAGCTGCAAGCACGTGAGAGTTGTGTGACCTTCCTTTCAAGGGCAGCATCCAGGGCACCTGCTGATACAAATGCTTAGACGCTACCAGCTGTAAGCAGCCAAGTCCCTCCTCTCTCAAGTCAGAACAGGAGCATTTTTTAAACCTGCTTCTCCTGCCATCTATTGATTCACCAGCCAGTTTTGTCACATGCTTGCTGAAGTCTGTAAGATGCATCCTGTCACCACCAACAAGGTTAGGGGTAAATGGGGGAAATCACAGACTAGGGGTTCAGGAAACGGAGGCAGAATCGTACGACCCAGAGCGTCATCGTGCTCTTGCCGCTGTGGCTTCCTAATATGTTATCAAAATCTATAATTGCCTGTTTATGTCATTTGACCTTTTCTCATTAAACATGTTTATCAGCAGTGACCCAACAACTGAAAGTGTGTGTTGGTGAGAAATCACTCCTTTTTTCGGGTCCGTTGGTGATAAATTTGTAACCTTGCATGACTTATCAGCCACTATTTGCCACATGCCCTGCTTGGGAAGGACGTGGTGACATCACAGCCCACATAAACATCAAAGACACAAACCCACAGGGAACTATCCGTGATTTTAACAAGGTGACTTTGGAAGGTGCCAATTTCACATAACCAGCTGCAGAAGGTGAAGTCACGTTTCACTCTGACTCGCTGAACTTTAAATCAAATGGCTGTTTTCTGAATTAATTGTGTCCATTTTCAACTCCAAGTTTTCTTGTGCGTGGAAAGTGAAGAAACATCTATTAATAGGTTGGTTCCATAGCAGAAAATCTTCGTAAACAGTTAAATGACAGATTAGTGTCAGTGTCATCAGATGCTCCAAATAGAAATCCAGATAATTACAATAATTGTTAAATATTTTATGCAATTCACGTAATCAGAGAAAAGCTTTCAGAAGTTCGTCTTGATGGAGGTGAAACATTATCGTTAACGTTCTTGTATATTCAACACTGAGCTCAGAATTATTTGCTTTGTGTAGTGATGTGAACATAAATTTTGATGGAGCAAAATATTATGGCAAAAGCAAAGTTCTTACTGGAATAAAATTCTATGAACCAGAATTTCTCTTCAAATTGATTATGGTGCATCCATAATTCATAACTGCATTCAAACCAGCTGAGAGATTCCACTAGTCAAAATAGGAGCTTCATTATTAGACGTACACATTTTTAACATAGGCACAGAGTCACTAAACCATGTATGTTTTGTTTAAGGATGATGATAAATGTAAAAACGTGTGCGACACATAGTACTGAACAAGCCAACATTCAGGGAAATATAAAAAATGTTGGCCTCTACATTATGCCGTACTAAAATGTTAATTCAAGATCCTCGTGGATCGGAATATATAGCTACCACCATAAAGCTTCTAGCACAAAATGTAAGCTTTTATCTTCATAGTAACTTATGGACATAAAACACTATCCAGAAAAGGGAAAAACTGTAAGTTGGGCTTTATCAATTCTATACACTAGTGCTGGTCAGAAGACACAGAAAAGGCAAGACACAGGCAGGTGGAAATATCCATAATGAGTATATGTGACAAAAGACAGTATCCACAGTGGAACTTTTAAAACTCTAACCAATCAATAGTAAAAACAAACAACTCAATCTTAAAAGGAGACAAAAGATTTGAACCCACTACTCACCAAAGAAAAATCTGCCAGGCTGTAAAATCATGAAAGAGAACACCCCATCCTTACTTAGCAGGGATAGGCCTGTTCAAATCATGTTCAAATCATGCCCTGGTCGCCCACCAGAATGTCGGTAGTTAAAATGACCAACAATAGCAGGTGTTCTGGTGAATTCAGAGAAACCCGCTCTCTCCTACATTACAAACCAAGGGCACTTTGAAAGATAAATTGGCAGTTTCTCATATAAGTTAAACACAATTTGGGGGCGCCTGGGTGGCTCGGTTGGTTAAGATCCGACTTCCGTTCAGGTCATGATCTCAAGGTCTGTGGGGTTCGAGCCCCGTGTTGGGCTCTACACTGACAGCTCAGAGCCTGGAGCCTGCTTCGGATTCTGTGTCTCCCTCTCTCTCTTCTCCCTGCCCCCTCACCTTGCACTCTTTCTCACTCTCAAAAGTAAATAAACATTAAAAAAATTTTTTTAAACACATATTTTGACCGTGCAATTCCGCGATCCCACCCCAAAGCATGCATATAAGAGGAATGAGTGAATGTGGCCAGAAATGACTCACAGTTGTATTCATATCAGCCACCCAATGGAAACCACCCAACAGGCACCACAGGAGACTGGAGGAAACGTTATGCTAAGACAAAGAAGCCAGACGTAAAAGAAGGCTCACTATGACTTAGGATTCCATTTATGTGAAGTTGAATAGCAGGCAAGCTAACTCACAGTGACAGAGAGCAGAGCTGTGGTGGTCTCTGGGGACCGGACAAGGCAAGACACAGGCAGGCGGAAACATCCACAATGAATATATCTGACAAAAGACGATATCCAGAGTGGAACTTTTAAAACTCTTAATAAATCAATAGTAAAAGCAAACGAGCTAATCTTCACCTGGAAAAGCAGCCAGAGGGAACTTTTTCAGATGAGGGAGATGTTCTCTGTCTGACTGAGATGTTGGTTACACAGGAGTCTATACCTTTGTCAACTCTTATCAAAAATGTCAGCTTATAATTTGTACCTTTTACTCTAATTTATACCTCAATAAGAAAACAAGAACATCAATTTAATGCATGTGGTATGCTTTAGGCTGAATGTTTGCACACCCCCACCCCATTCATAGGTTGGAACCTAATCCCCATTGCGATGGTGTTAAGAGGTAAGGCCTTTGGGAGGTGCTTGGGTCATGGGGGTGGGGCCCCCACTATGGGGTCAGTGTGCTTATAAAAGAGACGACAGAGACCTCCTTCCCCATCTCTGCCACGTGAGGACATAGTGGGAAGACAGGCAGCTATGAACCAGGAAGCAGGAGCTCTCCAGACACCGAATCTTCTGGTCCCTTGATCGTAGACTCCCAACCTCCAGAAATGTGAAAAATAAATGTCTGCTGTTGATAAGCCACTCGTTCGGTGGTGTTCTATTCTGGCAGCCCAAATAGACGAAGACAGGCTATATTAGTTTCCTGTTGTTCCTGCAATAAACGACCACAAATTCAGTGACTTAAAGCAACGCAGATTTATTCTCTCTCGGTGCTGGAGGTCAGAAGTCTGAAATGGGTCTCCCTGGGCTAAAACTCGGGCTGCTCTCAGACCCGCGTTTCTTCCAGGAGACTCTAGGGAAGAATGCATTTTCTTCCAGCTTTGAGAGGCTACCTGCACCTCTTGGCTCCCAGCCCCTTCATCCATCTTCAAAGCCAGCAATCACCGCAGAGCATCCCACCCACGGCATTGCTTCAACTGTGCGTCTTCTGCCCTGTCATCCACCGTAAGGACACTTGTGATCACACCGGGCCCATGGCATCATTCGGGGTGAGCTCCCAACATTCAGGTCAGCTGGTGAGCAACCTCAGTCCCACCTGCGCCTTAATCCTACTCACATATAATGTACCATATTCGCAAATTCCAGACATTAGGACGTGAACGTCTTTCGGGGCCCTTCCTCTGCACACCGTGTAGGAATAAAGGCCCCGTAAAGGACACCATTGTTGACTAGAAGAGGTGTGGGCTGTGAAGGGTGGGAGTGGAGAAGATATTCTAAATCTTTGAGTGGTATTTATACAGGTACATTAATTCACAAAAATTCATTGAGATCAAGCTGTACATGTAAAATGTATGCACTTTATATATATGTCAATAAAAACTTGTCCAAAAAAAAACCCACCTGTGCCTTTGAAGCACGTAAATCACCAGTATCCTGCCAAAAGATGGAGTGTTCTGAAGTCGTCTGAACAAAACTGGAAAATTCTAAATCCGAGTGCTCAGTAATGTAGGGCAAGGAAACTTCAGCTTTTGAAGCCTTTAGCAGATGTACGTCATCTAACACATCGCTAGCAAAGAGAACGACGATGAAATTTGGCCACAAAGAGGGAATAAGCAACTAAACAGATGAAAAGATAAGAGTTTCTATAATGTTCCAAGGAGAATTTTGAAATTTTCTGTCTCAGCTTTTGTGCAGGGTTTTTTGGTGGAATGCCAATGTCTGATTGCATAAATATCTAACTGGTAGCAGAATGGCATGCAGTGGAGACCTGCGATTTCTGACATCAAAATTTGGGGCAATTTTGAAAATTCATACATAGAGACCATTTTAATACTTTTTGTCTTTAGAAAAAATATTTGTCAAAGAATAGAGCTCTGAATGGAGAAACAATATTAGAAGCCATGAAGCCATTTGTCCTGAAATATTTATGTATTTCAAAGTAAAAATCAGAATCCCTCCTCTGCTGGGGCGCCTGGGTGGTTCACTCAGTTGCGTCGGACTCTTGATTTCCACTCAGGTCATGATCTCACAGTTCCTGGGATGAAGCCCCGTGTGAGCAGGGGAGAGAGCCACACTGTCCAGTGGGGAGCCTGCTAGGGATTCTCTCTCTCTCTCTCTCTCTCTCTCTCTCTCTCTCTCTCTCTCAAAATAAACATTAAAAAAATTATTCCCTCCTTTGTTGAGTGATTTGCTTTGAGGTCACCAGGTATGTCCGCATCTGTAAGAAGATTTTCTCAATTAAAACTGCAATGAGTTCAAATTTATTAACCAAGAAATGTAACTGTGTAGACACTTACATCTAATATTTTTTAAATATTTAATAAGACCATATTAAAAATATGGTGTATGGAGAGATATTAGTGACCTAATACTAGTAATAAATATGCTAAATAACTAATACATTTGGTGCATATATACCAAAAGTAATGATTCTGCTGGCATTATTTTAGTGTTGAGTTTAAAATCTTCCTTTAGCATCATGTTTAGACAATTTTAATGGTTTTTTGGTAAGATTATTTTAGAGGCCCACTAATATAATAATATCAGGTGTTGTTCAGCAAATAGGTGTTTTAAAAATTACACAGGTTAGGGGTGCCTGGGTGGCTCAGTCGATTAAGCATCCAGCTCTTGATTTCAGCTTGTGTCATGATCTCACAGTTCGTGAGTTTGAGCCCTGCATTGGGCTGTGCGCTGGAGGTGGGGAGACTGCTTGGGATTCTCTCTCTCTCTCTCCCTCTCTCTCCCTCTCCGCCCCTCCCCTGCTTGCTCTCTCCACTCTCTCTCCGGAAATAAACTTTTAAAAAATTACATAAGTTTAATTATTTAAATTATTTTTCTCCTGTCTCGTACTTCACGAACTGTCCCAGATTGGTTGGCAAATTTGATGGTCAAACTACCGTTTTGCAAACATCGCTAAGGTACATTTAGGAAACAGATGATGACCACGTTTTTGAGGTGCCGACCCCAAGCTTGGAGCCGGTGGGGCGGGGGAGGGGGGGTTGCTACGAGGCCCATTCATTGCTGCAGGCTGGGTCCCCGGAAGCTGACTCAGGACCAAGGTTAGCACACCAGTGGCTTTAATAAGTGGCTAATGTGGCGCTCCTACAATCACGACCCATGGGAAGCATCAGGCCGAGGAGGAAACCCGGATGTGATGTGGCCCCTTTGGAAGCCCAGCGCCCCCCCAACCCCGCCCCAAGGGGAATCCTGAGCTGGCGGTGGGCATCACAGTTGCCATGGCCACAAGAAGGGGTGTGACCTTGAACGGGACAGCTCTCTCTGCTGCAGCAGTCCCCAGACGGGCTGTCTCCAGCAGCATGCCTGGCACCTGGGGAGGGAGGTCTTCATTCCAGACGGTGGCTCTGGGCACCGCGTCGCAGCATCCCCCGGGGCTCATCCAGAGATGCCGCCTCCAGATGCATGGGCTGTGCGCCCCTCACGGAACTCAGGTCTG
Organism: Herpailurus yagouaroundi; assembly: GCF_014898765.1. Classification (NCBI taxonomy): domain Eukaryota; kingdom Metazoa; phylum Chordata; class Mammalia; order Carnivora; family Felidae; genus Herpailurus; species Herpailurus yagouaroundi. The sequence goes on along the minus strand of NW_024412377.1, from coordinate 3,432,939 downwards.
GGGCTGGAGGAGCTGGGTTTTCTCATTCACACGGGCATCTCCCGTCACCCAGTGGCAACTCTATTTCCACTTGCGGAGAAGGTAGTAGAAGCAACAGATGGCCCGGTTCTCCCAGGTGAGGCCATGCTCCCTTGTTCGTCTGCCTGGAAGACAGCCGGACAGAAGCCTGGGTTTGCACGCGTCCTGACGGAGAGAAAGAGCTCCAGGTAGCATGGTCAAGAAGACAGGAAAGCTTCCAGCCTGCCTGTCTCTGAGCACCCCTTTCCTCAGCCCTGGAGCCTTTGCAAAGACAGGGGAAGGTGGAAAGGGGGGTCGCACAGAGGCACAAGACCCCCCTCTGCCCCATGGGCTTTCGCCCAGAGCCAGGTCAGGACTGCCAACTGATGCTGGCCACAGTTCCGTGGATGGTTACTTCTGGTTCTTCACCATCCATCTGCCTCTTGCGCAGTAAAGGTGTTTGGCTGGCTACGATCCAGAACAATCATTTGCTAATCACATTTGAAGCCAGCAAGTTACCAGAATGCCATTTAACAAAATGAACGCACGCGTGCGCACACACACGCGCGCACGATGAATTATCTTCACAAAGAAAAACAACCATATTCCCAAAATAGCCTTTGCTATAAAAGCTTCTCTCTGCTTTCTGTGCTTCCTCTGCTGATTCATTCTCCTTTCAAGGCCTGTTGTTTCTGTACATTCTGATGCGAAAGAAAATGAAAGCCCAATTTTCCAAAGCGAAAAAAAATGGTAATTTGGTAAATATTGTTTTCCAACACTCAGCATTGTAAACCCCATTGATGGATTGCAAGCAATCGAAAACTTTCACTTTTTTAAGAGTTCTCCTCCAAACACTAACGCTCTAGTTTTTTTTCTTAATTTTTTTTAATGTTTCTATTTTTGAAGGAGAGAGAGAGAGAGAGAGACAGAGACAGAGACAGAGCATGAGCAGGGGAGGAGCAGAGAGAAAGGGAGACATAGAATCCGAAGCAGGCTCCAGGCTCCGAGCTGTCGGCACAGAGCCTGATGAGGGGCTCAAACCCACAAACTATGAGATCATGACCTGAGCCGAAGTCAGACGCTCAACCGACTGAGCCGCCCAAGTGCCCCTCTACTTTTTACTTTTATAGATCATGAAGTGTGATTCTGGATCTGAATCTAAGGAAGAGTTTTCTATCAGAGAGCAGTCAGGGAAGCATTCGGCAGAACACAAGCTATTCGAATATGCAGTATCGGGGTTCCTGCCCTTGTTAGTGGTAAAAGTGTGGTGAGGCCACCGTCTGGCAAGGTGCAAGAGCAGAGATGGAGGGTAAGGAGGTCCAGGAGCTTGATGCAACGCCTTGCCCACCCGCAGCATTCCACGAATGTTCAGTGATGGCCATTTGAGGGCACCGGCATGACGTGACTAGGCAAGCGTTCCTGCGTGAACTCCCGGGGCCCAGCCAGGAAAGAGGGAGTCGGTGTCCTCTTGGCCCATGAGAGTGAATCCGGGAGGCTGTCCGACTCCTGTGAACTGGAGTCAGGCCCCTGATTTAAAGCTAGAAGAACCCCGGCACCATGTGCACAAAACGAGTCTGACTGTCACTAGTGCTGCCATCCTGGGTGCACGCAGTGCCGACACGCCAGGCAAGTCCCCCTGCAGCCACGGTCCCGGGCACACGGTCCCCGGCCCAGGCAGCATGCAGGCCCAGGATGCAGAGTTGCAAGCACCCTGCGGAGTTCCTGCGTGGCCTGGGGCATCTCATCAGACCCTTCTGAGCCTCAGATGGACAGCGACCCCGCCCACCCCCTGGGGCCACTGGGAACTAAAGGCCACAATTGTTAAGAGGCACGTCAGCTGTTAGCAAGGAGCCGTCTGGGTGACCCCTGATGCCTGTCCAGTCTCCGTCCTTGGTTATAAAGCCGTTGATGTGGCATCTTTTCTAGCGCCTCCCATCCCTTTCCTTTAATTTCTGTCTAAACATGCTCTCAAGACACCCAGCCTGGTGCCAGCCCACTCAGTCTGGGCACATCTTCTATGGGTCACTGTCCTCCGAGTTCATGCAGGCATAAAGGCAGGGTTTTAGAGCAGTGCGAACATTGTGCCTCCTAAATCTGCTCGAGCTCTGCCATCATCAGGCGACACCGATATATAGCCCAGTAGAAAAGTCAAGGGTGCTGAAGGCTAGCTAATCAGTTCCTTATGTCTCTTTTTTCTTTCTTTTCTTTTCTCTTCTTTTCTTTCCTTTTTTTTGGAGAGGGAGAGAAAAGAATCTTAAACAGGCTACGCTCTCAGTGTGGAGCTCGACGTGGGGCTTAATCCCATGACCCCGGGACCACGACCTGAACCAAAATCAAGAGTGAGATGCTCAACAGATCGAGCCACCCAGGCGCCCCAACAGTTTCCTTACTTTAAATAAAATCCAATACAGGGGTGCCTGGGTGGCTCCGTTGTTCAAGCCTCCGACTTCGGCTCAGGTCGCGATCTCACAGGTGGTGAGTTCGAGACCCACATCAGGCTCTGCCTCCACCTGGCAGCAAAGGTCTCTCACACTGGAAGGCAGAAAGCTGCCACAAAGGACAGCCATGGCCCAAGGTGTTGGGCTCACGGATCACCCACCTGGGGAATAAATGATGGGATAAAGTGGGCCAGATGGAATCTAACTCTTCGGGGGCACAGAATGCCTGTCTTTGTGCTTCCGTCGACAACAATAGAAAGACGCTACAGCTGTCAACGTCGGGACAACCTTGGCCTCTGCCACCACATGGGTGAACTGTCCAGTATCCCTGCCACTGTGGTGCTCAGAGATGGGTGGGCAATGTGGGAAGAGAAGGCCTGCCTCTGCCGAGTGGAAGCTTCCAGAAGGTGGCGTGTGATCTCTGAAGGAGGTTTCTCAGCGTGTAAACAGCCTATTCCGTCAGACCTATGGAAACAGCATAGGTTCAACATCACGCGGAAACACAATCTACGGTTTAAGGTTTGCGGTGCTGGAAACTTACTCGAGGCTGCTCCATCTAACACCAAGGAAGGCTAGATGCTGCTGCAACGTCCCGAGCCAATAGAAACGACGATGTCGGGAAGCACATACGACTACTCAACGGGCCACTGTAATGCGGTCGGGAAACGTGGTGACGCACGAGTGACAAGTGCTCTCACTTCAGTTTAGTTCCGGGTTAGCCGGGGGCGGGGGATGCCGCCATCTAGACCACAGCCCTGGAGCTCCTGGAGGCTTCACCCTCTCTTCCCAGAATGTGTTCGGGCAAAGCTAATGGGAAACGTGCCTGTGAAAAGGATGCACATCTGGAGACCCACCGAACACAACGTCCCACCAGCCACTGTGGTGAGGTGTGCGGTGTTCGTGGGCTCCCCACCCAGCCCGGGGCCGGGACACGGAGCCCAGGTGCTAGCAGCAGCCACGAGAAAGGAGCCTCCGGGACTGCAGTAATGCTCCTGCTTAAGTGTCGGTGGGGATTTGGCAATACATGAATCTGTAAGGAAAATCACCGTGGCCCCTGGACGAGCTGAGCGTCACATGAATGAAGAGCTTCCGGTGAACCCCAAACATTCCTTCAACATCAACCTTGCTGACACCACAAGAGGCATTCCTGGTTCCTTTCTTAACACGCCCAGCTCCCCTCTTGTTCAAAATACTTGCTGCCCAAGGGCGCATGGGGGGCTCCGTCGGTTGAGCGTCTGACTTCGGCTCAGGTCACGATCTTGCGGTTCGTGGGTTCCAGCCCCGCGTCCGGCTCTGTGCTGACGGCTCAGAGCCTGGACCCTGCTTCCGATTCTGTGTCTCCCTCTCTCTGCCCCTCCCCAGCTCACTCTCTCTCTAAAAACTAAAAAAAGAAAAATTAAAAAGATTTTAAATACTTGCTGTCCATACTTGGATGTTTATTTCATAGTCCATCTCAAAAAAACCACACTCTTCTAATAAGTGATTACATGATGATGTGTATGCATGAATGAGCATGAATGAATGGTCATGATTTTAATTTTACAAAATGGAAGAACAGACCAATTGGCGCTATCAGGAAGTGTTGGTTTTTTTTTGTTTTTTTTTCAAAAATAAAACTGGCCACAAATATTTTTTTCTTTTTGTTTCTGGTGTCTAAAATAAATTTAGTGCTTAGTCTCACCTTGCAGAAAGTGCTTTTCCAAGTAGACACTCAACTATAGTGTCTGGAAGGAAAATCCAAGCCTGAAAGTCAGAGAAATACGCCAGCAATGTTCTCTCTGGTTCTTTATGGACTCCAGAAAACCAAAAGTTGAAACAGAGTAGAAGGATCTGCCGATGGGTGAACTGGAAGCATTTGGGACCTTCAGCACTTAAAACGACGCCTTGCATATTGTCAAGGCTCAGTAGAAGTTTTGTGACTAACAGACAAGTAAAATAAAACAAAGTACATTTAGTTCTTATTACAGCAGTACACGTGATTGTGCTAAGCTTTGCATAAGCAGGCAATAAAGTGGAAGAAAATGAAGATGTGGTGTAAATACAATACCTCAGAGAAGGTTGCTGTCAGAGGGTAGTTATTTTTCTTCCTAATGTTTGCTCTGTTTCTTTCTTTCTCTCTTTCTTTCTTTCTTTCTTTCTTTCTTTCTTTCTTTTTTTTTTCAAACATTAACTTCTATTTAGCCTACTGTTTGGTAAACTTTATGACTTAGTATGAAACAAACATGTTTTTTCACATCATCTAGTAGCCTGGTTAAAAAAAAAAAAAAACCTAGCTGAAATTATCAGATTAAAATATATCCATAATCAACCTGCACTAGAGCTACACAAATGGTTTCTGGAAGAATGAGCATCAGTGTGAGTGAATCAGTCGGCGCACGGGAGGAACACTTGATTAGTGACCTCTGGGTGCTTTTATTCTAATTCCGAGGATGGATCTGGAGAACACTGGCTACTTTGCAGAAACCCCACGTACACAAACCCCTATTTTACTTCCAACCAGTGACATGAGCACGAACGTAAGCTCCACGACGGGGCGCTTGCTCAGAGCTACTCAGGAACAGCTCTTCACCACGGTAGGCACTTGGCCGGCACCTGCTGGGTGCACCCAGCCCTCACTTCCAGCGAGCAAGCCCTCTGCACGCTCAATTGTCACATGGGTGAATGTGGTCAGTCCTTAATCAACGACCAGGCACCTCAGCCCTGGGGAATGTGAATCAGATCGTAAACAAAGCCAGTTCTGTGAATTCCTTGAAGTCTCCTCGAACATTCTGGGCATGTAAATAGCCACTGAATCAGCAGATGTCGAATTCCCCACGCCCTCTTGCCGAGAGTAGTTGTTGGCGCTCAGGGCTGTCTACCTCTCTGAAGCACCGTGGGTGCTTATCTGTCCTACCGAAAGCACATTGTTTTCAGATGTTGACTGGTGTATATACTTGAAGGTGTGGAGGGTCAGAGTCTATCCTGACAAGTGGACGTGCAAAGTGGTGCAAATCTGCACTCCTATCCTGAGTGTGGAGAGAGCCGGTTTCCCTACATTTTTGCCAAACTTGATACTGGTTTGACTTTTTTTTTTAATGTTTTTATTTATTTTTGAGACAGAGAGAGACAGAGCATGAGCAGGGGAGGAGCAGAGGGGGAGACACAGAATCTGAAGCAGGTTCCAGGCTCTGAGCTGTCAGCACAGGGCCCGACGCGGGGCTCGAACTCACAGAGTGTGAGATCATGACCCAAGCTGAAGTCGAACACTCAACCTACTGAGCCCCGGGGGCGCCCCTGTCTTTTTTTTTTTTTTTTTAATTTTAATATTAAAACAATCAGCTCTTCACTTGTTATTTAAAAAAACCAATAACCTAAGTGGGAGTGGGATTGCATTGCGTTAATTATGCAGAGCAATTCAGGGACAGTAGACGTCTTTACAATTAATCCACCTGGGAACGTGGCGTATGGCATATAGTTAAGCTCTTCCTTAGTTTTACTCAGGAAAGTAGCCTGGATTTCAAAGTACAGGTCTTGCACCTCATTTGTACTACTTCTTCCAATTCTGATGCTTGTGTTCCTTGTGAACAGAATATAGTTCGATTTTATTTTTTATCCAGTCTGGCCATTCGAATCTGGTCATTGGGATATTTAGTCCATATACATTCAAAGGAATGACTGATGTATTTGGTCTATGTTCTACCATCGCACTTTTGGTGTTTTTTTAATATTTATTTACTTATTTTGAGAGAGAGAGAGAGAGAGAGAGAGAGTGCGAGCAATTGAGGAGGGGCAGAGAGAGAGGGAGAGAGAGAATTCCAAGCAGGCTCCACACCATCGGTGCAGATCCCAACACGGGGCTCGAACCCACAAAGCATGAGATCATGTGACCTGGATCGAAATCAAGAGTCGGACGCTTAATTGACTGAGCCACCCGGGAGCCCCTACTTTTGTTTTTAATTTGAGCAGCCCATTTTATGCTTTATTTTCCCTCCTTTATTGTCTGCTTTTGGATTAATCACATACTTTACATTGTTTTATTTTCCTATCTATTGGATTAGCGATTAAATATTCTTTTGGTGATTACCATACACATTATAACATGCATCCTTGATTTATTATACTCGAACACTACCATGACAGGGCCAGGGCCTTAACACTTCCAGCCCCTTCCCACTTAATTATCATCTTGAATTTAATCCAATGCATATTAGATTCTATGAGATGATATTATGATTGTTTTAGGCAGTCTAAGAGCGTTTCCAGTTACCCACATAGTTACCCGTTCATTTGCTCATTTATTTCTACAATTCCATACTTTCAACTGTAACTATTTCCCTTCTGCTTGAAAAGCTCTTTTAATATTTTTTAGCGTGTGTTGTTTATGACAAATTCCCTTAGTTTATATTTGACCCAAAATGACTTTACGCCAACATTTTCTCCAGCCTTTTATTATGAAAATGTTCAAGCCCACTGCATGCCTGCAATTCATTCACAATAAACTCTTTTTTAAAATGTTTATTTACTTTTGAAAGAGAGAGAGGGACAGAGCACGGCCTGGGGGTAGGGGTGCAGAGAGAGAGGGAGATACAGAATCTGAAGCAGGCGCCAGGCTCTGAGCTGTCGGCACCGAGCCCAACGTGGGGCTGGAACTCACGAGCCGTGAGATCATGACCTGAGCTGAAGTCAGATGCTTAACTGACTGAGCTCCCCGGGAGCCCCCACAATAAACTCTTATACACACCCACCTTCTACCATGAATGTTTGACTCTACTCGATCTGTCACACATACTAACTTCCATCTATCCATCTACCGATCCACCTTATTTTATCAGATTTGAGAGTAAGTTTTAGATATCTGTACACTTCCGATCAAACACGTCACTACTGACGTTATTATAAGAACTTGGTACTTGTTAACAGTTTTGTTTCTTTCTATCCAAAATCCGTATACAATAAAATAGACAAAGTTAGATGTATGTTTCTGAGTTTTGAAGTGTGCATGTACATACCTGTGCACCTGCCATCAACAAGATAAAGAACGCTAGCACCCCAGAAGTTCCCCCAGGTTTCTCTCATCAGTTCTCATGCAAGCCACAAAAGGTAGGCATGTTTCTGCCTTCTCAAATCAAATATTAATTTTTTTCTTAAAAAATAGCAAATATTGCGGAGATGCATTAAATAAGACCTAACTGAATGGACAGCTATACCATATTTATGGTTCACAAACTCCATTCTCCCCAAAGTGACCCGGAGAGTCAGTGTGATTCCAAATATAGTTCCAACAGCCTCACAATCTAAACATGGACAAGCTGATTCCATAATGTGTATGGAAGTATGAAAGGCCTAGCACGTCCAAAACAATCGCATGAAAGAAGTTCAAAGGTGGAGGACTTATATAAGATTTACCATGAAGCTCTGGTAAGCAAGACCATGCAAGACAGACAAAGATGGACAGGTTGATGTATAGCACAAAATAGAGGGCCCCGATTTAGGTCCATACTAAATAGTCACTCGATTTTCAAAAATGTTGCCAAAACAATGCAAACAAGAAAGAAATTATTTTCAATAAAATAATTCTGGGGGGCGCCTGGGTGGCTCAGTCGGTTAAGCGTCCAATCTTGGCTCAGGCTGTGAACTCTTGGTTTGTGACTTGGAGCCTGCATCAGACTCTGTGCTGACAGCTCAGAACCTGGAGCCTGGTTTGGATTCTATGTCTCCTTCTCTCTCTCTGCCTCTCCCCTGCTTGTGCTCGCTCTCTCTCTCTCTCTCTCTCTCTCTCTCAAAAATAAACATTAAAAAAATGTTTAAAATATAAATAAATAAATTGATTAATTAATTAATTAAATAAAATGATTCTGGAAAACGTGGATACAAAAAACCATTGCCCCACCGCTCTGGAAAACAGTGTGCAGGTTGCTCAAAAAATTAAAAAAGGAACTACACTATGACCCAGCAATAGCATTGCTAGGAATTTACCCAAGGGATCTAGGAGTGCTGATGCAGAGGGGCACTTGTACCCCAATGTTTATAGAAGTATTTTCAACAATAGCCAAATTATGGAAAGAGCCTAAATGTCCATCAACTGGTGAATGGATAAAGAACATTTGGTTTATATATACAACGGAATACTACTTGGCAATGACAAAGAATAAAATCTGCCCATTTGCAGCAACGTGGATGGAACTGGAGGGTATTAATGCTAAGTGAAATAAGTCAGGCAGAGAAAGACAGATATCATATGTTTTCACTCATATGTGGATCTTGACAAACTTAACAGAAGACCATGGGGATGGGAAGGGGAAAAAAAAGTCACAGAGAGGGAGGGAGGCAAATCATAAGAGCCTCTTAAATACTGAGAACAAACTGAGGGTTGATGGGGGGTGGGAGGGAGGGGAGGGTGGGGGATGGGCATTGAGGAGGGCACCTGTTGGGATGAGCAGTGGGTGTTGTATGGAAACCAATTTGAGAATAAATTATATTTAAAATTTAAAAAAAAAACATTGCCCCCACCTCACATTATGAAGAATAGATATAAATGTGTAAGGTAAAATTGTGAAGCTTTCAAGGCAAATATAGAGAATATTTTCATCCCTGGGATAGGTAAAGTTTTCATAGGTAGGTATACAAAGCAATCACTATAACTTCAGCAAAGTACGGTGTCCTGGTGACTAGAAGACATCTTTAAGGAAATTTGCACCCCTAGACTGGAGAAAGATTCAGGAAATAGGATTTTTTTTTAAGCCTACAACATTGCTTCATCCCAACTAAATTATTCTTCATAGCATTAATGACTTAAAATGATGAAAGAAAAATTAATCTTTAAACTTAAAGTAAAACATGACTCCACTTGAACAGAAATCCCTCAAAAGAGCAGTCATCTTCCCACCTAACATATTATTAGCAAACACTTCGGCACACTAATGATTTTCACAGGAACTCATGGAACAGAAGTGAAAATGTCACTGTTAATGTCTTTCTGCAAGAATCCAACACTCAAGACAGTTTAATTGGCTATTACGTTCCTGAAATCAGATGTAAATTATATGTATAGTTACAATCCGCCAAGTATATGCAAACACACTTTTAAATGCGTTGTTCACAATTAAAAGGTCCGGTTCCCCAGGGGGGGTCACTCTGCAGCCACAGACATTCACTCCCAGCCAGAAGCAAAGGGCCTGGGCCCGTGCTGTCCGGGCCACGGGTGACTCAGTTCCATCCACTCTACCGGCAGGGTATGCAGGCCCGTGTCCAGTCAGAAAATGGAATTGTTCATTCCCAGCCCCGAAGTCCAAACTTTTCTTTGAGTTTTCAAACCTCTTTTTTGACTACGATGGACTGATTATAAATCCACAATGCATCCGACGTAGGGAATAGAATAGAATTAAAATAATGTCCTTTCTCTTAAATTAGTTTTAAGTGGGTTTCTGTTTCTTATGACAAACCACTCCCAGGCTGAGCTAACACCCATAGATGTCAGCATCCTCTCTGTCCCCATTTACTAAGAAAGCCACGGGGGACATGTCACCCCCCCCCCCCTGCCAACCTCCCCAAGGTCCTCCAGGGAGTCAGGAATGGATCTGGGCATGAGACCAAACTCGCCTGACCTATAAACCAGACCCGATGGTGTATCTCACATTTATTTCCTATGTTTGGATAATGAGAATTTTCATTCAACAGGCTATTAATTATTTTACTCAGCATGAGCATTGAGTAATTGTATCACCTTATAAGAACAAATGAGTGTGGGGAATTTTAGAACTGACCTTGCAGCTGCTAATTGTGCCTTTAAATATTCAACAGCACAGAGTGAATATGCATCCGTTTTTTAATCTCAAATTCAAAAAGTTTTCATCGCCCGTGGAACCAAAAGATTGGTTCATACTCAGCTTCTTTGTGGGGGCGGGGGGGGGAATGTCATTTAATGAATAATGAATAGCAATAATGCCAATAAAAACAAATACCAGTAATAAAAACTAATATTGGGAGCTTATTATGTGGCATTTTATAGATTAGGCACCCAGATGAACTGATCTGCCCAGCACACAGCCAGTGGTAGTAAGGTGGACTTTGAACCCACACAACTTGGGTAAAGTAGCCACTTTGGTGGTCACCCACAGCCTCTTCACCAGGCTGGTGCCCACACACCAACTGCTGGGAGGGTTGGCTGCTAACGGCACCTGACCCCAGCCCCACGGCCACAGCCAACAGCTTACTGATACCGCCTACAAAAGACGGTCTCCCGCCTCAAACGGGTTAACTCTTGTTGTTGTGATTTTGGTTCCAGACCAACCCCCATCCCTGGACCTTTCGCTGAGACCATAGCCTGTGCTCAGCTCTCTCTTTCCCTGTCCTGAATTGCTTTCTCCTTCACGTTTTTTTTTTTTCCCCTGAGGAGCATGGCTCCTGCACTCATGTGCACCTGAACTTGAACCCTTGTCTCAAGATTCCACTTCTTGGAAACATGACCTCAGATGGTTGGTGCTGTGTCCTCAGAGGCAGAACAGTGCATCTGGAAGACAAGGGGAAGAAGCAGGGGAGGTCCCGGCCACGGCTGCCTCCGGGGACCCACTCGGAGGATTTGGGTTTCCCATCTTTGGCTCTGTGGCCGGCCAGTCTTCACCCTGAGTGCTGAGGCCCTTTCACCGAGAAAGCTCCTCGTGCCCACAGTCAGCAGCACAGAAGGGGTTCCCTGCCCCCAGGGGTGATTTACCTTGACCACCGTGAGGTCGACACAGCACTAATGCTCTCAGGTAACGCACACGGCGTTTGCTGGTGTCCCGTGCGCAGTGTAAACATTCCTAGGTACATACGGCAACCAGAGACTGATAAGGGCTTGGTCACCAGGCCCTTGCATCTGGATGAGCATTGGGTCAACACACCAGGTGGGCCACATAGATCAGCCTTTCCATTTGGAATGGAGAAGGGCTCCGAGTTGGTAGGAGAGGAGGAAGCATTTTCAGCTGGGGGTGGGGGTGCGTGTGACAGTGGTGGGTAGTTTGTTCGTAAGCCTCCTTGCACAAGACTTGTGACCGCAGACGCGTGAGCAGAGTGAGGTTAATGTGGGAAACGAATGAGTTTGAGCCCTGCAGGAGTGGCCTGTCACAGGTGGCAAGTGCCCCCGCCAGACCCCCTTTACCAGGCCGGACCCCTCATCCCCCACTGTCGTGTGCACTGACGGATGGCTCACAGCCACCCCCTCTTTGAAGAAGAGTCATCTGCTGACCAGAAGTGCTTCATCTGGGAAGTCACAGAAGCGTGTGGCCTATAAGTAACGAGTCATCGACATGAGGAAACAAAACCTGGCCCCCTTGACTCAAGGGGGTAGCACTCAGCAGTTGGCGAGTGCTCTGGAGAGCCACCCCCCGCCCCCAGGACCAGGCTAAGGCTGGATTTTGTCTGTGAGCACATCCTTGGTGGGCTCGGCCCATTCTTACCTTCTTAACCCCCTCCTTCCACGTTCGCCAACAGAGCCATCCCTCAGCAAGTTAAATCCCTGTCTTGAATTCCGCTTTTTAAAAATTTATTTCATATTCATTTATTTTGAGAGAGAGAGAGAGAGAGAGAGCGTGCACGAGTAAGGTAGGGGCAGACAGAGACGGGGAGAGAGAAAATCCCAAGCAGGCTCCACACGGTCAGTGCAGAGCACAACACGGGGCTCGAACTCACGAACTGTGAGATCATGACCTGAGCCGAAATCAGGAGACGCTTAACCAACTGAGCCACCCAGGTGCCCCTTTTGAGGAATTCAACCTAAGTCACCAGGTGGTAGGTTAATCCATCTTCAGTTCTCATCATTCGCACAAGACGAAAATCACAGCTTCTGGGGCGCCTGGGTGGCTCAGTCGGTTAAGCCGCTGACTTTGGCTCAGGCCATGATCTCGAGATCCGTGAATGTGAGCCCCACGTCGGGCTCTGTGCTGACAGCTCACAGCCTGGAGTCTGCTTCAGATTCTGTGTCTCCTTCTCTCTCTGCCCCTCTGCCTCTCATGCTCTCTGTCTCTCTCAAAAATAAATAAACATTAAAAAAATTAAAAAGAAAATCACAGCTTCTGATTTGCGGCTGGTTTTTGCAACATGCCTTCAAGTTTTACTGGGTCTAATGCAACTGTAAACCAAAGCCACACGTAGTACACAAGAGTGCAAGATGTAATGGTACTCTGAGCAACTGAGATGGAAAAATTAAAGTTACCAGCATGATATAATTGCTTCATAAAAAAATCAATATCTGCCTGCACACAACACCAATTCATCAATAAATGGCTGCCTAATTACCCAAGAGTCAAAATGGATGGTTTTAATTCGTTCCTGTTGTCACTTTCTGAAATTCTGTCCTGTTCAAGGTGTGGGATATGCTTCCGTCCATCTTCCCAAAAGAAGACTCCTATTTCCAGCTGACGAGATTATTTTCTTCACGGTCTCCAGGAGCTTGTCATCAAAACTCGAAAAGAAATACTTTCATGGTATTTTTGAAATAGCATCTCTCTTGTCAACGACCATAATTGTGTCAACTTGTCAATGACGTACCTAGTTTCTGCTCACGGTTTAACCTCTGCTGAGAGCCTTCCAGACAGCCAGGACATGAAGAATTTGTTCAGTGTATATCTGTTCTCAAACTCCAGACATCAGAGCCCCGAGGACTGTGTGGGGCACCCAGGTCGTTATCGATGGGACAGAAACACATGATGACACGGAGGTTTCATTTCAGAGGGGACCTTATAAAGTCCTCTGCAGCCTGAAGTCTCCAAGCCCATGCCCGGCCCCTCATTGTTCTGTGTGTCTCTCAGGACTTTGTGCCTTTGTAATTCTATTATGTTGTGCTACGGACACTTCACGTGCGATCTGCCCTCTGAAGCTGGCAAGTGTATGGCACTGTATGGTTGACGGTGGGCCCAGGGTTGCACAGGTGACCTCCAGAGCTTGTTCATCACGTGCAGCTGGAACTTATGCCCACTGATGAGTAACTCCCCATTTCCCCTCCCCAGCCCCTAGCCATCATCCCACTCCTTGATTCTATGAATCTACTTTCAATGGGTCATTTAAGTGGAACCACGCAGCATTTATCTTCCTGTACCTGGCTATTTTTTTAATGTTTATTTATTGACTTTGAGAGAGAGACAGAGAGAGAGAGAGAGAGCAAGCGAGCAGGGGAGGGGCAGAGAGAGAGGGAGAGGGAGAGTGCCAAGCAGGCTCTGCATCGTCAGCACAGAGCCCGACGCGGGGCTTGAACTCACAAACCATGAGATTGTGGACCTGAGCCAAAACCAAGAGTCAGATGCTTCATGGACTGAGCCACCTGGGCGCTCCATAACTGGCCAGTTTAATTCAGCATAATGTAGCCAAGGTTCATCGATGTTGCCTCCCGTTGCAGAATCCCCCTCTTTCGTAAGGCTGAACCAGTATTCCACTGGACAGACAGATGGCATTTCTGAAGCCCATTTCTCTGTGGGTGGGCATTTGGGTTGTTTCCACATCTTGACTTCTGTGAATAACGGTGGTGCTAATGTCTGTTTGAGATCCTCCTTTCAATTCTTTTGGAAAATAACCAGGAGTGGAATTACTAGATCATATGCTGACTCTATTTTTAATTTTGTGAGGAACCTGCACACTGTTTTCCACAGTGGCTGCACCAGTTTGCATTCCCCCCAGTGGTGCTCAAGGGCACCGATTTCAAGGGTAATACCACAGTGCCTGGGGGTTGACAGGGGGATGTGGGACAGGACAAAACCTAAAACCTCTGACTTTAGTCTAGACTTTTCCCGAGGTCAGCATCTGAAAGTGGGGGAAGAAAGCTGGGCGTACGTGACACACGGAATACACAATATACATTCTAAATAAAATAAACTCCTTATTCCAACCAAAGCCAGCGGTGACATGAAATCAGTCACCCCACGGGCCTGTATGGTGCCCGAACCCTGGCCGAGGCTCAGTAAGGAGGACACACAGCGGTGTTGACATGTCTGGTTGCAATCACTGCCGAGTCACTTTTAGCCACTTTGTAGATCCCAAGGACGAGGGCCAACGTGACCAAGGGGTTGCCAACAGCCTAACTACTGTCTCATAACAACAGGAGAAAGATGCTAATCCAAGTATATAGGAATTTTTAATACTTCAGTCTCTTTTTTCATATTTTGGAACATTTTAAATATGCAAAAAGTAGGAAAAAAGATAGCCAACACCCATTTCCACATCACTCTTAAGAAATGTTGAAATGTTGATGAGTTACAAGAATTATTTCAGGTTTTGTTTAAAAATCTATAGATTTGCCACCAGCTTTTAGAAGTCACCATTTTTAAAAGTCACTGTTTTTCTGAAATTTATGTTTATCATTCATGACAGGGGAGATTTTATTGTACGTGTTCACGTGCACAAATAGTGATCTTGTGTGATGTTAAATTTACGTGAACAGCAAATTATTCTGAATGTTCCTTTGCAACATTTTTCCCATGTTCCAGGATAGAAAATTATTTTTTTCTTTTTTCTTTAATTAAAAATTTTGCCCACCTTTCGCCCCCTGCCTCAGGCAACCACCGATCTGTTCTCTATATTTATGAATTTGGTTTGTTGGGTTTTTTTAAGATTCCACATATAAGGAGATCATATGGTATTTGTCTTTCTGTGTCTGGCTTATTTCATTAAGCATGACGCCCTCAAGGTCCATCCATGCTGTTGCAAATGGCAAGATTCCCTTCTTTTTATGGCTGAGTAATATTTCATTATATATACATATATATGTATAGATATGCATGCATATATATATATATGGCCCATTGTCTTTATCCACTTTATTCACTCAACCATGTTCAACCTAACCATGGACACTTAGGTCGCTTTCATTCTTGGCCGTTGTAGATAATGCTGAAATAAATAGGGGGATGTAGATATCTTTTCGTGTTAGTGATTTTGTTTCCTTCAGATAAGCATCCAGAAGTGTAACTGCTGGATCATATAGTAGTTCTGCATTGAATTTTTTTTGAGAAAACTCCATACCATTTTCCGTGTGTGTGTGTGTGTGTGTGTGTGTGTGTGTGTGTATCTGTGTATATACATGCATACATACATACATATATTTTATATAGATTTATTTTACTTCTCATTTTACATTTATTCATTACTGAACTTCATTTGCTAATGTATTATTTACGGTGTTTAAATCTGTGATCCTGGGTGATACTAGCCTGTGCTTTTTACTCATACTCTCCATGTTTCAGTTAGTAAGGGGGCTACACTGGTCTTACAAAAGGAGTTGAGATGGTTTCCTGCTCTTTTAGTGTCTTGGAAAAGTTTGCATATGATAGGAGTTACCTAATTCATGAAGGTTTGGTAAATCACCAGGAAAGTCATCTGTCCCTGATGTATTTTTGTGGGTAATTTTGAGAGTAATCCCGGGCTTAAACAGATTTTTGCATTTTGTGTGTGTCAGTTGCAATATCTTTTTTTTTTTCCAACAAATTGTTATTGGCATAATATTTTCTCTTGATATCGGCTTCTAATTTTTAAGGTCTGTTCTATCTTTAGCTATTTCCCTATTTTTACTCTTAATATTGATTTATGTTCATCAGGTCTTCGTTGGTTTTGCCTGAGATTAGTCAATGTTCAAACATTCTTTGTAAGGCACAAGATTTTTATGGTTGTTGTTGACCTTATATATTGTATATTTCATTAATTTCTTCTCTTATTGTTATTATTTCTTTAATTTACTCCACTATTTTTTCTCTATTGAAACTTGATTTCAATACTTGGGTCGTTCATTTTACATCTTTTTTCTTCCTGAATGATATATGGATTTAAGACAGGAATAGTCTCTCGCAGGAATTTCCTAATTTACATTTTAAAAGTTTTAGTACATAACATTGCCATTATAGTTGGGTACCAAATTTCTTAAGTTTTATCATGATTTCTTATCTGATCAATGAAATACATGAAAATGTTTTTAATGGTTGCTTCTAATGCATGGTTGTTTTTATCTGAGTATTATTTATTGATTTTGAATTTTCATATCAGTGAAAGTCAGAGAATGTGTTTTCTACCATATCAAAAAGACTTCAATATTCAGAAAATGACAGGATTATTGATAATCACAGCAATAATCTTCAAAGACCTTGAAACATACAGAGCAACATGAAAATTTTCTAAAGGCTCAGCAGAAGTCTGATAGAACAAGTCACATCAGATGGAACTTAGAACCCATAGCAGGACAGAAGCTGTTGATGGAAGTCATTACTAGGAGCACTAGAATGATACCATATTAGAGGCAAACCATTTTAAATAATTATTTTCAATGCTCTCCTTTTAAAAAGTCTAAGGCTGAGAAATTCCAGAATAAAAGACTTCAGTGTAATGCAGCTCCGACCAAGACAACATTTATCCTGAAGTTAAAGGATCTGAGATTACGTCCAAAGTAAACTATTTACCAGTAGATAGGGTACCACCATCTGGACCATGTTCCGGCAGTGGGTGTGAACCGGGCACCTGAGTCTCCAGGCCCCATGAGTCTGGGACCGACACCCACATTTTGTGTTACAGTGAGCTGCTTGAACTGCAGATAGACCAGCTGCCCCAGCAATGCCACAGCCTGTGACCATGTGAGGAAGAATCTGTATGATCGGCCATTTAAGGCCAAACCAGTGTAAGGACCACCCATGAAAACAGGGCCGTCTCCTCTCATGAACTTTAAGGTCATCTTCTCCCATTTTCAGCACAGATCAGCTGCCTTACAAAGACAATGAGCATTCCCAGACTTCCCCAAAACAGATACAAAGAGACAGGGCTGACATTATCATAAGGGAAGAAAATATGACCTAAACATTTGTAAGGGGCAGAGCCATCCATCTTGCAGAAGGAAAGAGTGAGGAGGGTGAGGCTCTTCTTGGTCCACCGGCACAGGCATCACTGGGTTGGTCCTGTGGGCACAGCCCCGTGCCTCCTCGTGGAGCTTACCCCATGTACCGGGGGCCGCCCAGCCAGCCATTGCAATGGCTGTTGTTCCGTTGTCTGTTGTTCATCAAATCACAGTTCAGAAATGAGTTCGTGGGATGAGGTTAAAATCATAAAATTTGGTTGTACAGAACGGGTTATGTCTAGGAGCAAACATTCTGGAAATACCTACATTTAAAATTTTGAATGTACATTGTACTTTACTATAAGGTGCCGCCTAAGCAAGCATATGAGACTAGGCAAGAGGAGGGTCGGAAATGGACTTGAAGGAGCCCCTTCCCGGAAACAACCGTTTCTTCTTTGTGTCATGAAATCCTCTAACAAGCCTGCATGTCTGTCCAAGGACCCCACTCACGCAAGAGGGCTGCACGCAATTACCCCACGAACAGCCTCCGTATGAACTTGTTTCTCTGCCTCCAAAAGCCACCATTCCAGACCAATTCCGAAATTCAGATAAGCGTTAGCCAAATCTAAGGCCGAGATGTAGAAAATAAGGCCTCCCACACTCCCCCGGTGCTAAGATTCCCCGAATTTGCCTTTGCAAATGTAAGCAAGGTAAGGATTTCAAGATGAGATCATCCTGAATTAAGGTGGGCACTAGGCCAGGTGTCCTTACACCAGACAGACAAGGAGAAGATACAGAGAGGCAAAGGGCATGTGACAGTGGAGGCAAGGACTGGCACCTGCAAGCCACGGCCTTCCAGCCATCTCCAGGAGTTGGGGACATTGTCCGTCACAGCCCTCAGAAGGGACCCACCCTGCCCACACCTGAATCTTGGGGTTCTGGCCTCCAGAGCCACGAGAATAAGTTGTTTCAAGCAACCCATGTGCGGTCTTTGTTGTAGCGGCCATAGAACACTGCGCACCGTGCTTCCCCCTAAGGCACCTCCTGCCACCTGATTACACATGGCTTCCTCACATTAGCACCTGCCTCCTTCACACTCCTCTCCTCAGTGTGGAACAGAGTCCATGGCACATCCTGGGTGCACAGAAAATGCCCGGGAATGATCACCTTCACTGCCCTAGGCTCTGTTACACTAAAACGCCCTGTCCTCGAGCCTGCAGACCACAAAAGTGGCCCTTCCCCTTTATGGCAATCTAACCACGTGCCTGGGTATTTTGCAGAAAGTTCAGCACCTACTTTGTCCCTCTCGACAACTCAGAGCAGCTACTATTCTCCCCCTTCCATAGATGGGGAGATGGAGAAGCACGGCGGTCAGATACCCTAGCCAAAGTCTGAATCACATTAGCGCAGTTCCTGATCACGTGGCCTCCAATGCCAGCTGGAGCCGATGACAGGATTAATGAGTTGGGTTTGTCACCCAGCACTCAAGGCCCTTTCACCTGCCACTTTGTTTTACACGGAATTTGCCTGGAGTGGGCACGATAGGAGAAGGATGGATGCAAGGTCTGTGCGCTGCACCAGCAGGAGCCAAGGAGAGGTGATCAGAATGGGAGCAATACTGCCCCCTCTTGACACCAGGTTGCTGACATCACTACAGGTGCATCGATCTGGACAGTCACTACAACAGGGAACAGACCTTCTGCATATACAAGCATATACACCCTCTGTCAGTGCCTTCGCACCAGGGAGCTGTGGTCCGCCTTCCTGCCTGGGTCTTCCTGTGGAATCCCGCACTCCTTGGGAGTTTTTTTTTTCATTATTGTGAATGTGTCAGACTCTATCTTATGTGTCAAAATCTCAAGACGACTAATGGGATCCATTGCAGCAAAATCAATGCCTTATGCATTGTTTGCACGTCATTTGTAGAGAGCCAGACGCTAAAACAAAGCATTAGCCAATATTCTTGATTAGATGATAGCCGGAGAGGTGGGAAAGTGTCTTTTAATTTCCCTTCCTTTTGAGTTTCCAATCAGATAAGGAAAGGCTTGATCTGTCAAGCATGTGCGCCTCTACATCTCCGTTGGTTTGACCTTAAATCCCTACTCACACATCGCTCTCTGTGTCTGTTGGGTGTCATGTGCCCTCAATGGTGCAGCTTTGACCACCATGCTGTCTGGATACACTGGGCTCCCAGCAGTGGCTCCGGAGGCAGCAGCCACAGTGTTCTCCAAATCAAAGAAAAGGGAGCCAAAAAGAAGAGTCAGGTGAACATTATCACGGACGGTCTGAACTCCACACACTCATCAGTTTTCCTATTCTTATCAAAGCAATACAAACACCACTAATCTTTATTGATGTGTCCATGCAAAGCCCCGTTCCACCCCAGCCACAGGCTACAGAGCCTCTTCTCATCTCACGTGGATCAGGAGGATTCTTTTTGACCTTGCTCAGCAGGGACTAGCAAACAGATCTTGTGTCAGATGCCAACTCATAAATCAGCACCCCAAGGAAGCTGACACTGTGGGCCAACAGATCAAGTTGCCCCTAAGCTGGCACCACACCTGAAAATCTGTTCTGAGTTCCACACACCCAGGGCCCCTTTGGGACTGACTCGTGCTCCCTTTAAGCCCACTGTCCCCAGGCACACTGCAGAGCTCGACCCCTAGCGCTTCCCAAAACTTGGAGGAGCTGCTTGGGCACAGACACTGGACTGTGACTCAGTGGTCAGCAAGGGATGATTTGAGGACACTGGCTCTGCACGCACACTACCCAAAAAGGGCCTGTCAACCAAACTATGCAGGTAAGAAGAGCTTCTTTGATTTTTAGACCAAATCATCCCCCCCATTGTCCAGTCCTTCATTCCGCTTAACGTGGTCTTTAACGGCCAACACATCTTTTAGAGCAGAACACGGCGAGATGAGGACATGATTGCCGTGTGAACGGCTACTAGGCATCTTTGTTCAGGAACTTCCCATTTCTTATTTCATCTACTCTCAGCAAACGAATCAAGTTATTTTTAAAAAGGATAATGAAGATTAAGTTTCTGACTTCAGCTGTTGAATGTTCAAGATGTCCCATGGATGGACAAGCCGATGACTGCTTACCCACGTGAGCCTCTCCCAATGGCCCCACGTCTGACCTCCTCCTCCAGCGCTTGATGAGCCCTAGGCTCCTTCCATACTTAAACACTGGCCTTAGGGCTTTCTCTCGCTGCTTATGAAAATCCCTCTCCTGAGCTCTCAGTTCTGTTGTTGTCCCCAGCTCTGTCACCTAGACATCATTGATGAGGGCAACACCCAGCTCTAACCTCACCTTGGTCTGCTCCTCTTTTTCACCTGGGAAGCATTGTTTTGAATCCTTGGCTTCCTCAGAGTTCAGGCCAGGGGCCCCTCTGGATAAGCCAGAGGAAGTGACCCCTGGTCGGGGAGCTTCAAACACCAGCTGGCAGTAGCCATTTCATTTCTCTGAGTCTGTCACAACATGCAGTCCCCTGCCCACGGAGAGCCTAAACAGAAGGCATCTGCCTTTGCTCTAAGTGGGGGTCACAGTAGTTTCCATAGTGAGGTTTTGGACTCTTTCCAGACGGCCTTAATTTGTAAGGAAGGAGAACATGCTCACGACCAGGAGAGCAAAGTCGCTGTGTGTCTGTTTGCCTTCCCCTCTCCATATGCGGCAATTCTGTCTTCCTCCCGTCGCCATTTCTGAGCCTCTGTGTCTCCATCGGTGAGTCTGTAGGCACTACCGTCCCCCACTTTCTTCCCTCCACACAGTGCCTACGCCTCCCTGTCCTGGGTCCCTCTGAGGGCTGCCCAACCCTGCAGAGCTGAGGTTATAAATGACCCACACATACAGTGCATTTCTTCCCACCCTGTGCTCCAAACCTTTCAGTCATTTCCTTACATTTAAAACCAAGGGCATAAATATGTGCATTTCCAGCTTTACTTCATAAATAGAATATTGGGCAACCCTCAGTGGGGATGTCCACGTGGCATTAAGTGGCTGGAGCTGGAGGTTGGCCACCTGGTGTGTCTCACCCAGTGCAGACTGCGACCCTCCCCCTGCCACAGTGGGCCTCTGTGCTTTGTCACGGGCAGAATGCTTGGGTCCTCCCAATATTCATATGGTGAATTCGAATCCTCAGTGAGGCGGCATCTGGAGGTGTGTCCGGTGGGAGGCGAGCAGGTCATGGGTGTGGAGCCCTCACGAGTGGGATTAGTCTTCTTACAGGAAGAACATAAGACTGGGCACCTCTCTTTCCACCCCGTGAGGACACAGTGAGAAGGTATCGTCTGCCCCCTGGAAGAGAGCTGTCACCAGAAACTGACCATGCCAGCATCCTGTTCACCGACTTCTGGTTTCCAAAAATGCAAGAAATAAATGTCTGTTGTTTCTAAGCCACCCTGACCACGGTGCTTTATTAGCGCAGCCTGAACTAAGACAATAATCAAGGAATCAACCAACTTATAAGGTGGGAACCCACTGAGATCATCTGAGTTTTATAAAACACTGTTGCTCTGATTTAATGGATCTGGGGTACAGCCCGGGCATTTGGATTTTTAAAAGGTCCACAGGGGGTTTTAACAAGCAGACAAGAGCATGCCTCATGGCCTTGAGGATTACTTCTTTCCCTGGACAGGAGTCATGTGGCCTCTTGGATCCTTTCTACTCTAAGACTCCACTATTGTCTAATTTTTTCCCTTTAGTCTGTTGGGTACCTTAAGAGAAAAAAAAAAGTTACCCTGCATACTTTAATACATGCTTTGCATTTTAATTTTAGTTCAAAGAAGCCTTGAAAAAAGTGGATCACAAACTATTCCCTTTTTTGCCAGCTTTATTGAGATATACCTGGCATATAGCTTTGTGAAATATTAAGGTGCACAGTGTGTTGATTTGATATTCTTACATATTGCAAAATGATTACCACCACAGGTAACAGCTCCATCACCTCACATAATTATCATTTCTTTTTTGAGGTGAAAATGTAATTCTTTTTGAACTTCTCTGGTTAAAAAGAAAAAGAAATCACTGGTGAGATTAAAGCCCCAAGCAAGTAGAAGTAGCATTTTTATTGCAATGGTAGCCCTGGATTGCCAGTTTGGGATGGATGAGTTGAAGGGGAGGGTGAAGAATTTCTTGCATCTTGAGGTAGTTACTGTCAATAGTGGCTGGAATTTGTAACATTGAACAGCCAGGTAGAGCTTTCTTTACATGGGGGGGAAAAAAACGCTCCATTGGACAGTGACAATGGGACAGCAAGTGACAGGTGGATGAGACTTAAAGAAGACATTTATGGTTAAATGATGGATAAGTGGCTCTCGGTGGGTCATCTCATCTCTCCACACACCACCACCAAGATAAGGACACTAGAATTACTCCCAAATGGCAGATGAGGAAACAGAGGTTTCTTGAGAGGTTAAGTAATTTGCCCAGGATGACACAGGCGGGAAGGGACAGAACTAAGACCGGCCCTCCCAAATGATGGGCTTTGGACAACTGAGCTCCCCCATCGGCCTGGGGAGGATGAAGAGAGAGCTGGACAGAAGTCCTTGCGCCCAACAAGCCACCCAGCTGGCATCACTCAGTTCCACCTGCTAGCCAGGGCCATGACAGGAGGAAGCACGCCAAAATGGATTTCAGGGACAAGCGAAGGGCAGAGTCCATAGGGAGAGAAGCCAGCTATGTTCACAGGATGCATCTGTCCCCCTACCAGGTCAAGATGGCTTGTTTACAGTCCATCCCCTGTTTTTAGCAGGATGAGTTCTTCATGGAGAAAGACTCATTCCACTAGCACTTAGCTGCCCCTGTCTTGATGGCTGCTGAAAGCTGCCTTCACACAGATGGCTCTGCCTGCCTCCTCTCAGCATCGCTCTGTGCTTAGTACCAGAAGTCTGAGCTGTAGCCAATGGCCATCACGTACCACCTGGACACCCCCTGGCTCATCCTGAAATCCAGCCATCTGCATGGCCCACTCATGCCTCCAAACACACCCTGCAGTGAGCGTGGTGAGGGGACATGGTGGCCTGCCCCCCACCTTGCCCTGGATGAAGCAACTACTCAACCACTGTGTCTTCAGAGACAAGGCGAAACATGTGACACCAGATAACGACACTTCTGATAGAAGGTGTTGCTTCTCAACATATGGTTGGCAAGTACAGCACAAGGAGCTTTAGAGGACACGGTGAGCTGCCCGCAGACACTGTCTGGGTCTTTGCACAGTAATCAATTAGAAGGATGCAAGGAGTACACGGTTAAAATATAATGGATGTGGGCACAGCCTGGCGACCTATCTATCCCTTGTGGTGGTGATTCAGGAGAGCAGATGGGAATTTCCATATAACGAGTAAACCCCGTCCATGTTAGGGAAACTTACTGGGGATGCTTGGAACCCAGGTTGCCTCTAGGAAGCCAGTAGGAGATGAATCAAAAAGGTCAGCAGAGCCCAGAGCATGAGACCCCGTGTGCCCATGGTATTCCACTCGTTCATTCCTCGGTCTTCTCTTCTGGTTTTGAATGAGTGCTTTCTGTGATGTGACCATCACATTTGTCATACTCCAGTGCTATCTCCAGTTCCTCCCTCCCTCAGATCTGAGTATCTTAGGTCAGGGAAAGAACTGTCACTGATCACCTAGTATGTGAACCAAGCCCCACAAGACCACATAACATATTTGGTTTGGGTTTTTCAACAACCCCCTTTGCTAATCTCGGCAAGCCAGATGAACCATTTCTGTGGAAGGTCGGGTAGGAAGCTCATGACTGTGCTTCAGACAAGGAGCCCTTTACAGAAAACTTCACTCTGCCAACCACCCCACTCTTCCACTCCCTGGGCACCAGCCCTCCTAATCACTCCCAGGTCCACGTGGGCTTTTGGGGTGTGAATATGCATCACTACTATGTGATCAACTACTGATCGTTCTTGATCCCAGTCATCTTGTGGGGAATTAAGATAATCATGGATTTTTTCAGTCACTGTTGTGTTTATGTCCTTCTAGCTCCCTCATGCATAAGAGTGGTATGAGAGTAGTAATGAAAATAGGACAGGTTTTCAGTGAATCGTGCCCCCCACAGCTAGTGCTCTCCTGAGTTCAGACTGTGTTAAACCACTTTTCACAGACACAAGCACTGACTGAGTGTGGGGCGGTTACTGGATTTGGGAGGGAAAAGTGACATCTCTGGGGACAGATGTGATTTCCATTCAGAGAAAGAGAGAAACCAAGTCCCATTATAGCACATTTGTTAATCTCTTGACTGAAATTAAATTCTAAAAGGGCATCACGTGCTCCTGTGGGCTTACTGAAAGACCACATCTCATCTCGTAACTACCCTTTTTAAAGTCCAATTGTAAAGCTTTATCCAAAGATAGCACAGGTGGGAAAACTGAGCTCTGAGAACTTTATCAGAGCTCAGCTTTCCCAAATGGGTAATGGAGTTCAACCAATCTTTTTACTTAGGAAATTAGTAGAGTGTTGGGAATCTTCCCATAGGTGCTTACAAAAACAAAAACAAAAACAAAACAAACAAACAAACAAAAAAAACAGTTGACAACTTGGTATCCTGTTCAAGGTTGCAAAGTTTAACCTTCAGGGGAAAAAACCAAGCACCATAACCCCAACAAAAGACATGCTAACTTCCATAAATAACTGGCAGGTGGAGACGAAGGCAGCACCTAGGACAGCTCCTCACCTCCCATTCTCTCCCCTCAACTTGGCACCACCTGACTTTCCATCTCCTCATCCACTGTTCACTGGACTGCAGCTCTCAGTCCTTCCTCTGACCAGTCCAGTGGCCTTTCCTTAGTCTTCACTCCCCAGCTTTAACACTTTCAGCAATGCCTCCTCTTGCAATCCTTTCCCACTGGGCTCCTCTACCACCATTGTCACAGCATCCCTAACATCTGCACTTCCCCTAACTCTCCTCCTACAGTGCCCTCCTTTCAGTGGCTTCCCCCATCCAGCCCAACATCAGATCTGGAGATCCTACCACAGAATCTCATCCAGCCCAACATCAAATCTGAATGTCCTACCACAAATCTCATCCAGCTCAACATCAGATCTGGAGATCCTACCACAGAATCTCATCCAGCCCAACATCAAATCTGGAGATCCTACCACAGAATCTCATCCAGCCCAACATCAAATCTGAAAGCCCTACCATGAATCTCATCCAGCCCAACATCATATCTGGAGATCCAACCACAGAAT
>NW_024412377.1:3267328-3407538 GCF_014898765.1 Herpailurus yagouaroundi | reverse complement strand
GAATCTCATCCAGCCCAACATCATATCTGGAGATCCAACCACAGAATCTCATCCAGCCCAACATCAAATCTGGAGATCCTACCATAAATCTCATCCAGCCCAACATCAAATCTGAATGTCATACCATGGGATCTCTCTCATCATTAGTCCACACCCCACACTTTCTCTCTGTTCACTCCATCGATGTTGCATAAGCACACCTAATTCAATAGGCTGGATGTTGACCTTAACATTTCCCAATTAACTCTACTCTCTAATCCTTTCCAGTTTAACAGTTGAAAGAAATTTCCTCAAAAATTTGCTCTTATATTTTTATCCAGTTGTCTTTTGGATCTCTTCTTTTAAAGTCTCTTCTATCTGCATTTCGCTTCCATTCGCACAGCCATATTCATCACTCATGCACAGACTTTTGCAATTATATTCTGTCTCTATCCTCTTTCCCCTCCAGTTCACTTTTTTTTTTTAATTTTTTTTTTCAACGTTTATTTATTTTTGGGACAGAGAGAGACAGAGCATGAACGGGGAAGGGGCAGAGAGAGAGGGAGACACAGAATCGGAAACAGGCTCCAGGCTCCGAGCCATCAGCCCAGAGCCCGACGCGGGGCTCGAACTCACGGACCGCGAGATCGTGACCTGGCTGAGGTCGGACGCTTAACCGACTGCGCCACCCAGGCGCCCCTCCAGTTCACTTTTTATATGATTGCAAAACTAATCATTATGAACCTTGCTTTGAGCAAGTCGCCCTCTGCTGAACAACCACCAGCAACTGCTCTTTGCCTGTCAGATAATGTCTAACCCCTTACCGTGAACTCACAAGATATCACCTAGGACTCTCCCGTTATTTTCTTTTCATTATTCCTTTCTTCATTCCTTTAGTGCCTGCCACATGCCAGGCACAGGGTTACATACAGGCTACTTATGGTTCCACTGAATTATCACAACAATCTGCCAAGGTTGGCGCTGATGTTCTATTTGGCAGATGAGGGAATGAGACACGGTAAAGCCAGGAGATGTCGGCGGTCACATGCATCGGACCCCACGGATGTAGTCTCAACCGCAGTACGTGTTATCATCCATGCTTTGTCCTGATGGCTAAACGTGTGGCTCTATGTTTGTGGCTAAACAAGAGCTCAATGGATTTACTAGATTCAGATCAGCTGCAAACTTCCACTGCCGCTCACATGGTCTTTGCAACAACGCCCAGAGTTGTAGCTTCACTGTGCTCATTAAATCAAATGCCAAAGTTTCCTTCTTTTAAATACTAAGCAAGTCCCCACAAGTCCCCCACTTCCTATAATTAAAGGGACTACCTGGTCCCAGACCATAATGATACCTGCAGCCAGTGAGTCCTGGAAAAGACCCGGAAGGGAAACAAGCCCAAGAAGGTCCAGGCAAGATGGGGAAGAAAAATCCAAAGAGGCCACGGTATGGAAACCAAGATGAAGACGGTTGTATCAAGGGGGCACTGACCTCTTGAAGGCTACACGGAGGTTGAAACCAGTGATAGCTGAAGGAGGTCGACAGCTATCATTTATCTTAAGTCGGACCAAGCCCACAGAGAATTTTGAAATGTGCAGCATTTCTATAAAAAGTAAAATCGTAACAAATATATGAGAGCAATAAACAAATATAAAAACTTGAACTATTGGATGTTCTTCCCTAATTGGAAAAAGTAGAAAAATAAAAGCATGATTCATTTGACTATTCCTGTTCAAGAAATTCCTTTGGCCAGAGCTGTGCCTCTTATTCAAGCAAAGGGGACCTGTTGAGAGACAAGTAACAAACACCAGATGGGTGCTTTGGGATTCTACACCTGTCAGTTCTTTCCCCTTAGAGTGAAGTCCACTGGAGGATCCCAAAGGTGATAGGCTTTCGGCAGAGAACGTTTCATAAGATAATTCTTAGCAACTCATCGATTCTCTTCCATTTGCCAACATTCTGCACCTCGTTATGTGACCACAAATTAAAGATGTGATTATTTAGCACAAGTGGAAAGGAGGGAAAGTCTTATTTTACTTTACTCTCTTCACCTAAGAGCTATACCTAATGAGGCATAAACCAACAGGGAAACTAATTTTGCTACATTTCCATCTGCTGCCCCAGTTTTAGTCTCCTACTTGCTGCTATCCCCAGCCACCATATTAAGGCCGTCCTCCGTGGTCAGCTTACAGAACAACCATTAGCGTCTCCAAACTTAAGGTTCCATCCAGATGTCGTTTGGGTTTCGGTTTTAATCAGAGAAATAGCCTTGAGTACCTGCACACTGCAGACTGAATTTTGTTTTAAGAAAAAAACAAATGTGAATAGGGTATTTTATGTATCATAAATATTGCTTTGTGAATAATTTTCAAAGTGGCACTGAGTATCTTATTCTCCTTTATTCGTATCTTTCTGTGCGGTTTGACTTCCCGCAGCCACTAGGGGGTCATCGTTGGAGGGCCGAGAATATCTGCTACGTGGACCAGGCAGCATCCTGATTCTTCTCTCCCAGACTGCCCTCCCCTGTCTGCCAGCAGCACTGCACTGCCGTGTGGGGCTGTAAGGCTTCCACAATGACCCGGGCCACTGAGTCCCGTGAACCCGTGGTCCCTGCGACAGGACACAGACACACGTGCTTACAGTATTTAGCAAGTTACGAACGTAGGGGCCAAGTCCTATCCCAGCTCTCTGGGGGGCTGGTTCCTGCGTTGTCCGACCTGCTTGTTCTCTGGCCTTTGGTCTGGTGACATCACCAGACACAAATAACCTTAAAACCTGGACCCTATAGTTATATGTAAATATCTGAACAGTATTCTCTCACAACGAAGTTTCAGCCCCAAACTGCCAATTTTGGAATCTAAAGCTGAGTTAATTTCAATATTACGTGTTGGACGCCTGAGTGGCTCAGTCAGTTAAGCATCTGTCTCTTGATTTCAGCTCAGGTCATGACTTCATGGTTTGTGGGTTCGAGCCCCACATGGGGCTCTGTGCGGGCGGCTTGGAGCCTACTTGGGATTTTCTTCCTCTCTCTCTGCCCCTTCCCCACTCTCTGTCTCTCTCTCTCAAAATAAATAAATAAACTTACAAAATTATGTTTTAAAGCACTTTTTTCTTATTGAAAAATGAATACGTATATTCACCAAATGTGGAAACTATCAAACAGAAAGACAAAATTTAAAATCACTTTTATTTCCTATATTTACAGAGAACAATGTTATCAGTGTATCTTCTAGTATATATAGTTATATATATATATATATAAAACATAGATATGTACACACTATAGATATGTACATATATAATACACAAAATATGTAATACATAGCCTATATATGTACATGTATGTATACACAAATATGTACATAAAATACATAAAGTATGAAATCCATACTTATACATCATGTGTGTATATATAATATAAAGTATGCAATACACACATTACAGGTATGTATATATGTCTATATACACACATATATATATGGAGATATAACAATAAACGTTTGTTTTTTGTTTTAGAGGGGGAGGGGCAGAGAGAGGGAGAGTGAAATTCCCAAACAGGGTCCACACTGTCAGAGCAGAGACTGATGTGGGGTTTGAGCTCCTGAACCAGGAGACCATGAATGTGCTGAAATCAAGAGTCAGAGGCTTAACTGACTGAGCCACCCAGGCACCCCAAAACAATAAATGTTAACTGTGGGAGGAGCCAAGATGGCGGAACAGCATGGAAGCTTTTTGTGTCTCTCGCCTCCGTGAAATACAGCCAGGCCAACATTAAACCATCCTACACACCTAGAAACCTGACTGGAGGATTAACACAACAATCTGCACAACCTGAACCACAGAATTCAGCAGGTACATGGCGCGGAGAGCTGAACTTGGGGAGTGAGAAGGTGCAGGAAGGGAGGTGCTTCTGTGAGCGGAGAGAGGACAGAGACTGGGGGGGCGGGGGAGAATACGGGAAAAGCACTCCCCCCAAAAGCAGCTGGAGAGAAAGTGGAAAAGTGGAAACAGCCGCAGGGACTGAACTAAAACGGGAGAAGGGAGAAAGGCGAGGGTTTAAATTCCATTAAGACTGTGAACAAGGGGAGCGCAAGGGCTGCAAATCCGCAGCTCCCTACCTGGCGGTGCTCTGGTGGGAAGGGCGAGTCCGCGGGAGCCGAGTGGGGTCCGGGAGGTTCTCGGGCCACACGAGGAGAAGCGGTTCCACTGCCGGAAGGACAGTTGGTGGAGACTGTGGAAGCCCCCCGGTCCCGGCAGACCCCGAAGGCGGCCACGTTCGCTGGTGCTGGAACAAGGTCGTTGAGGGTGAAGCCTGGGGCCAGGTGTGTGTCGCGATTTTCCATCCTCCCTGAAAAGCTGCTGCTACGCTGTCTCGCGAACTTTTTCGGGGGGGGTGGGTGCTGGCACCCGGCTGCAGTCTCGGGGCACCGGCGGCAGCAGCAGGGTCCCGCGGCTGTTCCTGGGTGCGGCCGGCATTCCGCCATTGCTCATTCGGCCATCGCTCGGGGAGACCCTCCCACAGAGGGGCGGAGCGGGTCAAGGCCGCGGTCCTTGGGGAGTAAGGGGCCGGGGAAAACAGCCGCATCTGAGACAAAACTCGGGAGAGAGGTGCTGCCTGGGGCCTGGTCACAGACCAGGGGAGCGGACGAGAGCTGAAGACGGAGGACGGGTGCGCGATTGCTGACCCGGGAGAACAGACCGGCTGGCTGGGTGACGCCATTTTTACCACTTCCGCGCAGGCGCATACGCACCTACGAGCACCGCAACACTCTACCCCAGGAGTCTAACAGCGCCATCTGGTGGAGAGCGGAGCCGTTACACTGAGCCTCGCCCAAATGGGCCAACCTCGTTCTTCAAGAGCAGAAGTCTCACTGCCTGCTTAGTTTACAGACTATACAGAGCTACATAGACTGACTTCGAGGGGAAATGAAGCAATTTCAGTCCTACATCAATCTGTTGGCAGGTCCATCTATTCAAATTTCTTTCTTTTTTTTTCTCTTTTATAATTCTTTTCTTTTTCTTGAATACAGAAAGAAAAAAATTCACTTTTATTTTTAATTTTTATTAAAAATGTCTTTCTTTAATTTTTATTACTATATTTTTTACTTTTGTGTAAATTTTTTTAAATTCTACTTCCATTTTATTTTAGTCTACTTCAATGTACTCACCTTTTCAAATTTTCAAACAATTTCCATTTTTTTCCTTTCTTTTTTTTTCTCTTTTTCATTTCTTTTTCTTGAATGCAGAAAGAGAAAAACTTCATTTTTACTTTCAATTTCTATCAAAATATTTTTATTTAATTTTTATTACTATATTTTTTGCTTTCATGTAAATTTTTTCAAATTCTTACTCCCATCATTTTATTTTAGTCTACTACAGTGTATTCACTTTTTCAAATTTTCAAACAATTTGTTTTTTTCTTTTTTTATCTTTTCTCTCTTTTTTTTCTTTTTTCTTAAATACAGAAAAAGAAAAATTCATATTTATTTTTAATATTTATTAAAAATATTTTTCTTTAATTTTTTTCTCTACTATATTCTTTACTTTTGTGAATATTTTTTCAAATTCTATTTTACCCCCATCATCTCATTTTAGTCTACTTCAGTGTATTCATTTTTTCAAATTCTCAAACGATTTCCTTTTTGTTTTCTTCCCCCCGCCCTTTCTTTTTTCTCTAATCTGTCAAACCACTTTCAACACCCAGACCAAAACACACCTAGGATCTAGCATCATCTATTAGATTTGTGTGTGTGTGTGTGTGTGTGTGTGTGTGTGTGTTTTAATTTTAATGTTTTTTTATTTTAATTTTTTTTTAATTTCAATTTTTCTACCTCACTAATTCCTTTTCTTCCTTCAAAATGACAAAATGAAGTAATTCACCCCAAAAGAAAGATCACGAAGAAACAACAGCTAGGGATTTAGCCAACACAGGTACGAGCAAGATGTCTGAACCAGAATTTAGAATCACGATAATAAGAATATTAGCTGGAATTGAAAATAGATTAGAATCCCTTTCTGCAGAGATAAAAGAAGTAAAAAATAGCCAGAATGAAATTTAAAAAGCTATAACTGACCTGCAGGTACAGACGGATGCAGTGGCAGCAAGGATGGATGAGGCAGAGCAGAGAATCAGCGATATAGAGGACAAACTTATAGAGAATAAGCAGAAAAAAAGAGGGAGATGAAGGCAAAAGAGCACGATTTAAGAATTAGAGAAATCAGTGACTCATTGAAAAGGAACAGCATCAGAATCATAGGGGTCCCAGAGGAGGAAGAGAGATAAATAGGGGTAGAGGGTTATGTGAGAAAATCATAGGAGAAAACTTTCCTAACCTGGGGAAAGACATAGACATCAAAATCCAGAAAGCACAGAGGACCCCCATTATATTCAACAAAAACCAACCATCAGCAAGGCATATCATAGTCAAATTCACAAAATACTCAGGCAAGGAGAGAATCATGAGAGCAGAAAGCAGCAAGGGAAAAAAAGTCCTTAACCTACAAGGTAAGACAGATCAGGTTTGCAGCAGACCTATCCACAGAAACTTGGCAGGCCAGAAAGGAGTGGCAGGATATATTCAATGTGCTGAATCAGGAAAATATGCAGCCAAGAATTCTATATCCAGAAAGGCTGTCATTCAAAATAGAAGGAGAGAGAAAAAGTTCCCCAGACAAACAAAAAGTAAAGGAGTTTGTGACCACTAAACCAGCCCTGCAAGAAATTTTAAGGGGGACTCTCTAGGGGGAGAAAAATATAAATAGATAGATAGATAGATAGATAGATAGATAGATAGTTACCAAAAGCAACAAAGACTGGAAAGGACCAGAGAACACCACCAGAAACTCCAACTCTACAAGCATCAAAATGGGAATAAATTGATATCTTTCAGTACTCACTCTAAACATCAATGGACTCCATGTTCCAACCAAAAGACATAGGGTAACAGAATGGATAAGAAAACAAGATCCATCTATATATTGTTTACAAGAGACCCAATTTAGACCTAAAGACACCTTCAGATTGAAAATAAGGGAATGGAGAACCATCTATCATGCTAATGGTCAAAAAAAGAAAGTCAAAGTAGCCATACTTATATCAGACAATCTAGACTTTAAAATAAAGATTGTATCAAGAGATGCAGAAGGGCATTATATCATAATCAAGGGGTCTATCCACCAAGAAGACCTAACAATTGTAAACATTTATGTGCCAAATGTGAAAGCACCCAAATATATAAATCAATTCATCACAAACATAAAGAAACTCATTGATAGTAATACCATAATAGTAGGAGAATTCAACACCCCACTCACGGCACTGGACACATCATCTAATCAAAAAATCAACAAGGAAACAATGGCTTTGAATGACACACTGGACAAGATGGACTTAACAGATATATTCAGAACATTTCATCCTAAAGCAGCAGAATATACATTCTTCTCCAGTCCACATGCAATGTTCTCCAGAATAGACCATGTACTGGGACACAAATCAGCCCTAAGTAAGTACAAAAAGATCGAGATCATACCGTGCATATTTTCAGACCACATTATGAAACGCGAAATCAACCACAAGAAAAAATTTGGAAAGGTAACAAATACTTGAGACTGAAGAACATCCTACTGAAGAATAAATGGACTAACCAAGCAGTTAAAGCAGTTAAAGAGGAAATATATATGGAAGTCAATGACAATGATAACACCACAACCCAAAACCTCTGGGACACAGCAAAGGTGGTCATAAGAGGAAAGTATATAGCAATCCAGGCCTTCCTAAAGACGGAAGAAAGATCTCAGATACACAACCTAACCTTATGCCTTAAGGAGCTGGAAAAAGAACAACAAACAAAACCCAAAACCAGCAGAAGACAGGAAATAATAAAGATTTGAGCAGAAATTAATGCTATTGAAACAAACAAACAAACAAACAAAACAGTAGAACAGATCAATGAAACCAGAAGTTGATTCTTTGAAAGAATTGACAAACCACTAGCCAGTTTGATCAAAGAGAAAAAGGAAAGGACCCGAATTAATAAAATCAAGAGTGAAAGAGGAGAGATCACAACAAACACAGCAGAAATAAAAACAAAATAAGAGAATATTATGAGCAATTATATGCCAATAAAATGGGAAATCTGGAAGAAATGGACAAATTCCTAGAAACATATTCACTACCAAAACTGAAACAGGAAGAAATAGAAAATTTGAACAGACCTATAACTAGTAAAGAAATAGAATTAGTAATCAAAAATCTCCCAAAAACCAAGAGTCCCGGGCCAGATGGCTTTCCAGGAGAATTCTACCAAACATTTAAGGAAGATTTAACACCTAGTCTCTTGAAACTGTTCCAAAAAATAGAAAAGGAAGGAAAACTTCCAAACTCTTTCTATGAAGCCAGCATTACCTTGATTCTAAAACCAGTGTGGTCCAGAGACCACACTAAAAAGGAGAACTATAGACCAATTTCCCTGATGAACATGGATGCAAAAATCCTCAACAAGATATTAGCCAACTGGATCCAACAATACATTAAAAAAATTATTCACCACGACCAAGTGGGATTTATACCTGGGATGTAGGGCTCATTCAATATCTGCAAAACAATTAACGTGATTCATCACACCAATAAAAGAAAGGACAAGAACCATATGATCCTCTCAATAGATGCAGAGAAAGCATTTGACAAAATACAGCATCCTTTCTTGATAAAAACCCTCAAGAAAGTAGGGTTAGAAGGAGCATACCTCAAGAGCATAAAAACCATATATGAATGACCCAACGCTAACATCATTCTCAATGGGGAAAAACTGAGAGCTTTCCCCCTAAGGTCAGGAACAAGACAGGGATGTCCACTCTCGCCACTGTTATTCAACATAGTATTGGAAGTCTTAGCCTCTGCCATCAGACAACACAAATAAATAAAAGGCATACAAATCAGCCAGGAGGAGGTTAAACTTTCACTCTTCGCAGATGACATGATTCTCTATATGGAAAACCCAAAACATTCCACCAAAAAACTGCTAGAATTGATTCATGAATTCAGCAAAGTTGCAGGATATCAAATCGAAACAGAAATTGGTTGCATTCCTATACACCAACAATGAAGCAACAGAAAGAGAAATCAAGGAATCGATCCCATTTACAGTTGCACAAAAAAACCATAAAATACCTAGGAATAAATCTAACCAAATAGGTGAAAAATCTATACACTGAAAACTATTGAAAGCTTATGAAAGAAATTGAAGACACACACACAAAAAAAAAAAAAAATGGAAAAAGATTCCATGCTCCTGGATAGGAAGAACAAATATTGTTAAAATGTCGATACTACACAAAGCAATCTACATATTCTAATGCAATCCCTATCAAAGTAACACCAGCATTCATCACAGAGCTAGAACAAACAATCCTAAAATTTGTATAGAACCAGAAAAGACCCCAAATAGCCAACGCAATCTTGAAAAAGAAAACCAAAGCAGGAGGCATCACAATCCCAGACTTCAAGCTATACTACAAAGCTGTAATCATCAAGACAGTATGGTACTGGCATAAGAACAGACGCTCAGATCAATGGAACAGAAGAGAGAACCCAGAAATGGACCCACAAACGTATGGCCAATTAATCTTTGACAAAGCAGGAAAGAATATCCAATGGAATAAAGACAGTATCTTCACCAAGTGGTGCTGGGAAAACTGGACAGCGACATGCAGAAGAATGAACCTGGACCACTTTCTTACACCATCCACAAAAAGAAACTCAAAATGGACGAAAGACCTCAATGTAAGACAGGAAGCCATCAAAATCTTCAAGGAGAAAGCAGGCAAAAACCTTTTTGATCTTGGCTGCAGCAACTTCTTACTCAACACGTCTCTGGAGGCAAGGGAAACAAAAGCAAAAATGAACTACTGGGACCTCATCAAAATAAAATCTTCTGCACAGTGAAGGAAACAATCAGCAAAACTAAAAGGCAACCGGCAGAATGGGAAAGATATTTGCAAATGACATATCAGATAAAGGGTTAGTATCCAAAATCTATAAAGAACTTATCAAACTCAACACCCAAAAAACAAATAATTCACTGAAGAAATGGGCAAAAGACATGAATAGACACTTCTCCAAGGAAGACATCCAGATGGCCAACTGACACATGAAAAAATGCTCAACATCACTAATTATCAGGGAAATACAAATCAAAACCTCAATGAAATACCACCTTACACCTGTCAGAATGGCTAACACTAACAACTTAGGCAACAACAGATGTTGGCGAGGATGCGGAGAGAGAGGATCTCTTTTGCATTGTTGGTGGGAATGCAAACTGGTACAGCCACTCTGGAAAACAGTATGGAGGTTCCTCAAAAAACTAAAAATAGAACTACCCTACGACCCAGCAATTGCACTACTAAGCATTTATCCACGGGATACAGGTGTGCTGTTTTGAAGGGACACATGCACCCCCATGTTTACAGCAGCACTATCAACAGTAGCCAAAGTACGGAAAGAGCCCAAATGTCCATCGATGGATGAATGGAGAAAGAAGATGTGGTCCGTATATACAATGGAGTATTACTCAGCAATCAAAAAGAATGAAATCTTGCCATTTGCAACTACGTGGATGGAACTGGAGGGTATTATGCTAAGTGAAATTAGTCAGTTAGAGAAAGACAAAAATCATATGACTTCACTCATATGAGGACTTTAAGAGACAAAACAGATGAACATAAAGGAAGGGAAACAAAAATAATATAAAAACAGGGAGGGGGACAAAACAGAAGAGACTCATAAATATGGAGAACAAACTGAGGGTTACTAGAAGAGGTGTGGGGGGGGATGGGCTAAATGGGTAAGGGGCATTAAGGAATCTCCTCCTGAAATCATTGTTTCACTATATGTTAACTAATTTGGATGTAAATTTTAAAAAATAAAAAATTAAATTAAAAAAAAAAACAAAAAGATAAATGGCAACTGTGATTCCCATATACATATACACACACACACACACACACACACACACACACATATACACACACATGCCTATAGATAGATAACTATATATATAATACATATATCTATAGATAGACAAATATATATAATACATATGTCTGTAGGTAGGTAAATATGATTCACTTCTATCGTATGTATATGTGCATACCCATACATTTGTCTGAAGTACAATCATGTTTTATTTACAAATTAAGGTAACCTCTTTCCACGTAGACTGTGAGCATGTTGCCATCCATAAAGGACCCACATCACTGCAAGCACCTAGTTCTGCTTCGACAGCACAGCCATAATAATATCTGGCCTTGGGGGACCGTGGCCATGGGGGTTCTCAGCAATTCACATGCACCGTTCCAGTTAAAGCATTTAAAGCTTGAAGCCGCACTACGAAAACTGAGGCACCCAAACTTACACAGATAAAATGTGTTCAGCTGTTGAGATACTGGGGTATAACATGAAACGGATTCTGGTCTTCATCTCCAGGTCCTGGCACAGAGCTCCCAAAAGCCGTGTCAGACTCTTGGAGGGTCCCCTGGGTAGCTCCTGGGTGGAGACCGGTCACCAGAAAGAACAAAATTTGATTCAAAGCTGGGAACGTTCAGGCCCACCCACCTTCTTCAGGGAGGGGAGATGGACTGGATATTGAGTTAATAATCATCCGTACCCACGTGATGAAGTTTCCTTTAAAAACATCCCTAAGTGACAAGGTTAGGAGGCCTTCTGGGTTGGGGAGTACACTCAGGTGCCTGGAGGGCGCAGCCCCCAGAAACAGATCCTTTTGGACCCCTCCTTGTGTACCTCTTCATCAGGCTGTTCACTTGTATCCGCAACGACATCCTTTATTATAAACCCATAAAAATAAAATGGTTCCCAGAGTTCTGTGAGCCCTTAGAGCAAACTGTGAAACCTGAGGCAAGGGGTGTGGGAACCTCCCAGTGGCCAGTTGGTCAGAGCCCAGGCGATAGACTGAGACCTATGGTTGGTGTCTGAAGTGGGAGCCGTCTTGTGTCTGAGCCCTTCACGTGTGGGGTCTGTGCTATCTCGGACTAGTTCGTGCCAGAATTGAATTAAATTGTACGTTGCCATCCACAGAGACTTGGAGTACTGCTTGGTGTGGAAAACCCGTCATTTAGTGGGTCTTCCTATCAAAACTCACAGAATCATAGCTGTCCCCAATGTTATTACTAAAAACGATCTAATGAATATCTTTATGGCCAAATATTCATGTGTATCTGTGATTATTTCTCTAGGATGACATTTTTAGAAGCACGATTGCAGAGCTTAAGTATATGATTACGGTAAAGACTTTTGGTGAGCGACTTCCTAAATTGTGCTCCACTGTTTCTTAATTAGTGGGCTGGTGGGGGAGATATGGCTATTTCTGCTTTTACCTGTCATATCATGTACCACGGCAAACTCCTTGTCAGTCAGACAGGACCTCCATCCCAGAGAGGTGAGGCTCCGTCTCTTCTCTTTCTCTGGGTGGGCCAAGCTGATTCGGCATTGTTGCTGGTAAACCACACGGGGCACTTTTCTGGAGCTGGGGCACTGTGTCCTCTGCGATCCGGGACTGGCCCTCCACCGCACCTCGTGCCGACGCACCAGTCTGGAAGCGTGGCCAGCTTGTCGGAAGGACCCGCCATCAAGGTCTATCAACAGCTTTATTTGAAGAGAGCCCGTGCCCCGAGACGGCAGCTACGAATGCAGATCAGTATGTGAACGGACACTAAGTCTATTTATGGTCCTGCCCAGCAACCCTTTTCTTTCATTTCCCCTTTACCAGAAGCTTCCGAGTATAATGTGCTCGGCACTGAATTCAATCAATATCTGCATTAACATCCTTTCAAAGGCAACGGCCCATCAGCGTTCTCGTTTCCCGCGACCTTGCTCCACACGTAGGCTTGGCATGTGCTCAGCACCATCCTCGTGACTGCCCTGTCAGCGTGGGGCGGCGTCATCCTCAGATAGCGTCCGGGTTAATTAACCTTTAGGTGAAAATGCCGAGGATCCCTGTGATACGTGCTTCCTTCTCGCTCATTACATTCAGCTGGAAAAGCAGCAAGGTGCTGCAATAAATGCATTCATTAGGAAAATGATTAAATGCAGTTGCCTTTATTACCTTGGCAGTTAATCCTCTCTGCAAGGTGCCTGAAAAGTCACCCTCATCAGGGGGGAGCCCATGCAGGGGAGAGGCAGCTGTGAGAAGCCCAGGGTCCCTCACTCTCTCACTAGAAGATGAACTCGAGCTTCTACCAGTTCCACAAAAACCCGGCCCGTCACCCAAGCACAGCATCCTCCCCTGCTTTTCCCCAGAGCCACCCTGCTGAGCACGTGTTAGAAGAGGGTGTGGACATCTGTCACCTGTCACCAGTGGGGAGTACAGACCGCGTGGCCCACAGGTGGGAAGGCTCCCTGGCTGTCTAGCATCTCTGGACACTCAGTGTAGAGTTCTACCGGTGGTGTGAGTGGAAATTAGTAATGACAACTGGTAAGATTGGGCAACGTTTCCAAAGAGAGGTGAAGGGTTTCATTGACAGATGCCCTTACCAAGGAGACATGACCAAGGCCAAACAGCATCCTTCTGGGATGACCCTGCCATCTGATGTGCTGTGTCTCACCGTGGATGGTATGTTGGAACCTGATCTACCATTGCTCAACCCAGAAGTTTCACGGGGTCAAGTTAAATTGCATCCAGTGGGTAAACCGTCCAGAGAACCACTTTCTCTCTCTGCTTTGGGATGCACTGCCTCTCCTCGTTCCCCTTCAAACCCAACCCTGACACCTCTCACTCTTCCCGGAACCACCAGGTTCCCTCCGACCCACACAGACACCGTTCCGCTGACCTTCCTGCCAATCTCACTGCCACACTCTTCCCAATAAAATGCAATTCATCCACTTACCTCACATTCATGCTCACAGCGTCCGTTGTCCAAAAGGGGCCTACCGCATAGTAGGTGCTCAGCAAACGTTCATAGAAACCGACTTGGAAGCATAATACATGATATCTTCCGTAAAGATTCAAGGAAAGGGAATCCGCTGTGCTACAGACTCCATGTGAAGGCAATAACTAAAATGTGTAAAGCTGACTCTGCAAGCTGACGTAGGACAGAAGGGAGAGGGGCAGAGAAGAAACGATTCTCCCACCTCAATGCTCCTCAAGACGGACGTTGAGTGTCCACTCAACACCAGCAAACCTCCTTATAAAACCACCTTCTGCCCCTCTCTCTGCAGGGGTCCCTGACCTCCTGCCTCTCTGTCCTATCTTCTGTATGCCATCCCGGAAAATACAACTGAATCTCATTAAAGGTAAAGTCCGAGACTCAAGAATTGTGACATTTACCAATTTCTATGGGGAAAACAATATCAAATTATTAAAAATTAAAATTCTTACCTGCGATGAGTGAAAACCTCTTTTTCCCAGTCGGTTCTACACGTTTGCTGTTGACAGAATCACTGCAAAGCCCTGGTGCATCCTGTTCTCTCCAGCCCCCCGTCCCGCACCCTAGGCCTCCACCGGACGGGACCGGGCTGTGTCCAGCTGAACATATGCACCGAGTTTTCTCAAGGAAATCTATGAAGGAACTCCGGCTTCCTAAGACTGATCTTCCTTTTAACCTGAGAGAAGATGGTATTGAGTCACTTAACTATTTACAGAGTGATTTGCTACTCTATTTGGAGAATGACAACAAGGTCCCCCAAATCCTGGAAACATCTTAAAAACTAAATTAACTTCAGTGCCAGAAGGCTTGTCTACTTTGGGCCTCTCATTCACGGAAATTGAAAGTGATGTCAGTGCTCTGTCTACGAGGCCAGTCCAACCAGGGCAGCGTAGGAAACGCCAAGCCCTCAAAGCCGGTCTTGGCCCACCACGGGTTGACTTGCACCAGCAAATTGCCCTGTCTGCAAAATTCACTGAAGTCCCAACCCCCAGGACCTCAGAATGTGACCTTATGTGGAAACAGGGTCCTCGCAGGTGTACTTAAGCTAAGATGAGGTCATACTGTAGTTAGGGGGCCCTCTAATCCAACATGGCTAGCGTCCCTACGAAAAGGGGAATTTTGGACACAGAGACAGGCATACGCCCACGGGGAGAATGCCCGTCCCAGGGGCGGGAGAGAAGGGACAGCCAGGCCTCCCACCCCGCAGAGCGGCAGGGCCCCAACCAGGCGGCTGGGCCTGACTTCCCTCTCGACCCCGGCCCACCGCCCCACCTCAGAGAGCTCCTCTCTCTCCTCCAGGGCCAGTTCTTCAGCGACAGGAGCCCCTTGGGACTGGCCTCCATCAATCCCACTTGGAGAAAGCCAGTGAGGACAGGACACAGGACACAGAAAGACAGTGAGGACAAGAGACAGGACACAGTGAGCGCGTGGGAGGAAAGGGGAGGCCCTGGCAGGGCCCCGCCTCAGGGAGATGCCCCCAGGTGGCCCTGTTCAGGCCTTTGTGCTGCAGGGGCTCCCTTGCTCCGGCCCAGCCGGGCGGGGCTCAGAGCCGGAAGGAGGACATACTTCTGCTCTTGAACTTCCCCACCCAGGTCCCTAAATCTCCCCGCCTGGACATCCTCTCAGGAAGTTATCTCCACCCTGGGACTCACCACAGGGGGATCATCCCGGGCACCACCCCACTTGGTGCTTGGCCAATGGGACTATTTCCAAAAGCGGTTCTTTTTTTTGTGCGCAGACACATTCAAAGTGCTCGCCCGCAGACGCTGAGGGATGGTGCCCGTGCCACCAGGCGCTGGCATGGACCCCACCCCCGCCCCCGGCCCCGCCGGGCCATCGAGTGGTTATGCACCAAGCTTGGAGAAAGGATGCAAAGCTTTTGTACCCCACCCCTGGGCACCGGAGTCCCCCCTCTCTGCTTCCTCGACCCCAGTGGAGATGCACGACCCAGGATGTCTCCCAAACCTCCGTTGCAAGAGCCGTGTGGGCTGAGAAGCGTGGAAATGAGCTCTCTATCACTCATCCGAGCCAATGTCACCGCGAGGCTGCTCTGACGTTCCCACATTGAGCTAACCTTGACACTGTGCCATCTGCGCAGAAGCTCCCCGCCATCGCATCCCTGCGCCTGCGACGTTAGGGGAGGTCTGTTTGCAGCCGACTCACCTGAAGCAAGCGTCACTCCTTCCTGGTATTCACACCTAGGTATTTTTTTTTTGACATTCTAATGACTCTTAAATATGCATAATCATTTTCCAGAAAGGCATTCCACACTTTATAATCACTTGCATAAACCGACCAATTTTGAGAGCTCGCCCCTGGAAAGGGGGCACAAGTGAGCTGTAAATTTAATTTGCTCTCACATCTGCTGTCATTACGCCGGGGCCTCCTGGGCTCGATGACCGTCCAGGACTCATATGTTCTAACGCCTCAGTTTTTGTTGTGACTGTTTTTAATTATAAGCGCTTCCACCAAAATGAATCACCGTTCACAATTCCAGCCAGGGAAGTCATTTTTTTTCTGCTGAGCCACACTGAGCCCAAAGCACATTCCGGCTAGAAACGCCGAGGCTCAGAACGAATCCATTACAAGAGCGTCCCGGTTTGCTGCTGTCACTTTGTGTCCTGGCGTGGGGAGGGCCGTTTCCCTGGCTCAGTGCACCCAGCTAGAGCTCACCACCCAGCGGGAAGCCCCGGCCAGAGGATGCAGGGGGGGGGGGGGGGGGGGGGGGCCGGGCCCCCCCCCCCCCCCCGCGGGGGGGGGGGTGGGGGGCGGGGCGGGGGGGGGCCAGGGTCTACCTTGGCAGCTGGCCAGGTGCCCGGTGCCCCCGTGCTGGCCTGCCCTGGCTTCCTCCAGTGAGGAGGCCCTCTCACAACGGTTCGGTGAAGTCTGGAAAGAAACAAGAGCCCCAGATCGTAAAAAGCACAGCCCTGAACATAAATTCTTGTTGAAGAAGAAAACAAAAAAGCCCCAGGGTGACCCCGCTGTGTTTTATATGGCTGAGGGGGTGTGATCTTTTTCTCTTAGAACCCAGCTTTTTTGAGGGTTAGTAAAGAGAAAAGGTGCTCTTTGGCTTTTGAAGGATAGTTTGAGTCTCCCGCGGAGCGGAGTCCTGACAGAAGCGGCCGCCCGTGCTGCCTCCTCCCCTTTCGTATTTGCATCGTTCATTCATTTTTCCTGCGTGCTGCCTGACCACTCTCCAAGGCTCAACTGGGGGCCGGGGGGCAGGTAGATTGCTGCAGGGGCCCTGGAAGCTCACGGAGAGGAGACGTGGCGTGCCCGCAGGAGCAGCAGCAGCTTCAGTCGGCTGGAGGGGCCATGAGGCCTCTGGCGGAGGACAGAGTTGAAATGGGCTTGGGGTGTAGGGTTTGGTCATGGGGGGTGGCAGTGAGAGGCAGCTCCAGGCTACGAGGGCTGAAAGGAAGAAACAGGCAAGAAGTGATCGCAGACACAGCATGGGATCCAGGAGGCCGCGGATACAAGGGGATACGGCTGGGAGTAAAGGTGGAGACCAGTCACAACGGCTTTGCACAGCCTGCTGCAGGTGTGGGACGCTGTGAGGCTGCGGGCGAGGGCACGGCGTGAGGGAGGTGGCCCTTTCTACGTAAGATGCTGCCACTGTGATCATCCTTACAGGGCGCAGCCGATAAGGAGCCGGAGCAAGGAGCCAAAGGCACAGAACTGGGAAGGGAAGGCTGTGGCCATCGGAGGGCCCAGCGCGGGCCAAGGCCACCGCTCGACAGCCCAGCGGGCCTTTGCGGGTGGTGCCCACTGTGTCCTCAGGCCTCCGAAAGCGCGCGACGCCCACCTTAGAGACCCAGCAGAGACTGGGTCCAGTAAGTTGCCACAGAAAAGCCTAGATAAGACACCAGGATCTGCCCTTGTGTCTGCCTAACCCCGAGGACCATTTCTACCCCTTACTTCACAGGGAGGGTATTAGAAATTAAAAATATATGTACCTATATTTCTGCAAGACTTGGTGATGCCTTAATCTGGGGGTTTGGAAAAAGAAGGAAAATAAACATGGCTCGGTCACCATACAAAAACATGGAAGTTCGAGGGGGGGGTGGTTATTTGGGGAAAAGATCCAAAGCCAAGTGTCAGGCTTGTGTCCTTTATGATGAAAAGGGGGCATCCGGGATATGCTCAGGGAACGAACTACGTCGCACCAGGGGCGAAGTCTTTGGAGACGGGGACCGAGAGGTTCTAGTCGTAGGTCTGTGCAGAAAAGTGGGGCCTGGGTCAAGGACTCAAGGGAGTGGTTCATTTTATCAAATCAGGAAAGTAAAAAAAACAAAAACAAAAACAGTATGGCCTTAGTTTGGTGATTTTTCTTTAATCTGAGTAGAAACGATCCATGTCTCGCCCCCCTGCCAGGGCTAATTAGAATTAGAAGATGGATCTGTATACCACAGAGGAAACCAACCAAGCTAAGGCTATTCCAACACCCCATCTTCTAAGGACTGCCCCTCCAGGAGCGGGATGTGCCCGGCCCGGTGGCTTCTGGAGAGTGGGCTGGATTTAGTGACTCGCCTCGGAAGACAGAGCGTGGCAGGGAACCAGGTGTGAAGGGTCCGGGTTCACCAGCACCTCTGCCCCGCTCTCCAGGGAGGTCTCCATTCTGCAGGTGCACGAGAGGTGACCCGGTCCGGTGGGTGAGCTGACACCATGTGGCTCTCTGCAGCGCCTCCCGTCCCCTCTGCCCTCAGCCAGCCGCACGCCTCCCACGGTGTCTCTGCGGAGCGGTGGGCACACAGACCAGTCTGGGTTCCACTGAACACAGACCCACAAACAAACGGATGATGGGAAAGGGAGAGCCGGCCGCTGGAGACATTCTGAGCCGGGGAGGGAGGGAGCGAAACCAGATAGGTCTTGGCAGCCTCCCCAGGGGAGGGCTGGGGAATTTCACATCCTGACTGTCCCCAGGGCCTTCCCTCCCATCTCTGTCCCCTGCAGGGAAGCTGGAGAGCAGTGATAAATGGCCTGTCACCTCCCTCGCCATCAGTCTCCAGCTGTTTACTGACACTGGGTTCAACTCTACGGATTCCAGTGACCCTTTTAAAA
Organism: Herpailurus yagouaroundi; assembly: GCF_014898765.1. Lineage (NCBI taxonomy): Eukaryota > Metazoa > Chordata > Mammalia > Carnivora > Felidae > Herpailurus > Herpailurus yagouaroundi. Next base: position 3,388,554 of record NW_024412377.1, on the reverse strand, counting down.
TGGCTTCAAAATGCGTCATCCGCCGCTGAACACAATCCCCCACTTTTGAGTCCTAAATGTTGTCACCGCTCGCTTTTCTCAAACCTGGCTTCTTTTTGCCCGGGAAAGGATGCTCGCAGAGAGGCCCCGGTCGGTAGAGTAAGCTGCAGTGAGGTCAGGCCAGCATCTGAGGCGGAGGGAGGGCTCGTGGGGTCCGCGCCCATGAAATTTCACCCCTGAGCACGCCCCTCCCTGATGAGGGATGGGGGGGGGGGAAGGGGGGGTTTACATGCGTCATCTCATTTCAAAGAGAAAACTATGAGGCAGAGGTGAGTAATTCGCCTGGTCACAAAGCCGAGAAGTGAGCAGGCCCCTCCGGACCCCTCTAGACCAGGCCCTGGCCTTGGGCTGTGACTTCCGGCTTCTCAGCTTGTAACCCCGCCTCCTTGCAGTAACCATTGTGCGTGTGTGTGCGCGCGCGCGCACTTTTTACAAAAATACAATACTGCATAGACTGCTTTTTCAAAAATAATTTTATGGAGGTGAAATTCACGTAACACACAATCAACCATTTTAACGCGAGTACTTTGGCGGCATTTAGCGCATTCATCATGTCTCGCAATCAGATCTCTGTCTCATTCCAAAACATCGTCATCCTGCAAAGCGAAATCCACTCATCCTCGGGCAGCGTCTTACCATTCTCCACTCCCGCTCCGGCAACTGCCAGTGTGCCTTCAGTCTCGGCGGATCAGTATGTTCTGGACTTCTCCTATAAACGTAATCATGCAGTATGTGACCGTTGATGTCCGTCTCCTTTCGGCCAACACTATCCTCGAGAACACGCATCCACTTGATAGCACGGATCAGGACATCGTTCCATTTTACGGCGGAATAAGATGCTACTGTGTGGATCGACGACCCTTGATTCATTCATCCCTTGTGGACATTTGGGCTCTTTCTGCCTTTTGGCTGTTGCACTTGTGCTGATGGCTATAAGCATGTCCTTGTTGAGTGCTTGTTTTCAATTTTGTTGAGTCTATACCGAGGCGTGGAACTGTAAGGTCACAGGGTAATTGTATGTTTAATTTTTTGAGGAACCACCAAACTGTTTTCCACAGAGGCCTAACCGTTTTCTCCCCACAGGCAATGTACAAGGGCTCCAATTTCTCCATACCCTCATCAACACGTTGTATTTTCCTTTTTTTTTTTTTTTTTTACTACTATTATAGCCATACTGGAGAGCGTGATGTGGTATCTCGTGCTTGTCGTGTTCATTTGATAACTAATGGTGCATTTTTCTTCATCAGCTTGTTGGCCATTTGTACATCTTCTTTGGAAAACACGTATGCACATCCTTTGCCCCACTTTCTTAATTGGCTTTTTCTGTTGTTGATTTCTAAGTGCTCTTTACATATTTTAATGTATATATCAATGATCGATGTATAATTTACAACCAATTTTTTCCATTCCCGTATGTTGCCTTTTCACTTCTTCGTAATGTCCTTTGATGACAATATTTTGACGACGTCCAATTTTTGTTTTTTATTGTTGTTCGTGCTTTTGGTGTCATACCTAAGAATCCATGGCCAAGGTCATGAGGATTTACCCTGATGGATTTCAGCTCCTATATTTATATCACTGACCCATTTTGTGTTAATACCTGCGTGTGCTGTGGGTAGGGGTCTGACTTCCCTGTGTTTTGCTTTGTGTGTGGAGATCTAGTCACCCAGCACCACCCGTCCCAGAGATGATCCTCTCCCCGTGAGGAGGTGACTAGTGAGCAGTCTTGGCACCTTTGTTGAAAATCAATTCACCATAGATGTATGGGTTTATTCTGCACTCTCAGTTTTAGTCCGTTAGCTATTACCTCTATCTTTATGCCATTTTTATTATTGTAGCTGCATATACGGGTTTATAAACTTTTTGGCTTTACTTAATAAACCGAATACGTTCTGCAATGACAGCACTATAAATATCCTCCTATAACATCATAACAAGTCAACCTTTTTTGGTTAAGTGGTCCATATTTCTTCATTATCAAGAGCAACATAATAAACACGCTTGTAGTTTCATAAATGAGATGAACCACAATCATTGCTCAGAATAGCTTCTTGCCCAAGATTTTGCAAAACTCTGAGAGTTTACATAGCTGTCGCAGAATTCCCTTCCTGAGAAGCTCTGCCAGCTGGTCCGGTCCCCGGACCGAAGCCACCAGCTCAGTCCCTGTGCCCCACTCTCTCTTCCCCGCTACCAGACCCCAAGGACAATTGTCCCCTCTTTTCTTTTTTTTCCAACTGCGTTCCGTATCATCTCTTCTTCCTTCCAGTGTTGACACGAATCACACGTTGGAAAATGTAGCACACCCTCCATATTTCTTTAGCCCAGAGATTGAAAAAGTCAGCTCCCTTGGAAAAGCCTGAAAGCCCCATTTCTGGTGCGATGGCCCAGTGAGGACGGAGCCTGATCACGAGTGGCTCCTGGCTGATGCCTCCACTGGGGCACAACTGAAATGATGGGTCCCTGCATCCCAACCGTGCAGTATCAGCTCTCGGTGATCGCCTTCAGAATGGAGAGATGGTTGAAACTACCCAGCATAAATAGTTGCTAGTCTCTGCTGAATTATGCTGCTGAACAAAGTCCTCTCGCGCCCGCCGGGCAGAGATGACACAACAGAGACAAAAACATGCCTCCTTTGACGCCAGACATTGACCCTCCTCTCTGATTCCCTGAGAAGACACAGTTCTGAAAAATTCCTGCTCTGCGGCTGACACCTCATCAAAGCCACATGGGCTGCGAAGGTTCAGTGAGATGGAAACGTCCTTCGCCAACGCACTCAGAGCAGGGACCGCTGGGCCGCACGTGGGGAGAAATGGAAGCGGGCTGGGGCTGCCGCCGTGCACAACAGGGGAGAGAATCAGGTCCCCCTCCCCTGCATGTCTGATTGTGAGATGCACTCTGCAGCCCGGGGCTGCCCGGCAAAGCTTCCTGCCCGGGTCCAGTCCCCGGGTAGGAGCACTGAACCACTCGCCACGCCGAGAAGCTGCTTCCATAGCTGAGTCCCGGGGACGGCCGCTGGGAAGACAGAGCTTCTGGACTTTGCCTTTATTTGCAGGCTCTTTAAAGACTATGACACAGAGCAAATGAAGAATTGGCAATGAGGAGGGACAGAAAAGCAGGTGGGGAAAGTCAAGAACGCGCAGGACAGCAGGCGAGAAGGAGTGACGAACTGGGGGGAAAGAAGCGAATACAGACGCGACTTTCCGTTTACAGGTTCCCTTCACAAAGCACTTCAAACACCATCATCTGGTCATCTGCTAACTGTACCCCCGGGGCGGGAAGCATCAGCCCTTGTTTCCAGATGAGGCGCTGGGGAGGGGAGACCCCCATGGTCTGAGCGAGGTCACGGGGCTCCTTCGCAGCAGACGTTTGCTAACCCAGGTCTCCCGGCTCCTGTTAGCGTCTCAGCTGATGCCAGATAGACAAATAAATGCACAAGGAAGAACATGTTTAAGAGCCCCGATTTAAAGCAGAGCAGAAGGGAGTTAGCAGAAGGACTTGGGAGGAAACAAGTGGGGGGGGGGGGAGAATAGCTCTGAGCGGAGGAAGGGAAGGGGAGCGCGGGCCAGGAACAGGGCTTGGGGACACGGCCATCCCATCCCCACGGCCTCTGTGGGCGGCAGGGAACTCAGAGGCCGGGGAAGGTCACAGTTCAGAAGGAGCCGGCTGGAAGCACAGAAGCCAGGATTCGAAAGGAGAGCAGCAAACAGCAGGTGAAGAGAAACTTCCAGATGGAGCAGAGGAAGGACGGAGCTCCACGGAGGACTACGCCGGGGCTCTCGCCAGGTTCCAAGCGGGAAACGCCGGGGTGGGGCGGGGAAACCGAGGCAGAGGCGACGCACACATCCGGGCTCTGATCACAACCTTACGACACTTGGGATTCAAGGAGGCTCCCCGGGTGCCTTCTCTGCCTATTTGTCACCTCCCTTCCAGAGGTGGATTGAGGAAAGGATATAAAAGTTCATCTAAAGGTTTCCACTGCAACTCTCTGATGAGGGACCGCCTGCCACGGCTCGTGTTTTTATTTCAGCGCTGTGCATTCACAAAACACGGTGATTTGTTTTCCTTGCAGAAAAATCAGAACAGAGTGGCTTTTAGTAGCCATTATTCCCTGCGACGTCATTTACCTTGCTCTCCAAAGAGGGCAGAACCAGAAACAGATTTCAAAGGACGGCTCCTCTAATGAGCAGAGACAGACAGGCAATCTGGGAGTAATGATCCCTGAGCCTGTAATCAGCCACCGTGTTAAAAAGTGTCCCCAGACAAGAAAACCCTCGGAATCCAAACAAGCACGCATCTTACCTGATGTGGCTTCCTCTCTCCAGTCACTCTCTTCCCTTCTAAATTTCTCTTCCCCCCCCCCCCTTCCCACCAAGACCCAGGCGAGAGGTTTGGGGAGTGAGAAGTCTGTTTATTTTATCTCGCCCTGTGGTTCTCAAGCAGAGATAACCCCCCTCCCCCCACCCCTGCCGAAACCACCACACGTACCACCCAGGAGATACTTGCAGCGTCCAGAGATACTTTTGAAGGTCATGACTGGGCAGAGGTGAAGGGTGCTGTTAACTCTGGTGGACGGAGGCCAAGGGATGTACCTCACCAGCCTACAGTGTGTAGGATGGCCCCTAGGACAGGGATCCCGGCCCAAATGTCCATACCGCAGAGGTGGAGAAACCACGGCTAACTGCCTGACAGGAGAAGTCACACCTCGCCTGCCGCCTCTGACATCAGAATTACTTCACACTCAGATCCCGGATCCGCTATCTTTCTCACAAGTACGGGTTCCAATATTCGTAAACCCAAATAGGGACGTGAGTAGGTGGCTCATTGTTGCCGCCTTATCTACCGCTGATGTGCCGTCTTCTTGTTCAAGATGTTGCTGGCAGAGAAGGTTGGCCTTAATTACACACTGATCTGGGTGGGGATGGCTCCAGAATGTGCGACTGCCTGGGGTAGGGATGCGCCACAAAGAGTTAACTTCGGCACAGTCCACACATCAACTCTTCTTCTGCAAGAATCTCAGAGGCTATATTCTTACCTGCCTCATTTGCTGCACTGCTTTCTAGAAGTCGGCTACCTTCTGATGACTCATCCCGTCCTGATGGGATACTAAGAAAATGAAAGCCCCTCTTTAACCCTGGGCAAGAGGCTGCTGGGAACTTGGAGACTATATGTGTCTAGAGGAAGAAAGGGTTGTGTAACTTTTTTTGATCATGGTTAAAGCAACAGAGAAAACATCCTTTACAAACTGAGCATGTAGGGGCGCCTGGGGGGCCCAGTCGGTTAAGCCTCTGACTTCGGCTCAGGTCATGATCTCACGATTCGTGAGTTTGAACCCCGCGTCGGGCTCTGTGCTGACGGCTCGGAGCCTGGAGCCTGCTTCGGATTCTGTGTCTCCTTCTCTCTGTCCCTCCCCGGCTCATGCTCTGTCTCTCTCTCAAAAATAAACATTTTAAAAAGGCATGTAACAATAGCTAACACGTGGAAACAACCCAAATATTCATCACCTGATGGATGGATTAACAAAAGCAGGAATGAAGGCCTGAAATAGTCTGCAGCGTGGATGAAGCTTGAAAATATTGCACTAAATGGAAGAAGCCAGATGCAGAGGCCACGTGTGGTATGACTCCACTTATATGAAACGTCAGTAAGCAAGTCAGGTGAGACAGAAGTGGATTAGTGATTGCCAGCTTCTGGGTAAGCAGGGACTGGAGAGTTTGGGGGCAGATCTTGGGGCCCTACAGGTGTATCAGGCAGATTACCTACCTAGTGCTAATTAAGTGACTTCTGATCGGCTTCTGGGTAAACAGGGACTGGAGAGGGGAGTGGAAAATGTTCCCCAACTAGGTAGAGGTGATGGTTTCACAACATTGACAATGTACTAAAAGCCACTAACATGTAGGCTTTCAAGTGGTTAAATGGTTAATTTTACATTATGTGAATTTATCTCGATTTCCAAAGGTGGGGGGAAACATGTTTTGGGACCCTTCACTTGGGAAAATCTGATAAAATGAGCTCTCTTGAATGGGAGGGAAGTTAAGTATGAAAAACCATTCAGAATCTATTGACTGATGTAAAATAAAGCCAAACAAGTAGCAGGAATTATCACAACGCCAAGTGTTCGTGGATGGTAAATTGTATCATCCCCTCTTGGCACCCGGTCCCCCAGTTCTGGGACAGAATAAATGAATACATGTCACTGAACGTAAGTCAGTCCCTGATCACTGTCCTGGCATATTGTTCTGTCATTTCCATTTTTAATAGCTTTATGCAGCTTAATTTCACCAAGACTCGGAGGGCTGAGTGTAATCATGGTCAATGCCAACCCCCGGCACAGGGGGCTGCCTATCCACTGGGACCCCAAGACCTCCCTCCCCAACCCTATTTCTGCCAGTGGCATCAATGGATCCCCAACTCTGGAGTCAAAACCCATTCTGCAGGTAGTCCTGGGGAGGAGACAGAGTGCCATGAGCTGTCATCTGTTAAGTCTGCACGACCCTCAACAAAGTGAATAGCATACGGGATGGTGACCAGCCTCTGAGTTACCTAAACCACACTGCGCTTCCTACCAAAGCCTGGGTCAAGCTGGAGACCCTGCAAGCTTGCAAAGGCAGAAGACAAGAAGGAAAGGCATAGCCGTTCTGAAAAGGAGGTGGTTTTCAACAAAAGAAGATGGGGTGGGCTCCAAATAGGAGGAGGTAGGGCCCTGAAGGTCAGCTTCATTGCTTCCACCTGCCTGCAGACCCCACCTTGGGCTCAGTCCCCTGTCATCCTGTGGTTAGATCTGACCGTCACCTAATATGCTCCAACCCTGCCTTCTTTTTTGATGCTGCTAGGAAAGGCAGACTTCAGGGTTCCAGAATCTTCCAGCAACTTGTCAATCCCACAATCAAATTCACAGGGTCAAGGTCATTGCAGAAAAGCAGAAGCCATTCCAACCAAGACATTTTTTACAAAGGAGAGCAGGTGTGTCCGGACACTCACACGTTGGACATCGTTTCTCCTGAAGCTCATTGCTCACTGCTATGCGGCAATCACATGTGAACATGTTTTGGGCGTTCGGCAGTGTTAGAAGATTAACTGAGGCCTATTAAAAAATTTAAGAGCTTATTTGAGCAAAACAGCTCATTCGGATTGGCAGCATCCAAGCTAGCAGGTAGAAAGGAGATCTGGGGTGCTGTACGGAATTAAAGATTTTTAAAGGCAGAGGTGACTGGAAACAAGGAAGTTCTACCAGCAAAAAAGAAAAGCAGGTTGGCTATTGCAAGGTCACCTTCCTTTAGGGAATCGAAGGAGTTATAGGAAAGGGAAAAAAAATCCTTTCTACCCTACAAAATCCTTCCATCTGGTCTACTAATTTGACTTACATGAGACAGATTAACAGGAGGAAAAAAGCCAAAGTTTTATAACATGTGCTTGGAGACCCAGTGACAAAACTGGGACCCAAAGAAGTGACCAAGGCACCCAGTTTTTATGCTTTTTAGACAGACAATAAATCTGGGAGGAATTGATAAGACAAAAACAACTTAACTTTAGGAGCTTTAATTAGTAAGGAATTCTAAACAGAATTTGGGCTGGGGTAGTAAACTAGTAAAAAGTAACAAAGGGTGTTTACACAGCTTTCGGGCTGTAAGTTCCATATCTCTGGTGATCAGGGTGTCTCTTTACCTCCTGGTACAGGGAGGGTACCTTTCACACGGGACATTTATTTCCTGCTTTCCGGAGGCAAAGTGGGGGGCATAGTGTTCTTTTCGCACTGGCTGTTCTTAAGTATCTCTTAATTCAAAAATAATTAATCAATATGTCAGAGTGGTGCAGTTTGGGGCAGGTCTTGGACCCTACAGGTGTATCAGGCAGATTACCTACCTAGTGAAAATTAAGCGACTTCTGATTGACTTCCATTTCTGGGAGAGCCCAAACTTCAAGTCAGTTAGTTCTCAGCTTGGTGACATGGGGCTTAGCATAAGCAACTCTGTTTTGAGACTGTTGTCTTGTTTTTGACAGCAGCCTGGGTTATTTTCTTTGATTTGAAGCAGGGTTTAAAAATCACCATAGCCAATGGAAGCTATCCAACCCTTAAGAAAAAATAATGTCCATCTTAAGATTATCTCAAATGCTAAAATGGGTTTTGTTTTAAACGCTCAAACAACACCAGAAGGCTTTAATAAAACTGAAAAGAAAAACAAACTAACATATAAAGTTTGAAAAATCATAAACCCTCCTAGGCTCCTCCGGTGTGCACTCCCTATGCTTGTCTAAAAATGCACACAGAGCTGAAATGGAGGTTGTTTCGAGTTATTACCCCATCACATAAACAAAGGCAAACACCTTGCTTAGTTACATGCATGGTACCTGATGGCCAAAGCCACAACGTGATCCCTCACACCGGTCAGAGTGGCTGAAATTAGCAACACAGGAAACAACAGATGTTGGCGAGGATGTGGAGAAGGGAGGACCCTCTCGCACTGTTGGTGGGAATGCAAACTGGTGCAGCCGCTCTGGAAGACAGCATGGAGGGTCCTCAGAAAGTTAAAAATAGAATTACCCTATGACCCAGCAATTGTACTACTTAGATATTTACCCAAAGCATACAAAAACATAGATTCAAAGGGGCACGTGTACCTGATGTTTATTACAGCCTTGTCAACGACAGCCAAACTATAGAGAGAGCCCAAGTGTCCTTCAACCAAAGGAGATGTGGTATATCTATACAATGGAATATTACTTAGCCGTAAAAAAGAATAAAATCTTGCCATTTACAAGGATGTGGATGGAGCTAGAGTGTTAAGTTAGACAAATTAGACAAGTTAGAGTGTTAAGTTAGACAAAATAGACAAGTTAGAGTGTTAAGAAAGACAAATACCGTATGATTTCACTCCTATGTGGGACATAAAAACCAAAACAGATAAACATAGAGGAGGAGGAAAAAAGAGAGGGAAGCAAACCATAAGAGACTCTTAACCATGGAGAACAAACTGAGGGAGGTGGGTGGGAGATGGGCTTGATGGGGGATGGGCATTGAGGAGGGCACCTGTTGTGACGAGCACTGGGTGTTACACGCAAGAGATGAATCTTTGAATTCTACTCCTGAAGCCGGTGTTACACGATATGTTAACTCACTAGAATCTAAATAAAAACTTCAAATTAAAAAACAAATTGTGGTCCCATAGGCTACGAGAGCACAGCGGGGGGAGGGGGGCAGTCACACTGTACCGCCCCTCCTGCCTGCACTGACCTAAAACCCCTGTCTCCTTAACTTCCTCCTTTGGAACTTGATCTATTTTAAGACTGGGATCAAATATACAGTTGTGTACTAGAGTTGCTCCAAGTCAGTGTCCAGGACCTTGCTGAGGGTTGCGGTCAACTCCCACGGGCCACCACCCGCCCCTCCGCACCTTGAGGGAGGACACCTGTAGATCGGTGACCGGAAGACGAGGGGGAGTTGGTGTGTCGACTGGGGTTGAGTGGATCCCAGGTTTCTCGTCACCCCCTGAGGGAGGGGAGAGGGAGGCCAACAGGGACTTCAGGGTGTAGGTGGGAGCATTTAGGGACTTCTTTATACATCTGGAAGATGCACTGAATGTGAGCGTGTGTATGTGGTGCCCGTGTGTGCGCACAAACTTGTAAACACATATAAGCTCATACAAAGATGGGGCTATAAGACACCACCGCCCCCTGTACGAGTCAGCTGGGCTGTCATGAAAAGCACCGTGGACTGGGTGGCATAAACAATCCTTTTTCTCTCGGCTCTGGAAGCTCAAAGTCCAAGGCTCCTTCTGAGGCCTCAGGGAGAGTCATGCCTCTCCCCTCACTTCTGCCTTGTGGACAATCTTTGGCCTTTCTTGGCTTCGAACACATCACCCCAGTCTCTGGCTTCACCGTCCCTGAGTGTATGCCTGTGTTCAAAGCCTCTCTTTGTCATAAGGGCGCCAGTCACGCGGGGTTAGGAGCAAACCTCCTCCGTTACGACCTCGTCCTCACTCACTACGTCTGCAAGGACTCTATTTCTCAGTAAGGTCACGTTCTGAGGTACTACAGGCTAGGACTTCAACACATGAATTGGGGGGTTGGTCACGATCTCACAGTTTGGGGGATCGAGCCCCACATTGGGCTCTGTGCTGACAGTGTGCAGCTTACTTGGGATTTTCTCTCTCTCTCTCTCTCTCTCTACCCCCCCCCCCCCCCCCCCCCCCCAATAAATAAATAAATATTTTTAAAAAGGGAAAAAGTATTCATGACACTTGGCAAGACGGTAAGGCAGACTTCCTTGAGGGGACTCTCACAATCACTCCAGGAATCACCACAGTAGGGTTTTGTAGAAGAGGAGGGAGGACGGGGTCGACTCTGGATGAGAGAAGGAAACATGAGAAGTTACAGCCCGGGAGGGGTTCCAGCTCACCCGGCCTGACAGGACTCTTGTTGGAGGTGGGCCAGGGGGTCGGGCGTCACCAGGCCAGTGGGGGGGTCAGAGACCTGAGAGATATTGGGGGTGACTAGATATGCAGGGAGGGCGGTTCTGGCTAAACCAACTTAGCAGGACTTTTGCTAAAAGTTCATGAAGCAGAGAGAGACAGGGAAGTCTGAAAGTCAGGGTCCAGTTGGCAAGAGGGCCCAGAGAGCCCTGACCAGAGTGTAGTCAGCGAGGGGTCACTTGACCGCGTTGGCCCATCAGGTCTGGCGAGTAACGGTCGTCTTCCCCATTGTTTCCTTGAAAGAAGCCCCCGCTTCTGAGACCAGCCCTCTCCTCCAGGTCTCCCGAACCATCTGACTCTGATTTCTTCTTTTGCCGGGACCCTGACTGATCCAAGCCTGGGGTCCGGCCCTGTCCGCGATGGCCACCAAAGCCATCACCAAAAGCGCCCAACATGAGCTACTGTTTTGTTTCTCCCAGTATCATGCAGCAGAAATCTGAAGACCTCCTGACAACATGCAGGTCCCTCCTTCAACACGGAGGCACGTGAAAGACAGGTGTCCCCCCCGCCCCACCCACGCTCTCAAGGCCTCTCAAAGGAGTGGCTTGTGAATAGGCAAGATTTATCGCTGTCATCCCTGCTGGGGAAAACAAGTCCGCACCTCACATCAGAGCATTCCAGCCGTAGACAGCGAAGTGACACAAAATCGGCCCGTGAAGCCGGCCGGAGAGGCGCCTCCCCACCGCCAGACGTGGGCTTGTCTCTCACGAATGCTGATCTGCCTCTAAAGGGGATGGCTCTGGCCTGCACCGCGGAGCCCGCACTTTCACTCTGAGCCTCCCTTTGTCACCGAGAACGAGGCAAGCCCACGAGCCCAGTGCGCGGAGTGACCCGTCTAGTCTTGCGGGAAAAACCCACCGCGACACACGGGTCAGTGGATCGTAACTGGGCGAAACGTGGAGGCAACTGCTTGCTGGTTTTCTCTCACTCCAAGTGTAAAGTGACACCTTTCTTCGACTCATCTTCCTTCACTGACGCCAGAGAACAACCACAGCCTAGCGGAGGTAAACGCTTCATATCACGGTTGCTCAAAAGCCACCTCACGGGGGTGCCTGGTGCGGCCCCTCCTCCGCCCCACCTTGAACGACACTCTGCCAGAGGCTCTGACAGGGACCCGGGGCTTCCTCCGTCCGCCTGATCATCCCAGCTTCCCTTCCGGCCCCATCGGTCTCGGCCCTGGCGCGGCCCGTCTAGTTTTGCTGCACTTTCTGTAACTCAACGCCGGGCATCTCCCCCGCTCTGCGCTGACAGCTGCCGGGACCGCCACGTGAGAGAGCACTTGGCCCCCGTCCTTGCACAGCACTGAGCGAGAAGTCGGCCTACAGGATTCATGCTGAGCGTCTGAAAGACAAACCACCTTGAAGACAGAGACACTTGGAGCCCTGCTGAGGTTGCTCCGTGTTCTAGAAATCCAACGCAGAGCAGCAAGGTGCTTCCATTAAAGGGAATAAAAAACTTTTGTTCAATGGAAGGCTTACACGAGTAAAAGCCTCACGTCGTCAGCTGCAGGCACTGTTGGCTGGACACTAAATAATGCCACCGCCCACGAGCGGGAGTCTACCCAGCTCTCACGTGTCCATAGTGCATCTGTGGCCGGTAATGCAGTGAATGCACACCAGACCAGGTGACAGACAAGAGGCTGGCATCGTGGCCCATGAGCTAAGCCCACTCCATCCCCTACGTTGCACATGGCCCATCGAGTATTTGCAACCATTGATAAAATAATTTTGGGCTTTGGTATTTTGAAAAACTGGTCTTTCGTTCCATAGTGGGTCATTAGAAACGGTTTCCTAATGAACCCACGTTCCACTTACCGAACTTTTCCTCCTGTACATAATCTCTACTAAACGCGAGGATGTACAAAGGCCTGGGATTAACTCAGTGGTCTATTTACGAACAAAATACTTTTCCATATATAGTGTATTAGTCAGGTTGCAGAGAAACAGAACCATAGTGTATGTGTAGACAGAGAGAGATTTATTTTAAGGAACTGGCTCATGCGATTGTGCAGTCTAGCCAGTATGAAATGTTGAGGCAAGGCTGGCAGTCTGGAGACCCAGGGGAGGGTGCACTCTGCAGCTCAAGCCTGAAGGCTGTCTGCAGACAAAATTCCTTCATCCTCAGTGAACACCAGTCTTTCCCCCTAAGGCCTTCACCTGATTGGATGAGGCCCACCCACATTAAGAAAATCTGCTTTAATCAAAGTCTTCTGATTTAAATATGAATTACTTCTAAACAAGTACCTTCACAGGGACATCTAGACTGCTGTTTGACCCAACGCTGGGTATCGTGGCATCGCCAAGTTGACTCATTAAATTACCAGTTACACATACAGATATAGGCAGGTAAAAGTTAAGTAGTCAAGAATGTCCATAGAACGTGCTACCTGTCTACCTGCAGGTGCTAATATGTTTGAGCTTTCTGGGCTAAAGTCCTATTAAATAAAATCAAAGTCGATGGCATTAGACGTTCGTCATTCATAACAATAAATACCTCTATGCACCTAAGTTGTCCTTTCTGGAAATCGAGGTGATTCAGTTTGCACAAGATGTTTTAATAAAGTAGTGTAGTGCAAGACCCAGGGTTTTAGAGACTGTCCAATCTCAGTTCACCCCTTGGCTCCTTTATAGACTCCCTGCGTGATCTCGTACCACCGACCTATCTGCTGAGTGACCACAGAAGCACGGAACTCACAGAGCAATTGTGAGGAGGTGTGCCTGAGACCCATTAGGGAGGCAGTGCTGGGCGCACAGTTGTGGCTCAGCAAACGGTGGCTGTAAAAGCAAGACGGAGAGGGTTTCAAATCACTGTCTGCTGTCCACAGTGGAACAAAGACAGATGAAGTCAATGAGGATACCTGAGCGGTAAAAGTATCTGAGCTTCAAGGAGGAAGGGGGGGCGGGCGGTGATGGCCAAGACCCTGCAGAGTTTCTAGGCAGGCGGGGACCTGGGAGATGTGACCAGATGGTCCAGCACAGGGTTTACGGGGATGACTGTCTCCACGCCGATTTCATGGCCAGTTAAGAGCAGAAAACACAATCAAGTTGGCAGAGTATCCGAAAGTCATGAACATTCTAGAACAAAAATATGCCAGTGCTGGCATGAGAGCAGTCTTTATTAGTTAGCATGGTCATAGATAGCTGTGAAGAAGAAGGTTGGTGGGTAGGTTCGATTACTTTCCCATGTATTACATGCAAACTTTCCATGAAATCGATTTATCTAACAAATGGTTAAGATATGGCTATACAGTTGAGTTCTAGCTCCACTAATACCAGACTAATCCTTCTCCATGAGAACACCCATAAAATCTGAGAAAATATTGTTGAAATGTATTTAAAGTTATCAGAAAACTAACACAACAACAACAACAACAAAAATTACAGAAACAAGCTTTGAGACCTGTTTAATTTGTTTAATTTGAGACCTGTTTGAGACCTGTTTAATTTTAACAGGTGAGTCTAGCATTGGGGGATTTTTGCCCTAGAACCTTCTCCTCCTGCTGAAATGATCAGCAGAACATGTAGCAATGAGCAGAGGCTTTGGCTGACTCCCAGGGATAGAGACAGAAACTGGAATTCAGGGCTTTCTTGGTATGGAGGGTGGTTCTGTAAATACATCTAGGCATCGAGTTGGAACATCCGAGAGTTAAAACCTAGGACTAAAGATCAACCAGAAGTAGACTGACCCTCACAGAAAGACTGTAGTCAAGGCACCTGGGTGGCTCAGTCGGTTGAGTGGCCGACTTCGGCTCAGGACGTGATCTCACGGTTCATGAGTTCGAGCCCCGCGTTGGGCTCTGTGCTGACAGCTCGGAGCCTGGAGCCCGCTTCACATTCTATGTCTCCCTGTCTCTCTGCCCTTTCCCTGCTCATGCTCTGTCTCTCTCTCAAAAATAAACATTACAAAAATTTTTTTTAAAGAAAAAGACTATAGTTAAGCATTGATCCACGCCTGTCCCTGAGAGTCAAGGTAACCCAAGCTTTGAATCTGCTCACCTAGTTATGGTCCAAAAGTAGACTGAAACCCCCTGCATAGGAAGAGAGCATCATAAAGAACCTCAAATTATCTCTACAACTTTTCAAATACGATGCCTGCACCCTGTCAAAAATTACCACGCGTGAGGAGAAAAGAAAGCATTATTCAAAATCCAGAGAAACAGTCAACCCACGAGGGATGCAGACAATGGCATTATCAGACACAGGCTGTAAAGCAACAATGCTCAACACACTTATGGAAGTAAAATACAGGCTGAGAAATTTTATAGAACTAGATGCTCTTTTTGCAGAGAATTTTGTAGACAGCTACGAATTATTTTTAAAAGCCCAGGTGGATCTTCAAGAACCAAAAAAAAAAAAAAAAAAAAAAAAAATCACCCAAAAAACAAAAAAGCTACAGTGACACCATGTTAATGAATTTAACAGAAAATTATGAAGAGCTGAATATGGAATTAGCAAACGGACAGGTAGGGCAGAAGGAATCACCCAGACAGTATAATGAAGACGACAGAAAGAACATAGGAGATGCAGGGACACGGTGAGGAAGTCTACATGACCTATGCCTGAAGACCCAGCCAAAAGGGAAAACTAAAGAGGCAGAGGAAATAATGATACTTTTCCAAAACAAATGAGAGACCTAAGGCCACATATTCAATCAGCTCTACAAACTCAAACAGGGTGATTGTGACAACCCCACACCTACACACAGCGTAGAAAAACAGAAAAACAAGGGAGAAATCAGGCAGAGAGAAAAGACGAGTGGCTTTCAGAGCGATGTCCGTGAGAGTTAAAGCTGACTGTTCACGTGAAGTGACGGAATCCAGGAGGAAATGAGGTCATGTCTTCAAATGACAACAACAACAAAACGAAGAATTGAAGTTCATCCGAGTTCTAGGAAAATATATCTCAAGGATGAAAGTAAAACGAAAACATTACGGCAAATGGGCAGAATCTATTAGCCTGGAACCCCACGGGCAGAAAGGCTCGAGTGCTCTCAGGGGAAGAAAAGTGACTCCAGGTACCAAAACGATGGTAAACATCAAACATGTGAGTAAATCTGAACAGAAGTGTCCATGTCAAGTGCTAATGGCGTCCAATCAACGTAAGTGACAACAGGAACACAGGAGGTGGGACAAGACTACAGGCAGGTAGGATGGACCACCCTTCCTGCTGGGGGTGGAAACAAGTACAAGCAGGAATTTATGTCAGACATCGCAAGTCACAATGCTTGTTGCATTCTCTAGGGTAATCACTTCTGTAAAAACAGTACATAACTGGGGCCCGTGGGGGGGGGGGGGGGGGGGGCTCAGTCGGTTGGGCATCCGACTTCGGCTCGGGTCATGATCTCGTGGTCTGTGAGTTCGAGCCCCGCATCGGGCTCTGTGCTGACAGCTCAGAGCCTGGAACCTGCTTTGAATGCTGTGTCTCCCTCTCTGTCTCTGCTCCTCCCCCACTATGAAGCTAATGAGGGTGGGGGATGGGACAATTAAAAAAAAATACTTAACCAGTTTAATAAAAAAGGCAATCCTAGACAGAAAAACATCTCCAGGTATCAAGGAAAGCGTTCACCAAGGAACTGCCATGCACTGATCATAGAGCAGAGTGTGTTTTGGCCCAGTATCATTTTTAAAAGTAGCGTGACACATTGCGATTTTGCGGCCTCATTCATATAGATAGTCTTATGATATTCATATAGATATCATATAGATATAGATATAGATATAGATATAGATATAGATATAGATAGATATAGATATAGATGGCTGTATAGTCAGAAATCCTACTTGGGTCGGGAGTGGATGAACCACAGAAAAACAAAGATCTGCTAAGGAATCAGATGGGTCACATTCTCCCTGAGAGTCTGTCCCAGATCAGGAATTTCTGAGACTCGGAGGGCCTAAGAGAGACAGCACGAGAAGCCCCAGCACGTCCTACGTCCCGAGGCTTTGCGAATAAGTACGTAAGGCTGATCTTGCTGCTCTCTGCTCAGGAATCACTGCCCTGAGCTCATCCTTCTTTCGCTCTGGTCTTTCCAGTGCAGGAAACAGTGAAATCACGATCAGCCATGACAGTTGTGCCCCAACCCACACCTTCATCGGGAACTCTGAGAGAGCCTCCCTGCCGCGGACGGCGTAAAGCATGGGACACTCCCGGTGGAGACTGGCCTATGAAGCTCCCTTCATCTCCTCCGACCCTTGTCCGGGTGCTTTGGCTCGGTCTCAGCCTCTCCCCGCATGGGTCATAGGGCAGGGATGGCATCCTGACTTCAACAACCACACACGTGAAGACAGATCCGTGAGCGGGCTCGTCCAAGAGTCCATGTGATAGCATTTCCAAAAGAATCATCCCAAACAAGGGAAATGAGAATCCGTTAAGGAGAGTTTCCAAGTCTACTAACTGGGCTCATAACAGTAACTATATCCTAGGGCTTGAGGCTTAAATTAAACTAGATGTAAGGCACCTGAAACAGAGTAAGTTCTGTAAACAGTAGGCATCACCATCATCGTCATTTCATTATCATCTCCACTATGCTTGTCCTCATCACCATCACGGCCACTGTCATCACCACGGCCATCGTCATCATTATTCTGGAGCTGGTGTGTTATTTCTTAACTTCTTGGTTTTTTCCAGCCTCCCGCACTCTGGAGTGCTCCGCCCCAGGCCTCCGGAACTAAATGTGCCCAGCCGTGCCCACCACAGAGGCACAGGCAAGGCGCTATGTGCCCTCTGCCCTGACTACGTGAAAATAAGCAGGGATGCCTGTCGACGGCCAATGGCGCAGCACGTTAGTCAGGCCCACCACAGCCCGGCCTGGACACATGGCTTTGAGCTCATGGACACGGACAAGGAGGACCTGGGTCCCGGGAAGCAGCGTGACCAGATGGCTAAGAATAAAGATATTAAGAAACTGGCTGCCTGTGATCTTGAAAGTGCAACTGACTTGTGGCCGCAGGGAGCCTGTTTTGAGACTCTTTGGCCTTGAGGCTTTGAATGGAGCTCATCGCGATGCGTGTCTGTTCTGCTTATTTATAGTGATGAGATAAAACCCAGGTGAGTTATTTGGCAGCAGGGAATGCTGCTGTTTTTAATCAAAGCAAATAAAAAGACAATCTCTTTATTGAAAAGATGTACCCTCAAGGCCTTTTACAGACTGCAGATGTGTGCACCTTAATCTCACATTCCTTTGAAAAGAGACCGCTCTTGAAAAGCAATCTATATGTTCCTAATGTCACAAGGAAATACCTGAATAGTTCTGTCCTTCTGAACCAGAAAAGAAAAGAAAGGGGGGAAAAAATAAGCCTGCTGGGACACGGGAGCCACCTCATGTCACAAGCTGGAAGGCCGCATGCTGGGGGGAAAACCAAGGTCAAGGCCATCAAAGCGGCGGGCTGCTAAGAGGCAAATTCGATTTGGCAACAGAAACGCGAGAAGTCAAGACAATGGCGGAAATGTGAGCGCGGAAAGGCTGAACAGACCAGCAGAGCCCAGTGCGTCTGCGGTTACGGCTGCAGGTGCATGTACGTGCCGTCAGAAAAGACTTCACACCCACAAGTCAAGGAGAAGTTGCACGTCGTCTGGTATCTCCTATACGACGACGACGAGCAACAGAGGCACATGGGTAATGGCTCTGGAAAAGCAGTAGAAAGCACATCGGCCTCCGTGCGTGCTCCCAGGGAGAGACCTACAGGGACAGGTCCCGGGTCGTGCACACAGGCGCGGCACGGTCTTCTGCCGAGCAGGGCAGAGGGATGATCTCTCTGGTGGTGTTGCTAAGGAAAACCATTCTCTCTTACCTATTCACTTCTCGCGCCTTTAGAGACAACAGTGTATATAAAATATATCTTTGTCATTGGGTTTCTAATGTGATTTCTTCACCCAACTAGATCAGAAGCAAATCGTTATGTCTAATTTTCTTTGAACGTTTCGTTTATTTATTTATTTTGAGGGAGAGAGAGCACAAGTGGGAGAGGAGCAGAGAAGGAGAGAATCCCAAGCAGGGTCCACACTGTGAGCGCAAAGCCTGAGGGATGATGCAAGGCTAGGACCCACGAACTGTGAGATTGTGACCCGAGCCGAAATCGAGCGTCAGACAGTTCCCCGACGGAGCCACCCAGGCTCCCCAGTTTCTCTTTATTTTGTAAAATACCGGTTTGTGGTTGCAAATACAATTTCTCCCTTTCTCCGGTGGTTTCACTATTCCCGCGTGACTCTGACCGCCAAACCCAGTGATACCTTGAGGGGTTTTCATCACAAAAAGAATATGTAGGATGAGTGAAGCTGAGGGGCACTGGGACTCGGGGGGCCTGAGCTCCAGGGCATAAACGTGTGTGTGCTCACAGAGTACGGACCGGGTAGGAGAGCGCCTCTCCCCGGACCCACGTCCACCCTGGGCTTCATGGTGTGACTTTATTTGAAAGCGAGGTCCTTGCAGGTGGCATTGGTTCAAATGAGGTCCTTCTGGGTTCGGCCGGGTTCTCACCCAAGAACTGGTGTCCTCATACAAGGAAGACAGGGACACAGCAACAACAGGGAAGAAGGCCACGTGAAGACAGGCAGCGAACGAGGTAACGTGTCCACCGGCCCCCGAACACTGGGGATCACCAGCAACCACCAGAAGCGGGCGAAGCAAGGAGAGATCTCCCTTCGAAGCTTCAGGAGAACACAAGCCACCAAGCGTGTGGCACTTTGTTACCGCAGCTGCAGGAAAGCCGTGCCCGGTCCCGTGTCCATCTGGAGAAGAGAGTTCACAGAAGAGCACCCTCCAGGGACCCTTACACACTGAGCATTCAAGTGCCTTTTGAAATCTGTGAAGGGAAGCACCTGTGCGAGTGGATCAGGAAAGCCCTCCCTTGGGTGACTGTGCCAAGGCGCGGAGCTCTGACGGGTACTCTGTCCTGCCCTGCGTGACGTGCGCGGCCGGGGGTCCGCCAGTCCCGTGCGTGTGAGGACCAGGCTGATGGGAAGCGACGCCTTTAATCATCTGGCCTGCGTTTTCAAAAGCCTGGACTGGCTTTCGCTCTACCGTCCGTGGTTTTTAGCTGAGATTCTGGAAGTCTCACCTGGTCTTTCCGGCTGCCTCCGCATCTGCCATGACTCCCGTGCCGGTCCCGCCCTGCCCCATCTCTCCCTCCCCTGGCCCTTTCGCTCTCCCCCCTGTACGCCAGGCTTCCTCCAGCCCCCTTGCACCTCGTGAGCCTTTCTCGTCCCTGCACACACAGGTGCATTAGTTTGCTGGGTCACTGTGACGCAGCACCTCTCTCTCTCTCTCTGAAGCAAACTTCGTGGCCGAAACCCACAAAAATTGTACCCTCCCACAGCTCTGGAGGCCACACGTGTGCAGTCAAGGTGTCGGCAGGGTCCCCGCGGGCTCCAGGGAAGAGTCCCGTGCCTCCTTGTTTCTGGCACTGCAGACGATCCTCGGGGGTCCTTGGCTCGTGGCCACATCACACTGATCTCCGCCTCTAGCATCCCCGTGCCGCTCTCCCTACATGTCTCTGTCTCTGTATCTCTCCCCTCAGAAGAACATCAAAGGCCGAGTAGGGTCCAACCTACCCCCGCACGACCTCACCCCAACCTACCCCCGCACGGCCTCGGCAAAGACCCTATTTCTGAAGAAACGCACATTCGCCCTGTACTAGGGGTAGGACTTGGACAGGTCTTCAGCGGGGGGGGGGGGGGGGGGGCCACAGGTCAGCTGACGGCTGGAGACCTGGCCCTCTCTCCCACTGTCACCGCTCCCTGCCTGCAGCCAGCCCTGCAGGGCAGGTGATGACCGTGTTTCTGAACCTTGCTCTTGCCCGCACAGGGTCTGGGCCTGGCGATCTCTGGGCCCCACCTGTGCTCTCAGCCCTCCTGCCCCTCAGGACACGCACGGGCCCGTCTGCTGAGGGCCCGCCTTTCGGGGGGTCAGAGCTCCCCGGTGCCCTCGGCTTCAGGAGAAAGCGGCAGACCCAAGTGGGTCCCTGACAGACCACAGCTTCTGGGGAGGAGCGATTCTACACCCCGAATGACACGGTTACTCCCCACGCCGACACCAGCCAGGGCCTCCCTCCGTGACGGCCGTCCCGGAGCCCGCGTGGCCCTGCTCTGCCTGCCGAACTTGAGCGGGTGTGCCCAGGGGAATGAGGCTGCTCGTTCGGGAAGAGGGCTTTGCCCACGTGGGGCCGGGGTCAGCAGGTGCAGGCCGACTCAGGCCACGGAAGACCCTCCATGTGCTCGGCTGCCTTCAGCAGCCCCGTGTCTGCCTCTTTGGAGGGTGTCCCGTGTACGGACGGTTCCCCAAAGGAAGACCGAAGCGAGGAGGAGGCCGACACAGGAGAGTAAAAGCTAAACACAGGCACCAGTTGTGAAGGGCTCGCGGATGACCTGAGCCCTGCGTTATCCGAACCTCGCCAGAGCCTGGAGGTGGGCGTCTGGATCTGATAAGGAGGCCGGGATGCGGGAACAGTGGCCTGGTCAGGCCCACGTGAGTCAGTCGCGGGCAGGGCTGAGGCCTGAAGCCCACGGCGTCAGACGCTGCAGTCATTAGCCACGGTGCCTCTGTGCCTCATCCCCGGGCGGCACCCGGCTCGGGACGCTCCCACGTCTGCGTCGTTTCCAGCTGCCAAGAGAGCTTCCGTTTCAGCTGCAAACTCCTCGCCTCTCCAGCGAATGGGGTCAGGTGACAGCCGGAGCAGGGCTGCGGGTGGAGGTGTGGTGGGATCAGAGCTGGGGCCCTACGGCCGACCCCGGCGCCCGTGGCACTCTGAGACTCCAAACACCTGCTGGTTCAAGTGGGTGGGTGGGGCCCCTGGGCTGGTGTCGCTGAGCGGGCGCTGGGGTTACCGTCGGCCTCCTCGGGAGCAGCGAGTCACCACGCCCGCTCTGACGTGGGCGAAAAATCCCCAGATCCTCACCGTCCTGAAGGAGCCCCTACCACACCTTGCTGGGGCTCCGTTTCTTTCTACATAAAACAAAGAGACTGGATTGTGCCATCTTTGGGAGGCGACATTAGTCTTTCACTAGAAAATTCCCATCAAGACCAAAGCTGACTTTGCCTCCAGTGGGGACAAACCAAAGCAAACCACGTGGTCACTGAGCCAAGCGCATGGTGGCCTCCCCAAACAGCGCCCTCCCTGCTCGTCCTTAAAGTTGCCAGCTCCACCTCAGGACCTTTGCCTCTGCTATTCCCCCTGCCTGGGATGCCCCTCGGACAGCGGAATGCCTGGCCTCTGGATCCTACCCTTCCTTCGGGGACAGGCGATCTGGGCTGTCCTGGGAGAAGGGAATGCATTCGGGATATGGGCCAAGGACACTGTTGTCCAGATTTACTGAGGGACAGGGACGTGGAGGGAATGAGAAATCGGTGTATGGTCACTCTGAGTTCCCAGGCCCAGACAGTAGGCAGGATGGAGCCACTGGGAACCGTGAGAGCAGGAGATAGAGAGCAGGAGACAGGTAGCGAGGGCACGTCAGGGGTTATATCTAGACGTGTCACATCTAGGATGCCCCTTGGACTCACAGGGGAAGATACTGGATAGCCACTCAGAGGTGAAAGTCTGGAGTCAACATATTGCTCATGGCTGGAGGTACAAATCGGGAACCAAGAGCTAACGTACAACGTTTAAAACCGGGAGAATTAGGGGCACCTGGGTGGCGCAGTCGGTTGAGCGTCCGACTTCAGCCAGGTCACGATCTCGCGATCCGTGAGTTCGAGCCCCGCGTCAGGTTCTGGGCTGATGGCTCAGAGCCTGGAGCCTGTTTCCGATTCTGTGTCTCCCTCTCTCTCTGCCCCTCCCCCGTTCATGCTTTGTCTCTCTCTGTCCCAAAAATAAATAAACGTTGAAAAAAAAAAAAGAAAGAAAAAAAAAAACTGGGAGAATTAAGTGTGAGCAGAGGAGGGAAGAGGCATGAAGGCTTGGAGGGCAGGGAGGGAGAGCGCCCACAAAGGAGGCTGCCCAGGTGGAGGGGGCTGGAGCTCCACCAAGCACAGAAGGTGCCGAAAGACAGGAGAAACCAGCTCCTTACAACAGTATGTGAAGTGCTTTTCCTTCTTTCATGTGAGGAAATGAGATAAGTAACTTGCCTAAGATCACTGAGCCGGTGAGACACTGATTTGGGATTCAAATCCAGGTCCGCTGGAGTTGAGAAACACAGATATTTCCACCACAGTACCCTTACTGCTCGATAAAGGATAGCATATTCTCTATAGTTGTCATGCCATATGTCATAGGCAGAGGAGTCCCGGGGCCACTGTATCATTCACACCCCTTCCGAGTGCACTGCTTTAGGGGTATCAATTCTTTGTTTTTCCAAAGTTTTTAAAAAATTAAATAGAAGAAAGGGGTGCTGGGTGGCTCAGTTAGTTAAGCGTCCGACTCTTGATTTTGGCTCAGGTCATGATCTCACAGTTTGTGAGATCGAGCTCCGCATCAGGCTCTGTGCTGACAGCGTGGAACATGCTTGGGATGCTCTCCCTCTCTCTCTCTCTCTCTCTGCTCCTCCGCTGCTCACACATGCGCTCTCTCTCTCTCTCTCTCTCAAAATAAATAAACATTAAAAAAAAATGCAGGGGTACCTGGGTGGCTCAGTCGGTTGGGCGTCCGACTTCGGCTCAGGTCATGATCTCGTGGTCCGTGAGTTAGAGCCCTGCGTCGGGCTCAGTGCTGACGGCTCAGAGCCTGGAGCCTGTTTCAGATTCTGTGTTGCCCTCTCTCTCTGACCCTCCCCCGTTCATGCTCCGTCTGTGTCTCAAAAATAAATAAACATTAAAAAATGTTTTTAAAAATTCAATACAGGATAATGCATCCAGATGTATACAGCTAGACGAACGTCACAAACTCATCATTATCGATGAGCTCCTTATATCTGTGAATCAATGTCCTTCATCAGTTTGGGGAAATTCTCAGTCATCATCTCTTTAAAGATCATCTCTGACCCATTCTCTGTTTCCTCACCTTTAGGGGCACTCACTCCATCAATATCTGACCTTTCCCTTATGCTACTCTGTCCTTCCATTCTTTGTCATATTTTCCATCACTTACTCCTTCTGTGATCCAGTCTGCATCGTGTTTCTTCTGTGCCCTGGTTCTCAGGTGAAATTCTCCAAGCTGACTTTTGATTCTTGAACATATTCACCAGTTGTTTTACGGTCTATGTCTGCTAATTCCACCCCCTCTGTTTTCATTACACGATCAATCTGCAGGGAAGATTACCTCTCTCGTCAGACTGGTGGCCAGCGTGGGGTGAATTCACAGTGGAGCTCCTTCTTTGGGAGACCTGACCGGTTTTGGTTTACCCCTACTCTTACATGCTATCCTGTGAGGGTCTCACCTGAAAGCCTGGACTTCTTCAAGATAGTCTCTGAGACTCCTTTCCTGTCCTTCCAGTTCTACAGATGCTGAGACATTTGGCTCCTGCGGTGTCTTGAGAGGAAAGTGGCACCTGACCTCAGGACTTGCCTCCCCAAATCCTGCACTGTTGAGAGCTCTGCAACGGCTACAAACCGATGAGTCTCTTTCCTTTTTATTGTGTTCAGTTTTCTTATTGTTCTCGGTGGAAAGGTTGTGCTGCGCTATCTAGACTTCCATCACCAGGAATAGAAGTCTCTTCTGAGTTGCTTAAAACAGCTTCACAGACGTTCCCCTGAAAGCATTCATCGCCATCAGCATGGCAGATGCCTAGAAAGACACAGTTCACCACGCAGTTCCCACAGGTATAAACACAAATGACTTCATGCAGTGCCTTAAGCACATTATTTCAAGTAATCTCCTTAATGAAGTTTTCTTCCCCCTGCTTCATTTTGCATCATAAAGGGCCTAAAGTGTTCACTTTTTTGAAACAGTAAATCTCTCTCAAGTTTCATTTGTGTTGTGTTCATAGAAACTGTCCACTCCTCATTAAAGCATGCGGAGCATTTTACTGTAGGTTTCCAAGCAGCATTTGGGCCAGGATAAGGGGTTTCAAGATGGACAACCTAGCCTTAAACTTAATAAATGTATTTTTAAGGGGCAAAAAAGAACTTTAATTAAGAAAGCAAAATGAGAGATCAGAGAAGTATAATCAAGCAAGTCAATCCTACACAGCCTCATTTTTTTTATCCATTTCCTCTTGAGATCCAGCTTGGAGTATGAGAGCCAATGATCAGTTTGAGTTGCACTCTTCCTCAGAGTTAGCCTGTGCTCATCCCCCCACCCCCGCCCCCCGACCCCAGTCCTCGTCACTCCCAGGACCCTGTCATGCAGCCTGAGTGTGAGGGCTGGGAAAAAGGCAAGGAAGGAGAGCTCATTGTACAAAGTAGAGATGGGGTTGGGGGGGGGGGGGTGGGGAGGTCTGCCCCTGTATGAACAAGCAAAGATGTGCTCACAGATGCGTACGGGCAAGTCGGGGAGAAAACCTTGCCAGCTCCCTGCCTGATGAGTATTTTAGGTCACTTAGAAAACATACTCACTAAAAACATTAATCTCGTGTGCCAAACCTTATCAATTGGCAGGCACTGTGCTCAGAAAGATTCTGAAGCTGCATCAAGGTCAATGGCAAAGAACACTACTGCAAACGGGTGAAGTCAGCCACAGGCTTGGAGCTGCACCAGCCACTCCTCCCATTAAAATGTGTACAATGACAAGTATTCCAGAATTGCTGTGACACGTCAGGGTGCATCATTATTTTTTCACTTGCTTCTAACACAACCTCGTGATGTAGGTGAGACAGGTATCATAAATCCCATTTTCAAGTAAGAAAACTGTAATATGGAACATAATGGAATTTGACCACATCACCCACAGATCCTTACTGACTATCATCCCAATTTCTACTCAACTTTGCCGCAGGCACTGGATGACCGGGACATCGTGTAAAAAAACCGACCAGGCAAAGATATTCGCAGGGCTGGTCTCAAACAACACAACAAATAACTCTCTAAAGAATAGCAAATAATTCTGCCCATCCCTGTTACAAAAAATAAACAGATAATTCATATTCTTTTATAAAACATAATTAAAATCTAAAAATTATGAATAATCATGAATATAGACTTTTTTCATATTACTGATGGAATACCATAAGTGGTTAGTGCCGTAAACACATAAGAAAATATAAAAGGTGCCTCCAGGATTGAAAACTTTAGCTGATAATTATTGTGCATACCCAAAAACAAGGCAGAAAAAAAGCAGTTCACATCAGTAAAATAAGTATTTAAGTGGACCATATGCCAAATGCATAGAGTATAATCTATGTATAGGATATACTAGAATATAATCTATCATGGGTTAGATAAATGTACAAATAACTATAATCCAAGATTAGATATGATACATGGCATTGCAGAGACACAGAGAAAATATCACGGGGGATCACTGAATCAGGAGATTTGGAAATAAGCCTTCAGAATGATGACGGCAGGAGCATGATTTCATTTTTATAAATATTTAAAATTTACTCTCAAATTCCAGAAGGAAAAAGAGAGAGAGAGAAGGGTTTCTTTCAACTTTGTGGATTGAACCTGCTCCTGTTGTCTTTCCTAGAATCCTCAGACGGGTATGAACAAACCAGGGCCCCCCATGTACTCACGGCCATACCCAGGAACCTTCCTTTGTAGCATGGCACATAACAAGCGTTCCATAATAAGCCGATTTATCTCAGAACTCATGGCATGGATTTTAGTTTCTGCTTAGAGATCTTCAAAGGTGAATAAAAAGGAAAACGTCTTCTCCAAACGAATCCTAGAAACCAAGAATTGGACGTAATTCTTTCCACCTCAAATAGAAATATTGTTAGACAATCCAACCTAGACTATTACGCACCTTCTTTTATGGCTCTCCTGGAAACAAGATATGAGAACTCCTTGCATCAAGCGTCGGGGCACAAATTCCCTTTGGGCTGTGAGTTCTTCTCTTCAGGGTAAACACATGGGCACCAGGCACGTGGAGAGAGACTTTAGAGTTGCATTACTAATTTCTGAAGTTGCCGGTCCATGGGCAGTCCCAACAGTGGCGTCTCTTTGTTGTTGCCTCCCCTGAGACCTCCCCCCTCAAGTCAGGCAGGCTTGTGACTGCTTCAGGCTGTCAATGTGGCAGAAGGGACACCACCTGACTTCTGGAGGGAGGTCATACAAGCCATGCAGCTTCCATGTGGCCTCTTGGAACACTCTCTCCTGGAATGCTCCTCCTCAGAGCCTGACCAAGCCTCGTGGAGAGGCCCTGCGAGGGCACTCCCGCTTACCCGTCCCAGCAAAGCTCAGCCTTCAAGTCTCCCCAGCCCAGACACCAGATGTCTCAGTGAGGGAGCTTCCCGATGCTTCCAATGCCAAACTCAGGTCACCCCAGCCATTCGAGTTTTCCAGATGAGACCTCCAAACCTTCTGCATTCTGTACAATTCCCTGAGCCGTTCTGGACCCATAGGGTTTGTGGGCATGATAAATGACTGTTGCTCTAACCCTCTAAGCTTGGGTTTGTCTGTTACACAGCGCTCAATAACTACAACACGTATCACGACTTGGGCCACGTCACTCAAACTTGCCCAGTGTCTACGTCATAACCCTCTTCTATCCTGAGCACATGGTCTCTGTCAGTCCTTCTGCAACTTTTCCGTGTTTCACCCAATTTGCACTCGCACTTTTCTCATTGTCATATCTGGGTGTGCTCGTTTCCATTTGAAAGCCGCCTTAATATCATGCCCAGGTTCTCTTCCACCGGATGCAATTAGGGACGACGCGATCACGAATAGCTTTGTGTGTGATTCTGTGCTTGAGTTTGGGATTGGTTTTATAAGACAGATTTTCAGAAGTTCAATTACTAGCTTAAAGAGGATTAATGACTGTAGGCTCTGGAGGCACACTGTCAGATTTATTTTCAAAGAGTTGCAACAACTCAGAGTGACACCAATAACAGAGGAGCGTGTCTATGGCACGGCACCCTCTCCAGCTAAATTAAGTTTTAAAATTAAGAAAAGTATTAATTTGAAGCATCAAATGCACAGATTAATTTATCTCCCAAACACACGTGGATGAAGAGTAACAAGGGCGGCTAGAACGACAGGCACGTTCCAGCGTGGGATAAATACCAGATGACGTATGCTTTGGAAGTGGAGAAAGCAAAAGAAAATCGTAATTGTCAAGCCCGAGGGAGAGAGAGGAGGCAGGAGGGAATAATGCAGCAGCAGGGAAACTCGGAGGCCATGGCTAGACGGCCGTGCCTAGAAGGGAGAGAGAGAAAAACGGAAAACTCTGAGTAGCTGCGTGCATCACTGTCTCAGGGACGATTCTGAGGCTCCAGTAAAGCCCCTGGAGGCTGAGTATCGAGGTGTGCTAGACGCGACTTCACTTCAGGGGGTTTTCGGGATCTCTGTGTCTGATGAGTAGACCAGGTATTGACTGGAGGGGCCCAGACAGGAGCCATCAAGAGAACGAGGGGAAATGCTGAGCCCTGGGGTCACTGGGATAAAATTTCCACCCTGTTTATCATCCCTTTAGATAAATAGCATTAGGGGAAAAAAAATATTTGGAAGGGGAGCAAAATGTGGCCTGATATGTGATTCATTCAAATATCCCCTACCACCGTTTTCCAACTAACGGTTCGTCTTCTTTCAGGTAAATGTGGTTCTTAGAAGGAAGAAATTTATGAGGACATTCAAGATGGCATTTTAGGGAGCGTGTTCCTTGAAATCCCCCTGTTTAATGGCCCGCGTGCTGCGCTGTCCTATTTTTTTCCCGGACACCAAGGGTTTGTGATAAAAACATCTGGCGTACGTGAGCTGGGTTTTGGCAACAGCACGTTATGTAAATAAATATCTGCTTCAAATGCATCACACGGTTGCAACTGATGTCATCGGCTACCCAGTTTTCCAAGAACAATACGAAGTAAACCCCCAATTAAGCTTTCTCAACAGGAAGAGGACAACGGATAGAATGATCCGTTTCGTTCAGGCTCTGCTGTGTGCTCGCAAGCGGGACCCGTGTAATTCAGGGCACGCGGCACTACGGCACTTGCAGAGAGAAACCCAGCTCCCCCCGGATCACGTGCACGTGCTCCGCACATACGCCCCACGTGTCCCAACAGAATTTGGGTTTCTGCTTGGCCGGGAAGTGGGTAAATTCAATATTCCAGTTGATAGGGTAAGCCATATTTATATATCAGGTGGATTGCCCATCACTGAAGAGCACCTGTATTTGCAGACTGACCTCTGGTGTGAGAGACGCTTTCCCGTCTACCCCATTCCCTTCGCATAATCCTGACAAAAAACGATTCATAGCCCCACTTTTCAAAAAGGTTCCCGGTGGGTCCGACTGCTCGTCTACACGTGAGGAGCCAGTGCTGCGCGGGCAGAAAGCCCACAAGCACCACAGAATGTGCCTTCAAATGTGTGTTCTCCGCGTGCACCTGAGCTCCCAGCCTCCCCACCACACCCGGGCCCCGGGCCTTCACCATACCCGGGTCCCCACCACGCCTGGGCACACAGGGCCCCACCACACCTGGGCTCCTAGAACTCCAGCCACACCTGGACCCACCGACCGCCAGGAGGCCTGAGCCCTCCTGCACGTCCAGCCTCCGTGGGGACTGCGTCTTCCGCCCGAGAGCCCCCTGGGTTCGGCAGCCCTCGCCCACTGTTCCCTCATATTCACCACGTGACCCTGTGGCACCTGTAGTTCCCCCGCTGAACCCAACACAGGCCCGTGGAGAATGAAAGACTTTGTAAGGTCCCAGGGGGTCTCAGGACAGCCTTCGACACCATTTCCTGAATCCCTGGTTTACGGGGGAACCCCTAACGGGACAGAAAGGCCTCTCTCCGCCCAGAGATCCCTGCTGCCCTCCGACCAGCTTTCTTCCCAGGTGGACGGCATTCCCGTTTGGCACCCATTGATTTTTAACGTTTATTTATTTATTGTTGAGAGTCAGAGAGAGGCAGAGCATGAGCGGGGGAGGGGCAGAGAGAGACAGGGAGACACAGAACCGGAAACAGGCTCCAGGCCCCGAGCTGTCAGCCCAGAGCCCGACGCGGGGCTCGAACTCAGGAACCGCGAGATCGTGACCTGAGCCGGAGTCGGACGCTTAACCGACTGAGCCCCCCGGGCGCCCCACAACATGGTGGCTTTTAACGCTGCTTGGCTAGAGCCCGTGGAAGGTGCTTGCTGGCACCAGGGCCACGGACTGACCCCTCCAGCGACCAGCGGGTGCACCTGTCTCTGACCTCAGCTGACTTTACACGCGGGACAGGAATGTGGGCGGCTATGGGAGGGACAGGGCGGCACGGTGGGTTCAGTCCCAGAATCCCCAGCGCGGGGCCGGGCAGCCGTCGGTGATGTTTCCAGTCAGGTCCCCAAGAAGCAGACCTGAGACACGGGGTGACGTGCGTGTGATAAGAAAGGGGGCTGAGCAGAAGCCAGCGCCAGTCGAAGCCGGGCAAGGACGGGGAGCCAAGCGAGGGGAGATGCCAAGCAAAGTCCCTCGATGGCAGCTCGGCTGACCCCACGGGGAGCCCGGGGTGTGAGCTCTGCCTCCCCCATCGAGGCAGCCGGCACCAGGCGCCACACCCGAGGACACGGTCAGCCGTCACCCTGGGCCAGGCACTCCTGCTCTGTGCACCTGGGAGGACAGGCCCAGCAGCCCGAGGAGGCCAGTGCATCAGGGAGGAGCCCCAGCTTCTGGCCACTGAACGGGCGCTGAGGAGGGGGACCAGCACGGAGCAGCACCCAGGGACCTGGGGGGATCCGAGCAAGGACCTGGCTTCATCCACCACAGGCCGTGACTATTTTTTTATCATTTGACACTTAAGCAATGTATGCATAGGAATTCACTTCACCCTTGTAACAATCCATTTTACGGACGGGTAAGTTGTGCACAGAGAGGTGGGTTAAGTGGCCAGAGGTCGCAGGGCTCCTCTGTGGTCATATTCCTACAGATGGAAGAGCCAGGCCCCCAGTCCGCCCCGAGGGCCCGCGCTATGACCTCTCTGTTCTGCCTTCGTGTAACAGCCTGTTTCCTCCTCTGGAAAATGAAGTAACAACTAGCTAGTAAGGTCATACAGGAAGATCCTTGCTAATCACGAAACCGCTGATGAACCGCGTTCCGGGAGCACGAAGAACCAGAAAGGGAACCTTGCTGGCCCCAGATGACCAGAGGCCTAGTCAGCTCCAGCCACGTGAGCCTCTGGTCCCCGAGCGCAGTGTCAAGCTGGCTCATGGACAGGAACAACTATGCACATGTTTAACTCCACCCTCACGACAGCCTCTGTGCAACGGACACTTACACCCGTCCTCTTCCGCGTGCCAGGACCAACCTACAGAAGTTATCCTTAAAAACTGGCAGTTTTGTTTCCTTCACCTAATGGGGATTCCAGAGGCACTGGTTGCCAGCACTAATTCAGTGACTCAGTCCGGATGTCTGGAAGCAGTCTGCCAGTCTCTTGGCCTTCCCTCAAGGTCACAAGATGGCTGCTGTGATTCCAGCCATCACACCCAAACCGCAAGCAACAGGAAGAAAGAGCCGAAGGGCAAAGGGAGAATGCTAAGTGCCAGCTGAGCCTTCTGCCTTTTCAAGTTTTCCTAGAAAGCTCACCCCAGGACACGCATCTGTCAGAACAGTTTCACGTGGCGACATCGTGAGCAAAGGAGGCTAAGAAATAATACTCCCTGATCTGAGTTCACTGCTGCTCGACAATGCTGTTTCCATGCGAGCATTATTTTCCTATTGCTTCCGTAAGAGAATACCGCAGACGTAGTGGCTTGAAACAACACACATGTGTTCTCCTCCGGTGTTAGAGGTCGGTGTCTGACGTGCCTCACCGGGCTAAGTTGGAGGTGTGGGCAGGGCTCTGTTCTTTTCTGCAGGCTGTAGCAAAGCATCCGTTTCCTTGGCTTCTCTGGCTCCCAGCGGCCACGTGCATTCTCTGGTTTGGGGCCCCTTGGGTCTTGAAAGCCAGCAAAGCCTCGTGGAGTCCTCTCGAACTTTGGTCTCTCTGCTTCTCCCTCTTCTGTCTCCCTCTTCCACTTTCAAGGGCCCTGTGATTACTTTGAGCCAACGCTGACACCCCAGAATCCTACCCCCACCTCAAGGCCTTCAGGGGCCTCAGTGCCCCTGTGCCGCGTAAGGTGACCCATTCATTCCCAGGTCCCAGGAAGTAGGTCGTGGACATCTTGGGGGGGAGGGGTGTCATTTTCCTGCCCACCACAGTTGGAAAGGAAATAGACACTGGCTGGGCCACCAGCAACATCCACCCCTTGGGTAAGTGCCTGGATCCTTGCCGTAAAATGTTCAGTGAAAATAATCCCAGTTTCCTCTCCGGGCAGGGTTATAATATCAAGGAACGCAAGAAACAGCCACCAAGTACCTGGTTTTGTTTGGCACTGAAATTGGAAAGTGAGGCACGAGAGGGCTGACCGGCCTGCTCGGGTCACGGAGCAGCAGAGCTGGGGCTGTTCGTCGGGGATGGGGGGTGGACGGTCGAAGGCGAGCTGGGACCCGGTCCTGGGTCTGCGTCCTCACGCCCCAGACGCGGCTCCTCCCGGGCACCCCGCCCGCCTGCCTTCCCCACCCAAGGCGTCAGGACTCCTGGGCTGTCCCTTTCCGTTTGTGTGCACGAAGAGGGTGGGGGTGGGGACTCTGCTCGGCAGGCCCGCCCACCCCGCGCAAGGAATCAGATACTAAATAGTCACACTTCAGGACTCTGCGGTCTAGTCGCGACCCTCCCACCCGCGGTCCGCTAACGCAGGTGAATGGGCGTGGCTGCGCGACAACGGCACTCTGTTCCCCGAGGCACCCAGCCCAGCCGGGGGCACAGCTGGCAGTTTGTCTCAGAAAGCTGCCGTGGACGCTGTGCTGGCGGGTGCCGAGCCTTGTCGCACCGAGTGGTCACGCCAGGGGAAATACGGGGGCCTCCGGGCACCCTTGTCAACCTACGGGTACACAACCTTGTTTTACGTGCGTCTTTGTTTCAAGACAGCTTGTCTGCAGTAGAGTTGTTGCAAAATCAACACCGCGATGAGATACCACCTCACAGCTGTCAGAATGGCTAGAATTCACTCAGGGAACGACGGGTGTTGGCGAGGGTGCAGAGAAAGGGGGTCCCTCTGGCACTGCTGGTGGGAGTGCAAACTGGGGCCGCCGCTCCAGAAGGCAGCGTGGAGGTTCCTCGAAAAGTTAAAAATAGAACTATCCTGCGACCCAGCAATCGCACTACTAGGTATTTATCCAAAGGATACAGGAATGCTGACTCGAAGGGGTCCACGCACCCCAGCACTGTCAACAATAGCCAAAGTATGGAAAGAGCCCGAATGCCCATCAACCGACCAAGGGATAAAGAAGATGGGGGTTTATGTACACAGTGGAACGTCACTCGGCAACCAACAAGAATGGAATCTTGCCATTTGCAACAATGTGGATGGAATTAGAGGGTATTGCGCTAAGCGAAATAAGCCAGGGAAAGACTAACGGGATTTCGCTCAGATGTGGAATTGCAGAAACACAACAGACGAACACAGGGGAAGGGAAGGAAAAGTAAGATAAAAACAGAGAGGGAGGCAAACCATAAGAGACTCTTAGCTACAGAGAAGAAACTGAGGGTAGATGGAGGGGTGGTGGGTGGGGGGCATGGGTCAAATGGGCGCAGGGCATCCAGGAGGGCACTTGTCGTGATGAGCGCTGGGTGTTAGATGCCTCACTAGATTCTCCTCCTCAAGCCAAGACTACACTGTACGTTAACTAACTTGAAAATAAATTAAGCACAAACAGAATAAAAATAATAATAAAATATAATTAATAAAATAAAATAATAATAATAATTTAAATAATAATTTAAATAATAAATTAAATAATAAATTAAATAATAATTTAAATAATTTAATATAATTATATATATAATATAATAATTATATATATAATAAATATATTATGTAATATAATAATTATATATAATAAATATAATATATAATAAATATAATATAATAATAAGTATAATATAATAAATATAATATATATTATATTAATATATATAATAATATATAAATAATATTATTTAATAATTTAATAATTTAAATAATAGTTTAATAATTTAATAATTTAAATAATAGTTTAAATAATAATTTAAAAAATAATAAAAATAATAATTTTTAATAATAAAAAATAATAGAGTAGACTTGCCTCATTAACACTGAAGCTGGGCCGCCTGGAGCCATCCTGCGGAGCAGAGCGGGTTCACCTGTGTGCACCCACCTGGCTGTGGCTCCCCCCGGCACCGCTTCCCACCTGCTACTGACTGTGCCCCCCCCCCCCAAATTCCCATGCAGAAGCCTAACCCTCAGCGGGATGGTATCTGGAGATGGGGTCTTTGAGGGGACCTCAGGTCTCCCCGAGGTCCTGGAGGTGGCACTGCCATGATGGGAGCAGCGTCCTCACAAGAAGAGACACCAGAGAGGTTGCTTCCTCTGTGTCCTCTCTGACACGCAAGGATGAAGCAAGACAGCCCTCTGCAACCCCAGAGCCACCCTCTCAGAGTCCGCCAGCACTTCGATATCTAGGGTGATGAGAAATACACGTGTGCCACTCGAGCTGCCCAGTCTGTGCTGACTTGTCACAGCAGCCCGACAGACGGAAACAGTAGCCCCGCTCCCTTGCTCCCCAACACCACAGGCATCAGCCAGCAGCACATAATCCTTTCCTCAGGCTCCGCTTTCTGGAGAACGCAGGTTTGGTTCCAAGTATTCCATCTTTCAAATGGAGATCAGAAGGCTGGGGCCGGAATCACATGCAGAGAAGGCAACACTTCGTGGGCATGAGCCGTATACTGATACTGTGCTCAGCCGTTTACATTCAGCACCTAGTCCTCAAACAACCGGTGCGGGGATCCTGTTTCACGAAGCAGGAAAGTGAGGCAGGGAGACTTGGAGAGATTTGGCCAAGGTCAAGTTGTGAGTTCAGGGGCTGCACAGGGCTCCACACTTGCAGGTCTGACCCCGGACGGCCCTTCTTTACATGATCTCTAAAGCCAGAGGTGGCTAGTAGATGATGGCCTCCCTTCCCCTGCATCTGCGTTTACCATTATGATAGAACATGGGCTTTCTTTAGCTGAACATACTTTTGTAACATGATAATCCCCAGATGCGTACCTCTAGCTCCCATGACATCTCCTATCAGCACCCTCCCACGCTGGGAGTGGAGTCTCAGAAAAACACAAAATGAATGGACTGTAGAACGGTGGCCATTAAATTATTCTGCAAGATCCTTTAACGTGCCAAAGTGCCCGTCTCAATAAATATTTATTCTCAGAAGCTGGTGTTATTTCTGCAACGACGTGCAGCGCATTGATTCTTATTATAGCCCTGAAAAATCATTCAGTTTGATCGTATTTAGTTCTGCTTGACTTAACGATTTTGCAAGTAACTGTTTGATTCAAGGAAAACAGATGAATTAAAAGTCGACTGCAGGAGGGCGCCTGGGTGGCGCAGTCGGTTAAGCGTCCGACTTCAGCCAGGTCACGATCTCGCGGTCCGTGAGTTCGAGCCCCGCGTCGGGCTCTGGACTGACGGCTCGGAGCCTGGAGCCTGTTTCCGATTCTGTGTCTCCCTCTCTCTCTGCCCCTCCCCCGTTCATGCTCTGTCTCTGTCCCAAAAATAAATAAACGCTGAAAAAAAAAAATTAAAAAAAAAAAAAAAAGTCGACTGCAGGAATTGAGTCACACTTGAGTTCAGAGCCCTCACACTTTTTTCCCCGTATTTTCTGCCCACGCTCTCCTCTCGCCCCTTTCCTTTCAACCTTAGAAGAAATGTATTATCACTCGTGGGAAGAAAGCCAGCATGATACGCTATTTGCAGATAATTGGAGATATTGACGCTGGCTACTTTCTGTGGTTCTTGGGAGGTTCTCAGGCACAAGCTGAGCCCAGGGCCCCAGCGGACGGCCCCCCGGGAGAACAGCAGGTCGAGGAAGGAAGCAGGCAAGGATCCTCATGCCAGAACTAAAGGGTGAAAGCACAGAGCCTGGGCTCAGAGTGGGGGACAGGGAGGCAGCCTCCTCAGGAGGGCTGCAGGGGGTGAGCCCTCGGCGGCTGAGAAGCGTGGTACTTGTCCAGAGACTCAAGGCAAGGAAATCCCAGATACAGGTTCCATGAGCAAAGCCACAGGGGATGGAAGTTCGCCCAGCTGGGGGTTCACAGCGCAGATGGTGTGTGACAAGATTGGGACTGGAGACGCAAGGGGCGAATGCTGGTCTCCCGTGGGCCCATCAAAGAGCCAGACTGGCAGGTGAGTGGAGGCAGGTGATCTGTAAAGGCAGTGAAATTAGCATTCTACCAACGAGCAGGGGAAACCGATCCAAGCCTGGAACGAGGCGAAGGCTTCCTGGGCGCCATGTCCAAGGCGAGGGAGGGGTGCGAGGGGATGGACGGGTTTCCCGGCCCCACCCGGACCCCCGTAGGTCTATGCCTTTGAAAGGGAGGGAAGAAAGAGAGGGGGCGAGGTGCCGGGACAGGAGCGCGTGCATCATCTGGAGGACGGCAAGGGAGGGTCCATCGTGGTGTGCGGCCAGGTCATGTAATCTCCTTAAGAGGAACCGGAGATCGGCTACTGCTTCAGCATTTCTTTCTAAGCCCCAGCCTTCACCTTCCTTCTGCTCGGGAACCTGTGGCCTATCCCAGTTTGGATGCGACTGTCTTCTTCAACGGTGTGCGGATGACAACCCTACGCCATCGGATACACTGAGGATAGCAGGCTGCAGCTGGACCCCATTGTGGGATTCTGCAGTCCACCTGGTGACCCCACGTGAGACGGAAGATGGCGTGGCTCTCAAGAGGCAATGGTGCGACTATGGAAAGGAGCTGCTGATCTGGGGACACAGAAGCAAAGGGCTCCATACATCCCGAGAGGAGGGGTGACTGGGGAGGCGGAGGGTGAGCGGGACCACATGTATGCTTTGTGTCGGCGTGGGCTGGGGTGGCAGGGTCCAGACAGGGTGGTCCAGCCCCCATACCCGTTCACTCCGGGGCTCCGGTCCCAACCAAGCAATTCATCCTATGATGACTCTGAGAACCGACATTCACCCACCCGGTGTATTCACTCTAGAGTAGCCAACGTGATTGCCCTCAGCAGAAAGTATCACACGGGTATCAGACTGAAACCCTCACAAACCAGAGATGAAGAGATTGCAGCTCAACAAGTTTGCAGTCAACCACGGCTTTTCATTGAGAAGATAATGAACAGGCACATCATGAAGAAGTATACAGTGAGCACTACAGCACTGTTTTAGGGAGTCTGGATTCAGAAAGATGAATGCCCTGGTCCCCCAAAACGCCAGCCTGAAGACGCCCTCATCAATCACTTTAAGAATGTTTCTTTCCAAATAAATGACCTTCCCACCAAGTCACCTGCTTCCTCTGCATTGGGAGTATGGGTTCTCCAGAGACAGAGACCAAGAGGACATGTATTGGTCGGGAATATGTAGTTCTGTGTCTCTGGAGAACCCTGACGAACCCAACACCGACAGATGATCAATAGATGATAGATAGAAATTGGTTTCAGATATATCAGATATAGATACACAGACATAGAGAGACCTAGATATGACATGTAGATCTCTGTATCTATTTGTAGACAAATAAATCTAGATATCTACGTACGTCTCTACATCTATATAGTTACCTAGATGGATACAGATTAGAGAGATTATGTCTATCTATAGATTTATATAAACCTATATATCTATTGCAGATGTGAACCACACTTGGAAAATACCCTCACGGTGACGTGGAGATGGGTGTTTGACCACAGCTGGGCACCACAGCCCAGCCAAGCTGATGCATAACGTTAACCATCCCAGCTGGTACGTACTTCCTTCCCTCTAGTACTTCCATGGGGTGGGAACAGTCATCTTTCCCCAGAGAGCACATGTGCCAGTGGGTCCACCAGCCACAGGTCCCAAAGCAGAGGGAAGTCAGGTGGTAGGAAACTGAGGAAGGTGGGGGACCTGGGAGGGCAGGCAGAGCCGGCTGTTCTGGGGGTGTTCTGAAGGTCAGATGCTTTGTTCCCCAGGAAATTTCCCTGAAGGTGACTTCAGGTCTGCTCTGTGAGCCTCAAGGGTGGAAAGTACCCAATTTCACACAAGGGAAAAAAAGGTCAATGTAATATACACACATTGAAATGCTCAGATCTCGAGTGCATTGTTCTACAAGTTCTGTGAATATCCACTGAGGCACACAGCACCTTCCTGCATGGAAAGTTGCCTCGTCCCTCCCTGGTCAATCCCTCCCTCCCTGAGGCAAGCTCTGATCCTGATTCCTATCACCATAGGCCTCTTTTACTTATTCCTGAAGTTTATATCTACAGAATTACACAGTATGTGCATTTTCGCGTTTGGCTTATTTCACTCAGCCTATTATTTCTGAGACTTACACTTTGCGTGTACATGTAGTTAATTTCTTCTCATTGCTGAGTAAAATTCCACTGTGTGGACAAAGCATGGTTTATCCATTCTGTTGATCAATAATCCACATGTGACTATTAGAAAGGTCTTATGAAAGACTTTCCATACACACGGACACATTTATTTTGGAGAATTTACCCAGGAGTGGGATTTCCGTGTCATAGAAGCAGATTTACCACTTTAAGAAACAGACAGCTTGCCACAGCGGTTATATTCCCGCCTACAACATGTGAGAGTCACCGTGTCCTTTGTATCCTCCAGGCTTTTCTGTGGTCACCCCTGTGCATTCCAGACATTCTAGTGCAGCATGTGTATCATTATATCATATTATAGCCAATGCTGCATTGGGTTTTTAAAGTGCAAGCTTCTTGATGATTAATAAAGTTGAGTAGGTTTTCACAGGTTTATTGACCTGTGTGTGTGAAGTGCCTATTTGCCTTTATCGCTTTTTTTTTTTTTTTTAAGAATCTGACTGTATTTATTTATTTATTTTTTATTTTTTTTAATTTTTTTTTTCAACGTTTATTTATTTTTGGGACAGAGAGAGACAGAGCATGAACGGGGGAGGGGCAGAGAGAGAGGGAGACACGGAATCGGAAACAGGCTCCAGGCTCTGAGCCATCAGCCCAGAGCCTGACGCGGGGCTCGAACTCACAGACCGCGAGATCGTGACCTGGCTGAAGTCGGACGCTTAACCGACTGCGCCACCCAGGCGCCCCTGCCTTTATCGCTTTTGAAACTGTATTGCCCCTTCTTATTGAATCCAGGAGTCCCTTATATATTCTGGTTACAAACACTTGGACTTATGAATATGTCTTCATAGTCTGTGACTTGCTTATTTTATTGATAGTGTTTTGTGATGTAGAATTTTTTCTTTCCATGAAGTCTAATTCATCATTTTTTAAATTTTGTGAGCATGTCTTTTGACTCATTAGAAACCTTTGCTTACCCCAAGGTCACAAATATGGTCCTTTGTGTTTTCTCATTTTCTTGTTTACATTACCTTATTTTCTTGCTTACATTACCTTTACATTTTGGTCTGTCTTAACTAGGATCTTGTATGGAGTGAATTCCATACAACGTTTTAAATGGATCTCATGCAAAGCACATTGTAAGACCTAAATTACAAGGTATTAATATAGAGCAGTGGGATGGTATACTCCTTCCTTCCTCAATTTGGCATTTAATACAGATTTTGATGACCTGGGGGCATAAGACAGCCCCCTGAGATCTGCCTGCTCTTCTAGCATTTCCAGCTACTCTCCAGGGCCCCACTCGGACCTATCGGCCACACTTGTCTATCGCTGTCCGTGTCCTGGCCACCGAAATAGCACTTTCTTTGCATCCCTTTCTCTGCATCTCCAGATGGATTCATCTCCCTTGATTTCTTCCTCTCTCTACTTCTAATACACACACACACTTATCATGTCCTTTATACGTATACAAATGTGTACTTTTTCTGGTGCTCTTTATTGCTTCCTACAGATTCAGAATTGGAGCTGACATTATTCTTCAGCCTGAAGAAATTATTTTAGTGTTTCCTGTAGAGAAGATTTCATCGGGAGAAGTGCTCTTAGCTTTTCTCTTCTCAAAACTTAAGTTAATATTTTCATTTTGAGATAGTATTAGATTCATAATCAACTTTAAAGAACAGAGGGATTCTGTGTATCCTGTACTCAGTTTCCTCCAATGATAACACCTTGTAAAACTACCCTACGATACCACAGCCAGGATACTGACACTGGGGCAGTCAAGATACGGAGCCTCCGTGGATACAGGATCTATTATGGCGCCTCTTTTAAGAAACACCTCACACTCTCTAACCCGTCCGTGACCCCTAGTGACCACTAATCTGTCTCCCCTTTCTGCAACGTTGCCATTTCAAGAATGAAATTAAAACAGGCTGTAACAATTTGGGATTGTTTTAGCTTCGTTTTTTAAGGCTATTTTTCAGGATATTGAATTCTGGACTGACAGCTGTTTGCACGTGTACGCACGCGTGCGTGCACGTACACGCATGCGTGAACATCCTCTATTTTTCCCGATTGGTGTTTTCCGAGCATTTCGGAATCGTGCGTTGATGTCTTTCGTCAATTTTAGACCATTCGGAGCAAATATTTCATTAAACTTATTCTTCCTCATTCTCTTCTCCTTCTCGGATTCCAATTACAATGCTGCGCCA
The DNA here is from genome assembly GCF_014898765.1 of Herpailurus yagouaroundi. NCBI lineage: Eukaryota > Metazoa > Chordata > Mammalia > Carnivora > Felidae > Herpailurus > Herpailurus yagouaroundi. The sequence goes on along the minus strand of NW_024412377.1, from coordinate 3,348,490 downwards.
TTTGATATTGTCCCGTAAATTAAGACATTTTTATCTATTGTTTTTTTCTGTTGTTTTATTTTTTTCAAATATTTTTCCTCTTTGCATTTCAGTTTAGAGCCTTCCAATTAACCTGTCCTCAAGTTTGCCGATCATTTCCTCTGCTGGCTCACTCTGATATTAAACCCAATGAAATATTTATTTCTGATATTATCTCTCTCACTACTAGCATTTTTACTTGATTTGTTTGATACTTTCCATGCGTCTGCTAAAATTCATCTGTTCATATCTGCTGTTGAGATCTACTGTGCAGTAGATCTGTTCATATCTACCGCACACGTTTTCCAATCGATCATTTGACATATTTCTAGTTATTTTACAGCTTTTGTCAAATAATTCCAACATCTGAGCCAGCTATGGGTCTACTTGTCTTTACTGTTTCCTTTCTTCATCGTGGTATATGAGAACAGTAGAGACTGAAGTAAATAGTATTTTTATCTTAAAGGGCACTTTCTTTCTGGCTCAGGCCACTGGTTTGGAGGGACCGAGTAAATGTGTCTTACCATTAAGCCAGGTCTGAGCTTTTTGGCAAGTGGAGTGAATTCACCACGACCTTCAAATGTTTTGAGAATGGGATTAGGATTTTCCATTCTGCAGTGCCTGGGGTCTGGGCTGTGGCAGGATTTCCCAAATGTCTTCATGTTACCCAAACCGCCTGTTTTCCACACCATGAGATCTTGAGATTTACAAGTCAACCGATATTTTGAGCTCCCTTTGTGTTCTGGTGCAGCCACGGCCCTTGGGGCACCTGTTCTGCCTCGGTCCGTGGACGGGCTCTCTCCGCTGTCCCACCCACCTGCAGCTAATGCCCGTGGACAATCCCCCAGGTCTCTTGCTCATGCCCAGCCCTCGGCAGCTGACAACCCACAGCGCCTCTGGCTGACATCAGTTCTCGCGTGCTGCTTCTCCCCTCCTCTTGTAGGTGGTTGTCTTGGACTTGGAGGAGGGGCCAGGAACGTTGGGCGAATCTCCAGCTTCCTGTCCAGCCCCGACCCTGAGCACTCGAGGAGGGCCTGTGGGAAAGACCGGTTCTGTGACTGGGGCTCCTCGGAATCCCAATCTGTCAGCTTCGTGTGGCCACGCGAAGACTTTTAAAATTCATACCCACTTCTCCTTATCCCCATCTACGGCAGAATCCTGTTTCTCTTGTATGTACACCAAGAATGTGAGTTGCTCTGGGTCTCTTCTCGCCTCTGAAAAGCTCGCCGTTTCTTGGAATTAAGTTCCTTATGGGATTTTCCCCCCACATTTTAAGCTCTCTCACTGGTTTGGAAAGACCAGGATTTCGCGGCTTATACGTCTTGTTTGGGTTATCAAGAGCATCAGTCTCTTGGGAGACATCTTCCACGCCTCTCGCCCTCTATTTCCTATCATTTTTTCTCTTGAGTTGTTTTCTGTAATTATTTGCAGGGCACTCTTATACCAATAACTCCTGATTTGTAACTAATCTGCTCATATCCTGTCTCCCGGCTTTATACTTTGAGATACACACGTGCGTGTCTGCGTCTTGGTTTTAGTTCTGTTTTGTTTTTCACACCAATTGTCTGATAAACCTCCATCATCCCTTGTCCTCCTGTTATGTTTTCATCTTCCCGTCCAATTTCTTTGAAATGTGAAATACTTACTGTGTGTATTCTAAATCTGGGAAACAAGACACACACAAAGTCCATAAATCTGGAGTTTGTTCTTACTGGAAGTTCTCGTCTCTTCAGTTGTTTTACGGGTATGAGTATGAATTCATGCTCCTTGGAACTTTACCTGTGGGAATCCTTTAAGGACTGGGCTTTAAAAACTCTTTCCTCCAACAAGGATTTCCATTCGACTTTTCCAGGCGCTTTAGCACAGCTAAATTGGGATCGCTGTAAACTCACCTGGAGGGACTGGGGCCACACAAGTGGTGCACATTCGTATCCACACTCACGAGTGCAAGACGTGGGGTAGGAATTCTCATGCAAGACACTGTCTTGTGTGTGTGCTGGGGGTGATTTTTCCTGTTCCATCCACAGCTGGGATGGAGGGGGGCTCCCGTCCCTACCTTCTCCTTCTGTGTGTGTGTGTGTGTTTTTTTTTTTTTTCCCTTGGCTTGACCTAGAATTTCATCCCTACCTGTGTCCTGGCTTCATGGGGTGCGGTTGTCACTGATGGAACCCGTGTTCTTCTCTCCCCAGGCCTTGTCACCTCTCCCCTTCCGTGTGGCCCGCACACCTCAATCCGTCTGCCACCTGAGACTGGCTTACTCCCTCCCATTGTCACGCAGGCAGATGCTGAAATGATGCCTCCCCGAGTGGATTTCAGCTTCCTTGTCCTGTCTCACCTTCAGCAGATTTTCTTATTTTCTGCCAGCTCAACTGTGCACTGTTTTAAATGTCTTACTCAGCATTTGTGAGTCTGCAATTCTGCAGGGTTCCTTCTTTAACGTTTACTACCTCTGTTGGGCTTTCCTGACAACTAGTGTGCAAGTTTGTGCTTTCCAGGGGCCTCAGGATCTGTCTATTTAAAGCACACTCCAGGACCTGGGTTAAGGGCAGGACAGTTGGGCAAACTTCCACACACTCGTCCGGATGACCACCTTCCGGAACTTTCGAAGGAGAGAGCCCGCTCCTGCCTCGGGCCACTGGCCCATTTTGACTTTAAAGCCTTTGGGTTAAAGTGGCTTTTATATTAGCCTTTACTTTGGCAGCTGTACATGCTGAAGCGAAGGTAGATATTACTAAGTTTCAAAGCAAGGTTGAATAAATCCATGCCAGCTTTGTAAAAGGGAAGTGCGTCATCGATTCTAGAATTACATGGAAACGCCGTGAGCCGGTCCAGCGTGAAAGTGGAAGTAAGTAATCCTGGAATTCTTCACACACGGTCATTTGCCCTTTTTGCAGAGAAGAAACGCCTCCTGCACGGATACGCACGCTGGGTGCAGATGGTGGCACGGGCACTAGGGACAGCGGGTTCGAGACTGAAGTCACAGAGACCTGGCACAGGGTCTGGGGGCAGTGGGGCCGAGAGCACTCGTCTGTCTGCCTTGTGTGGGCCATGGGCTGTCCCGCTCTACTGGCCGGGGCACACCGGCAGCTCCGTTCTTCTGAGACAAGGCGAGTGGCTAGAAATCAGGGCTGACCTCTCAGATACTTTTGTCGTGCCTTTGCTCAGTCTACCTGGATCTGACTCAGGAAACACCGTATCCATGGCCACTGACACTTCACGAGGCTGCTAGAAACAGAAACAAGCTCCTCCATTCTGCTTAGGGCTCTTTACAAGCCACGCTGTCACTGACTGGAGGTCACCTAACCTGCCTGCCGCTCAGCTCTGGAGGCAGCCGCAGCGATGCCCTTCCCTGATTTTCAAGCAGGCTCTAATGCAGAGATACAATATTCCTCTGTTTTAATAAAATAGTTTGTCTTGGAAAGCTCTACCGAGCAAACAATTTAAACGTTTAACCGAATGAAATTAGTGGCACTTAATTACTTCAATCATTAACACAGAAGATTGTGATATTTGGGTACAAACATGAACATTTAAAGCAAATCTTCCCTCTCCCCACCCCTAAAAAAACCCAACCGAAATCAACAAGAAGGCAATAAAGGCAAAAGAAAGCAATCAAAATAATTCCTTTCCGATGGTGAAAGGTTACTAGCTGTCAATTCCCAAACCACCAGGATCGTGCCCAAAAGCTATTAGAGCATTGATGGGCTTTGCTAATAAAAAGCAGTGTCTCCGAGGTGAATGTCTCCTTGATGGGGGATCATGGGGCAAGCTGAGGGCAAAATACAGGGCAGTACCATCCCCCCCCCCCCCCCAGCCACGGTGTATGTGTGATATTCTCTGGACACTCCTGGCTACCCAAGAACCAAGGAGAGGGGTTTAAGTGCTTGCTATGGTGGTGTGGGAAACTAAGGCAAATGAAAAATTAAATTCCCTTACTGCCTGCAGCCCACTGACAAGTCCTTGAAACGGGCAGAGTGACCTCCCTCTAGGAGCTCAGCTGCCTCGATGATGACACTTTGCTGGGGACAAAAGAGCCCCTTAGCTTAACACTGTCCCAACCTCGAGGACCCTGTAAGTCTACTTCCTTTATCTCACCTGCCCTGGGACATATGCTGGCAATCCTACTCCAAGCTTATGGTCCCCGATACACATCTGAAAGGGCTCATGACTGAGGTTTTATTAAACGGGGATAAGTGGTGTTTCCCCAGCAACAACAGCTAGACCCTCAAGGTCCTGGAAACCTTGCTTCCAAAATACCTTAGAGACTTACTCTATCCCTAACCCCCTCCCAACCTAAGGTTATATAACGAGTTACCCGTCAGGACCCCAGGGCAGCTCTTGTGCCCACGGGTCCCGTCCCCGTGCTTTAATAAAATCGCCTTTCTTGGGGCGCCTCGGTGGCCCAGTCGGTTGGGCGTCCGACTTCGGCTCAGGTCATGATCTCGCGGTCCGTGGGTTCGAGCCCCGCATCGGGCTCTGGGCTGACAGCTCAGAGCCTGGAGCCTGTTTCGGATTCTGTGTCTCCCTCTTTCTCTGACCCTCCCCTGTTCATGCTCTCTCTCTGTGTCTCAAAAATAAATAAATGTTAAAAAAATTAAAAAAAAATCGCCTTTCTTGCACCAAACACGTCTTCAAGAATTCTTTCTCGGTCGTCGGTGCCGGCTCACCCCACCATCACCCTAAAACTTCATCATCCTGAGCTCAAGTTCTCATGATCTGAATCGGCATCGTTCAGGGGGTACTGTCTGTATTTTCCATAGAACAAAGTTTTAAGCCCCACCGAAATTTCTTGGGTGACTCATAGAAAGATGTGACGTATGCGATGCGCGTCTTCTGTCTCGCTACACCCAGACAGAAGACAAGTCCCAGGGACGCCAACAGCCTCAGGAAGTCACAGGAGAACACAGACATTCCCCCACCCACCCTCCACCCGCAGGAGGGTGCGCGCTCCCGGCCCCAGTGGTCCCACGGAGGCTGCCCCGTGATTAACAAGGAAGGGTGTGATCTCTCAGCAGGGTCTCTAAAGGTCCCTGCCAGGAGCCCCTGCCCCAGGGGGAGCCCCGCCACACCAGCTCACGCCGCCTGTGCGCCCCGTTCCTGCGGCCGGTGCAGTGCGCCCCCTGCAGGCCGGCCAGGCTCCGACGGGCACCGCCTGCACCAGATTTCTTTTAAATCCCAGGCACCAGGGTTTTCTTATTTTAAGATTTTTCTTCTCCCTCTCCTTTCTCTCCACGCGGCCACACTGGGATCTCAGAGTGAAAGGGGCGCAGGTAAAGGGCACGATGTAAAAACAAACCGTTCGCCATGTCGTTTCCTTGATCTCAAGCGGGCTGGGAAGATGGGGGGTGTGCAGTTGAGCAAAGCCAGAAATCAAGCAACGTGAACCGAACAGTTCCTGGAATTGTATTTATCTCGCTTTATTCCCCCTCCATGTCAATGTTTCTATTTACAAATTAAAGTTATGTATTTCACAACGGCATCAGAATCCAGAAAACTAATTTCCCCATCACTAAACAGATAGGCTGTCTGAACAGAAAGACGCAGGAACATTTTATTCTGGATGACGGCTTCGGGCTCCCTAAAAATACGAATCCGGAAAGGTCAGGAAGGAGTGAGTGCTTTAAAAACTATTTTCCGCTCCACCGCAGATTTAACAAACACGTCTCCAAGGTGCAAAGGAAGGCTGGCCCTGGGTGGCGGAGGCAGAGAGGAGGCTGTCTGAACAGCCCGCTGAGTCACGCCCCTCCTTCCGCCCGCAGGTGGCTCCCCAGGACAGCACGTGTCCCTGGGGCCTCAGGCTGAAAGGACACTACAGACCCTGCAGGCATTCCGGGGACCGCCCTCTGAAAGGAGTCCCCAGCACTCAAAAGAGCACTTCCTCTGCATTTGAAGCGGGGGGGGGGGGGGGGTCCACCTGGCTTTCTCCATCAGTCTCTCCCTTGATGTCCCCAGAAGAGAAATGACTCTGGAGCACTGGCTGCCACCACAAAGGACCCCGACTCTGCCTTTCTAGAGGTTTCCACACTAACGAGACTCCGGGGGAAGTGAACACCCAACGACTGGCAGGGCCTCCCCCTCGGGGTCCCTTTCCTCCTCTCCCCCAAGGTCCCCAGGGTGACGTGAAAACGGATGATGCTGCGGACGAAATCCTGAGAGCCTCCGAGTTACTGGTGGGGGCGCCCGCCGCTCAGCAGGTACAGGGCTGTGGGGCTTCCCCTTAACCCTCCTCGGCCCAGGGCAGGCGGTGGAAGGTGGGGGCTGGCCAGGGCTCCAAGGAGCAGAAGAAACCCCCGCAGGCTAAATGCCTGTTTTTGGAAGACTCTCCACTTTCTCCACAAACGTACTTTTTCCCCAAAGGAGAAGCATTGGTGGGTAAACTACAGACATGCAGGTCAGGAGACCCGACGTGCCAGTAGTCTTCCTGCGAGGGAAGTTTCCGCAGCTCAGACTTGGGTTGTCCAGACACCTGCAAACATGACTGCTGTTTGCTATTAAAGTAAGGCAAGTCGGGGAGCGCCTGGGGGGCTCAGCCGGTTGAGCGTCCCACTTCGGCTCAGGTCACGATCTCGCGGTCCGGGAGTTCGAGCCCCGCGTCGGGCTCCGTGCTGACAGCTCGGAGCCTGGAGCCCGCTTCGGATTCTGCGTCTCCCTCTCTCTCTGCCCCCCACCCCCCGCTCCTCACACTCCGTCTCTCTCTGTCTCAAACATAAATGAACACTGAAAATATGAAAGAAAATAAGGCCAGTCCTCAATTATCTGCTAGTGACTGATGGGCAGATGGAGGTGGGCTTTCCCCGGTGCCTGTGGGAGCAGGTGCCTGGGCCCCCAAGGGACACGTGGCGGTGGTACCCAGGAAGGGCAGAGGGCCTGGCACTTGTGGTTCCGGCCCTACTGTCAATCGTTTCGCTAACCCCCCTCTGTCACCTTCCATTGGTCCACTCGTTCAAGGTGGCCTTAAATACCGCATCAGACAAAGCAGGTGTAGACAGACACTGACTTGGTTGGCTCATCATAAACACAACCCTCCCCCCAAAGTTACTAGGTGGTGGTGTTTAGAGGACTGTCAGGAAACCCGAAGTAGGATTCCTCCGAGGTCAGAATGGTTCCCCTATTTGGGGCTTGCTGCACACAGATTAAAGCTGATTTTAAGAGTCTGACCGGTGTTGGCTTGGACTTCAGGGAATCATACGACGGCCATCCGCCCGAGTTGGTGTTCAGGCGTACGAACCACCTGAGTGACCGCTGGGTTCAGAGCCACCACGCGGCCCTCCCCGCCTTCAGGGGGAGCAGGACCCCAGCGGGAGTGCCCGCTCCCAGAATGCTAAGGCTGGAGTGAAGGGACAGCCCTCCAGACCGGACTCCCTGCCACCTTCAGCTTCTGAGGGCGCCCACTGACAAGGGTGCATGTGTCCCCCCAGTCACTGCGGGCCCTCCCGTCCCCGCCAAGCCGGCAGCCTCCCCGGAGGACCCCGCCCTGCAGGCAGGGGAGCAGCAGACAGGAGGGCCCGCAGCCCCGCTGTCAGGAAGCTCTGGGTCGTCGGCAGAGAGGGGTGAGGCGGGCACGCGGTCCCCCGCGTTGGCGTCAGGCCATCCGGTCGGTGGGAGTCGGGAGCGGCTGGCGGATGTGGAAGGAGCCGCGGGCCCGGGAAGCAGGCCGGAGGGAGACTGGGGGCCAGCGTGTGACCTGCTTCCCTTTTGAATTTGCTCCGTGCACACGGAACAGAACGAACACGGAAAATTAAATTAAACCTTGCACCGGGTCCCAATTTAAACGATTAAAAGTGGATACACGGTAACACACTCACACACAGAAACATGGCAACAAGCAGATCAGCTGTGAACGCGAAAGGTGTGGAGGGTTCAGGGTTGACATTTCTGAGCCCTCGCTTTCCTCTTCTGTCAGCTGTGCACCCGCGATGCAGGGTGACGTTATCCCACAGCAGCAACTACCGAGCATGTATTAAGAAAAGCATATTCCAGGGGCGCCTGGGTGGCTCAGTCGGCGGAGCGTCCGACTTCGGCTCAGGCCGTGATCTCACGGTCCGTGGGGTCGAGCCCCGTGTCGGGCTCTGTGCCGACAGCTCGGAGCCTGGAGCCTGCTTCGGATTCTGGGTCTCCCTCTCTCTCTGCCCTTGCCCCGCTTGTGCTCTGTCTCTCAAAACTGAACAGACATTAAAAAATAAAAATAAAAGAATAAAAAAGAAAGAAAAGAATATTCCTAACGATGCATCAACAACTTTAGAACAGACCGCGGTTCCCGATGGCGGGAGGTTACCGGCCCCTCCTCTCCCGCTTCCCCTGAAGGGAATGGGGGGGGGGGGGCCGTGCCTCTCGCAGGAGGCCTCTTACCCGTGGCCCCAGACCCCGCACTCTGGCACTCGTGGGCGCAGGGGGGAGGCCGGGCCCTCCGAGAACCAGGGGTGGGGGGATCGGCCCAACGGGCCCCTGGCCCCCGAGCACAGAGCCCCCAACAGGGCAGCACCAGCCGCCAGGTATGGGCACCAGCGGCCCCAAGTCCTTCCCCAAGAGCCGGCGGACGCGGTCGCTCTCCCAAAACCAAAGTCACACCCTCCGCGCCATGTGAGTGCGCCGAACACAGGACCCGGCTCAGGAACCGCTCCTCACTTCAGACAGACCCATGAAAGTCAGTCTCCCTCAGAACTCTCTTCGGAGGTACGAAAAGGAACTTTCTGCGTGTCACAACCACGCGCAGAATTCCTCCCACCAGGTATCCGGCAAACGGAAGGAAAGAAGCGAGGAACGTGTATTTCAGTCAATGGCTCGGCCCTCCTTTTGAAACACTTTCCCCTACGTTTCTAGAACGTTCCACACCAAACCCCTTCTCTTCAGTCTCCGGCAGGTGGATTAAACTTACCAGTCTGAGCTCCACGTGCGCCACTGACCGCCTACACTATGGTCCTGCGCGAGAGGACGTGTGAGGGACGGCATCTGAACAAGACCCAGCGTGTTCAGGGTGGGCAGGGGGGTCTCACCGCCGTGCACACAGGACCGGGCTCGTCCCAGCCACTATCGCTACGGCCTAGGCACCTGGCCACCTTATGCGTGTATCTGTTTATGTCCAAGCCCTTTGCTCCAGGGTCGTTAAAAAACATCCAGGAGAGAATCTAACAGGCAAAGCGTGTGCATTTGTGTTTGGCGGGAGGGGTAGGTATGCTCTCAGGTACCGCCGAGCTTACGTGTGACCCTTTCCAAACATTCTCCCCATTTACTGCTGGGGACAATGGGCCGAGGCAGGGGAATCTCACTCGGGAACCAGGTGTCCCGGGGTGAGAGGCTCTGTGAGTGTGCACTGTCCTCATCAGACACATCCCAGGCAGGTGCCCTCTGTGGCCCGGCGGGAGTTGCTCACGGGCGAGGCTGCAGCGCCCTCTAATGGCCACGGTGCAATTCTTCCCATTCCCAAATTAATCCAGGCTCCTAATTCTTGCAGAAGTTCAATATGTGAGTTACGCCAGCACATGTCTTGAAAAACGAAGCAAGCAGTGACCGAGTGCCATCAGGGTGGAAAATGGAACCCTGAAGGGCCGCATGCAGGCTGATTTTCGGAACGAAGAGCGGGGACTTCCTGAGCAAAGTCCCTGCAGACAGGGCTCGGCAGTGAGTGACGATCACGGCCACACGGCTCACCGCCCCTACTCACCGCCACTGTCCCTGTGCCCTTAGCGTTAGGGGGCCCAGCCCAGAGTGCGTGGCCTGGCCTGCCCCGGGCTGTAATCCTAAGCTGTGTGGGGCCCGGCTTGGGCTGCCCAGACCCTGTGTGGTTCCTGGGCACACAGGACCCCGCTCTAGCCTAACGCCCCATCCAACTCCAGGTTCAACTGCACATTCCCTTTGTTGTTTATTCGTTTCCCCTAAGTGATAAAACCTGCAACGGTGTTCTGCCTGGATGCCAGCATTCTCCACCAATGACACCTAGCGAGGTCCAAAAGCCGTTCCGAAGCCTATGACCAGTCCATTTACCAGGCAGATTCTCCCACAAGCCTGTCCGCGGACCCACTCTTCTCTCTCCCTTAACGCCCTCTCCTTCGGGAAAGGATCAGCGAGTCCCCGCCACCCGCGGGGGGCAAAATGCATCACCTCACCTGACCTCGCGGCTCCAGCGCAGAGAGACGGCCACCTGCCTGCCTCCCTGCCTTCTTAGCCTCGGCCAGGAGACAGCCGCCAAGGGGCCACCCCACTGTCCCCAGCCCACACAGCCTCAAATGTCAGGAGGTACCGAAGCTGGCAAGTTCTCCTTCCTCGTGATCACACACACAGCTTCAAATAGCCTACCTACACCGTCGACTCCCCAACTTCTGCCCGATCTCATCCACCCCCAGACTTCTGCCCGTAAAGGCTGCCCCCCCCTCCACTGCCATGTCTCGTGGTCCCCACATCCCAGACGCACACCTAGGACTCGTGATTCCAACCACCAGCCTCTGCACCTGTCCCCAGCCCTCGTGCCCAATTCCGTGACCCGGGGATCCCGATTCCGACCTGCCCCTCCCACAATGCATAGTTCAGCAGTGACCTTACTTCCAAGGGGGACTTGAAACCCCCCCACCCTTCGCCCCCTGCACTGCCGCCCTGTGCTCTCCCCCGACTTCCCGACGGGTCTCTGCTTCCCTCTTGCCCTCCTCCCATCATTTGCCACAGTGGAAGGTGACTTCGTGGGACACCTCGGTCAAACCTCCCTCTAAGCATGAATGCGCCCGGGGCCCCCGGGTGCCGGCGACGGGCCCTTGCCTGTGTGACTGACCGAACAAACACCACGCGCTCCCTTCCACCGCGTGCCCGGGCCACACGGGCCTCCTTCCCGCACGCAGCGGGTTCTTCCCTCTCAGAGCCAGCCGCCTGCCCGGGAGGGTCACTCGTCTCCTTTCAAGGCTCGCTCCCTCCGCCCAGCTCCCAGCTTGCCGGCCACGGCCTCAGAGGGACCGGTGCAGACAGAGTCTCCCCTGCTGTTCCGGCACAAACCTCCACGTTGACCTCACTACACCTGCTCCAATTTCAGACGGCTGATTCACTGGGGGGCCGGGTTTTTCTCTCCCGGCAGCTCACAGGTCTTTGAGAACACAGCCCGGGCTGTCCGCTCCCCAGCTCTTCCCAGGGAGGCCCCAGCACGGAGCCCACGCTCAGTAAACACTGGTAGAAAGAACAACCCGCCAACAAAAAGCTTCCAAAGGGCAGAGCAGAGTTATTTATAAATGTCAATTATGTTTGTTATAACTGTTTTAAAAACACGAGGCAGGAGTGACAAAAGAGTTGTCAGATGTGATTTTTTAAAGGGCAGCAATATTCGTAAGTAAACAAAGAGGGGCCATCAGCACGTAATTACGCGGGATCCAGTGACTCCAAGAGCATCTCGGAGAACACTCACGACCGTCCTGATAACAGCACGTGGCGTATTCCTGTTTTGGAGCGGCCGTCTTCCCTTTGGTTAGAGTGGAGAATTTTCCATCTTTGCTGATAACTAATACCCAGTGTCACTCTTGGCGGATGAGAACAATCACGTGCGTGGCTTACTTTTTATTTTTTATTATAAAAAACACATACAAGAGTTTTAAGAAATGATGAATATAAGACAAATCGGAACCACGGTGAGTTATTAAACCCATTTTCTATGTACAAATACTACAATTCCGAAAGTGGAACATCATCAAATGTGAAACACATTATAGCACTGTCCATATGTACACGGCACACACAGAGACCCACCCGCGCTGGCCTCTGAATCGTTTAGATACACGTCGCGGACACGACCCTGCAAGTGACCTTTGCTTGGAGGCGCTCCTGGTCCTCCTAGAGTGACAGGGTTTTAAGGAACCGCAGAGACAGGAAGAAGACGCGCTACAACGGGGCCCGAAGGCTCTCCCCGGGTTCCCTCTCACCCGTGGTGCGCCCACCTGGAGAAACAATGGAACAGTCCGTTTCCAGCTAAGACCGCGCGGAAGAGTCTTCTAGCTCCTTCTTAGCCGATTTATTTTTTCCTAGTCAACCATTCCAGCGCAAAGTCCAAAATTAGCTCAGGAACCAAATCAATGCTTTTATATTAAATTCATTATAAAATGCCACTCAATTTTAAAAAGCGACTAAAAGGACACTTTCTGCAGCAAAAAAGGGCTAAGTTCAAGTTTTTGTTGTTTGACCAAGACACAATAATACAACCCACATGTCATGGAATCACAACAGCCTTAAGTGAAATGTATGCGGTTTGGGGGAGGGCGGCCCGGCCCCTGCTGGCTCCGGTGTCCTCGCCACAGTGACGGGCGCGCCTGGACATCCTCTCCTCTGCGGCGACGTTCCGAAGCCTCAGTCGGGACTCTGCGAGCTGACTCAACTGTCCGGACTCAGACACGCGAAGGCACTTCTCTAGACGCAGGGGCGCACGGCTTCTTAGCCCACCTCCTCGGCGCACAGGCAGCTGACTTCCTCCAGGCAGCTGAGCACCGCGGAGGGAACGCTGTGAGAGGTCTCTCTGCGCCAGGCTTCCAGGATGCGGGAGATCTCCGCTGGGTTGCTGGGACTCAGATCGCAAAGCGCGTACACAGCTGCTAGCTGTATGCCCCACGGTATATCTGCAAAGAATTTTCCTATCAGTCGCTACGCAAGAAAATGCTTGTTATTCAGAATCTGAATGCCGTAATCTGCGGGAATACTCTTCACACACAGGACACTTTCTGCCAGCAGTGAAAAGTATCAGAGAAAAAACCCACGGTGAAAAAATTAACGAAGACCCATCCACACGTGGCAAGAAACAAAACGGCAAGAGAGCCGTGTGCAGGCCGGCACCCAGGGCACGGCCGGGGTGTCCGAGCAGGAAGCTCCGGAAGGATCACGCTCCACATTTATGTTGCGATGGAAGCTGGATCCCAGAGCATTCCTCAAATAAATGATTCCATTACATAGCCACTGCAAGTGCTTGTAAAAGGGCTACTCTGAAAACGAACACAGACACGAGAGGAGAAGAAAAGCCCTTCCCCGGGGCCGCACTGCCAGCCACCCCCTCCCCCCCCCCATGTGCCTGAGAGAGGCCAGACGGCAGAGGAAGGTAGGTTACAGCGAGGTCACAGACCACGTGTGCTAGGCTTCTTTCTCATTTAGCTTAAGTTTATTTACAAGTCCTTTAATGAAAATTTAATTTAGCTGAATTGCAGTTAAAACTACAATTCAAAGAACACAACATAAAACCCACATGTGCTCAAACGTCAGTTCTGAAACATAGCTTTAAAAATTACTCACCCCTCAAATAAACATTTTAAAAAGGTGGGGGGGGGGACGCCTGGGTGACTCAGTCTGTTGTGTGTCTGACTCTTGATTTCGGCTCAGGTCACGGTCCCAGGATCTTGGGATCCAGCCCGGTGGCGGGCTGGGGGCTGTGCGTGGAACCTGTTTGGGATTCTCTCTCCCGCTCTCTGTGCCCCTCCCTCCCCCTCACGGGCACGCCTTCTCTCGAAAATAGACACACATTTAAAAGCATGAAAACCACGCATTTCCCCCAGCCGAACGGCAGCGAGAGGTGCACAGAGCAGGGCGCACAGTGGGAACTCACAAGAGGCTTAACGGGGCCGCGAGGGGCTCAGAACAATCTCGGCGGACACGGGTCCTACCTTCGTCCTGGGCATGCTGAATAAACATGCCGATAACGGAGCTGATGCTTTTCACAGCAGACGGGAACCCTTCCTTCAAGCCCAACTGGCCCAACCGACCTGGGGGGAAACAAACCGAAACGTAAACGGTCTTTGGTTACATGGCAACTTTTCCCGAGAATGTAAAATTCACGTTTTCTCTCTTATGCCGTTCCGCACATTAAGGTGAAGGATCCTCAAGCTGAAACGGCTCCCTGTCCTCACCCGAGAGCGGGCGGAACAGGAAAGTCGGGACGTCCCCCTGGGGGGTGGAGGCAACGGTGGCCAGGATGGCTAACCGTCCCTTCTTCCGGTCACACGAGGGCGGCACGCACGTGCGGCTTTCTCCGCCGAGGGAGCCGACAGGGAGCTCAGCGGAGCGCGTGGTATCGGCAGGCTCCGCGTGACACGGCTGACTTGTGCTGGGTCGGGAGGACCCAGGCGAGGCCGCGGCGCCGGCAGCCAGGTTCTGGAGCAGCATCCTTCCGAGCGGCGCAGCCCCGTACGTGCCGCAGCCCGGGAGCGCGCGGGCGTGGTTTGCACGGTCCCCAGGGTCCAAATGATTTTCACAGCGGAACAACGTGGACTAAGAGGCGACCTGCCTCCTTCCCGATGCTGAGATAAGACCCAGGCTCAACACCAGCGCAGATGGGACGACTGGGTCCGCGGCACCAGTCACGGCAGTGGCCGCAAGGGGGCCACTGCTGCCACCAGGAGCTCCCGGTCAAAACAGCTACTTTCACGGAACGATGCCCCCCTCCGAAGCACCAACAATTACTCAGCCCGTAAGCTGCTGTGGGTGTGGGGGGCACACGGCACACCGGGGGCCTGGCCAGGCTCGGGCCGGGGCAACGCGCCCAGGGGGCTGCCTGAACCGGGAGGGAGGCGGTGCTCTTTCGAGACACGCCCGCATTTCTCCGCCGAATGACTGACAACCTACAGCTATTCGGACCCAGGCAGACCTCTTCTCAAAAACGAGTAAAGCGAGGAAATTGATCACTGCTGTCAGTGACAAAATGTGCGCTCTTAAGCCAAATTAGAATTTTGGAAAAACTTCCCCCAGCCATCCTGCGCCTGACAGCTTCAAAATTTAAGACTTCTCTGATGAGATTGCGACGATATTAATGTCTGTCTTCTGGATGTTGTTGACGGCTGGAAGATCTGTGCAAATCAGTATTTTCCGAGGGAGCAGCGCGCCTTATGAAGTCGCCCTGGAGCCCTCAGGACCCGTGACCAGCGGGTGATGCGGCAGGAAGGCCCCCTGGTGACGGTTCAGACCCCACTCCATCCGTTTAGGGAGTCGGCACTTGCGAATTTTTACGTGCTGTCCCAGCATATCCACAATGATCTAAAGGCTTATTAAAACACTCAGGAGCTCCGTACAAAGCCGGATTTTCTTTACACCCTTCAACCAACAAACCCACTGCAAGAGCCCGGTGCAGCGCGGACAGGCCCTCGGATCCTGGCAGAAAAGAGGATCTGCAGCAAGTTAACCGTTCTCCTCGAGGTCGGTTTTGTTTGGCAACCACTTTCCACGGAGAATGTCATTTATGTTAACACCGGTTTATCATTACTGGCTTTAAATGCTAACGGAAGCTCTCCCCCAGTCAGTAGGACCTGCAGTGACAAGCCCTGGGGGTCCTCACCGGGGGTGGGGGTGGGGGTGCGGGGAGTGGGGCACATCCCGCTGAAGGCGGAGGAAGCGCGACGATGCCACGCGCCTAGCCCCGCCCACCTGGATCCCTGCTGTGTTCCGCGGTCCGTGGAGGTGGGGTCCCTGGAGGTGGGCTTGCTTCGAGGTGGAACCCCGTTCCCTCCCTCCAGGTGCGGCCTCGTGTTTTCCGCCCCTCCTCTCTCACAGGAAGGGGATTCCAGATGAACTTGGATGCCCTTTTATCCAAGTCCTTTTCCTGAGTTTTTAGGACATCGCCCTGCAATCTCACTCTTCTGTGTCTGCGTTTTCTCAACTCTACACACACCCTCAGCTGTACCTATGTACGAACCCAGGCCACCAGCTTCGTTGCCATCTTGAACACGGAGAAACTGAGACATAGGACACTGAAGTAACCTTCATCACTTAGCATTTCCTACAGGAACCAACTCAGTACTGGTTGCGTGCAGCCCAAATGCTGTCACAGACAGCTCGATAAATTCCTACCGATGGATGGATGCCTGGAAAATTTCGAATCCAGGATGAAACTATAGACATCTGGATAATTCCCGGGAAATCTCTCACCGAGGTGGAGAAGTAATGTACTTTAGAGATCAGGAATTTCAATCAGCGATCACTCAACTATCTGCTTCCAATTAGATCAAACTGCTGTCTGCCCCCATCTGTCCTCTGAGACAATCTACTAGGGGTGCTCAACATACACGTGGCAGCTGAGCTGGGGGAAGGGCGTGTGCCAAACAGACACGGGCTCGCTCAGCCCGGGATGCGCATGTCTTCCCAGATAATATAATGGCCCCTTTTCTTTAAATTCAAAGTGCTTAATGAACTGGATTTTATAAGCTCTTTACATTAATGGAACTTTCAAGGATCAAATGATCAGTAATCATGAGTCGGAAGTAGGTGGCTTGGGGGAAAGACCTTAATGCACGAGAACAAAGATGAGAGACAAATCTGCCCTACAGACGGGGGAAACAGTCCCCCCAGAAGGAACCTGAGTTCAGGGGATTCGGCCACATGAAAACACAGGTAAGAAACACGGAGTTCACCTCGCTGTCAAAGGTAACAGCCCCCAGCGCTCAGGGAAGCATGAGGGAGGCAGCTGGGGGCCTGCGGGGAAGGTGACCGAGTAGCCCCCCAGGGTTCCCTCAAGTCTGCAGGTGCAGGCAGGCCACGGAAAACAGGAGTTGAGGCGACGTCAAAGAAAGGGTGAAAGAAAGGCCTGGCAAAAGGCTGGGTGGAAATGGACAAGCAGAGGCTACTTCAGCCTGGCCTGCAAACGCCTGATGTGGGCAGTGCTCCCCTGGCTTCTAGGCTGAATACCAGGTGGGCCCCGGAGGGTTCCCCAGCTCTTAGGGGCAAAGGTGGCGCTACACGGCTTTGCACTCGACCGAGTCCAGCAGCAGACAGACTTCTGTCTCCGCTCGGCCACCTTCAGCGCCAAGGGACCTCAGACGAGGGCTTGACCTTCCCTAGCCTCACCGCTGCCCTGAAATGAGCAGACTGAAGCAGGTTCTAGCACTTCTCCACATCCCCCTTGATCTAGAACAACCCAAACACTCCCCAAAATGCTCTAATACGCTATCACTCAAGCACGTTAGAAGAAACCCCACTTACTAATCATGTACGACCACCTGCGGACAGCACTGCTCATCCCCCCATCCAACGTCAGGTAACCCCAGGCTGTTCTGACAGAAAGCGTCTTGGGTTTCCCGTAGAGTGAATATTCATTTGGGATTTTGCCAATTTGGAAATAAAAATAAAGACGACTCCTCTATTCTTTGAATGATGAGTGTGTCACTACTAGGAAAATCACGGCTCACCCGTTTGTGTGCCGACTTCTATAGCGTCAGCTTCAGACACTGCAGGAAGGTTCTCTAATGGAGTTTCCTCTCAGAAACGGCTCAAACTCCAAATGGGACAGCTGTGCAGGGGGTCCGTGCACATCCGGCCCGGACACAACTTCTCAGAGCTCTGCAGTTCTAGAACACAGGCCTCACCCGTCTCTGTCCCCACCCCCCGCCCCCATCGCCCAGCGCCACGGCTTCAGCGCCCACAGACGACCAGAGCTGGCCAAGCTGCGCCGCCCTCTCTGGCACCGGCCTCTGCCCGCCGGCCCTCCCCACACCCGCCTCGGGCAGGGGTGCTGCGGCAGCTACGCCGGGTGTCTGCAGACCCGAGGAGAATCCTCCAGGCCCGACCCTGCGCTCATTTTCACCCTTACCACTTCCTAGCTATCCATCCTCCGAATGACACTCATGTGTTTATATATTATCATCTCATCCCGTAACGCTGTTAAATACACGTCATCGTGTACTCCTAGCTTATGTAACTTCATTACATATGGCTTAATTATGTAAGTGTACACATATTCTTTAAGAAGCTTCTCAGGGAATCTGGACGACCGGCCAAAGGTGGAAGGCACGGACTCCGGAGAGCCAGCTTCAGGGGCGAAGCACGTGTGGGGCCGACGCTCCACCACAGGTGCACGGGGACCGCACGGAAGCCACCAGAAACGCAGCCCTCTGCTCTCCCACGCCCGCTTCCTCTCCCGTCACAACCAACAAGTGTGTAAATGGACAACCTCCTGCAACAACAGCGGCAAAAATCACACAGTATTTTGTAAGCGTGACTTCAAAAAGTTTCGTGTTCGTTTCAAAATCCAAAGATACTTTATGGAGGTTGATATATGTATTTATAGACTTAACATCTTTTCCTAATTTTTTTCTTCAAGGTTTCTCGGTTTAAAATAAATCAGTTCAAGCTATGAACATCTGTAAGAGAAGATGCTACCGAAAGGAGAATGTGCAGACACACACACGGCCCGTCTGCCGCCCCCTGGCCCTCGTGTCCTTCCTGCTTCCTGCTGTCGCGGACTGTCCCGGGGGCCTGCAGGGAGGGGCTCTGCAGGGCCCGTGTGGCGGCAGTGCCCACGGAGCCGCTCGCCCCCTCCACCACCCACGCCTTATTCGTCTCTGCAGGTGGCTCTCTTCCTCCACGGTCGCGGGCAATCACTCTGGGCTCGCACACTTCACTCCAAGTGTATTTTCTGTCCTTTCCAGTGAAATTAGAGTCTTCCTTGAAAGCAGGTTGCCGTCTTGAACCATTTTACACATTTACTTAGCGCAAGGTTCTTAGGTTTGCATGTGAAGCAGATACAGAGCAGGAATACCTTCTTGCTGAGACGGTAACAAACGCAGCCACAGGCAGCTCTAAGTAGAAGACTTACTTAGACAACGTAAATAATACTCTCAAACCTTCTTTTGAGCGGTACTGTCTTGAAGCTCTAAATAATTCAACTCTAGAGATACCTGAAAGTCGCAGGAAGTACCTTCAAGGATCTGAGGGGCTACAATGCAGGTTATCAGACGAACCTTGTTTGTTGTGTGTCGGGGGGGGGGGGCCCAATGCTACATGCTGCAGACAGAGAAGTCAGTTCCGAGTAAGGAGAGCCTTCTGAAAGGTAACAGATGTCATCACGTAAATCCCGCAGGGCTTAGAGAGCACCTCATCAGAGATGAGGCAAAGAGGAAAAAATGAGTAACACTAAGAAATAAAAATCTGTGGCAGACAGGGAGGAGCAGAACCAAAAAGCCACTGAGGTCCTCCTTATCTGACATGCCTCATTTAAAATATGTTTACACAACGATTTTCATTCCTACATATCAGCTTGGAGGAAAACAAAGTTGGTTCCCAGTCACGGCACCACAGGACGTGACCCTGCCTAGGCAAACAGGAAAGAACCTGGGTGCCTGGCGGGGAGGCAGCCGACTTTCAGGAACCAAATGAGACCAGAGTGTCCTTTAGAGCCACTCTGTGCCCCGGCTGGCGTATGGCAGCGTGTGCCTGTGCGGCTACGAACAGTACGAACTGAGAAGCACACGTTCAATCATACACAAAATACACTGGCACGAAAACTTCATCTCTGGCAGAGTGGGAAAAAACAAGGATTTGTAAGAGTAGGAGTAAGGAGACTAAGTGAGAAAATACCTACTGTGACGGTGATAAAGTCACTCGTTATGGTCAAGGTTCCCCCAACGTGTATTATTACACCTTTATTCCCCTACCAAGATACGATCAATAACAAGAAAAGGCTTAATAAAACAGACAACTCACCAATCAGCCTCAGAATTGATGCTATAATAATGTCGGGAGTATATGCAATGTTTGCATGTCCTTTTCGGTATTTTATCCACTTATCCATGACGGGCCACAGCTCTTTACTACAAAACAGTAACAGCACGCATGCGTGTTCATGTGCATGTGCAGGAAAAGAACATATGTGTGTCACTGCTCAGATATCAACAACTTGAAACTGGCCCATAAAAGACAGACAATTAGTCAAGAAAAGGGACTTCTTAAAAAAAAATTTCATTTGTTTATTTATAAAAACAGGCTCCATGCCCAACGTGGGGCTCGAACTGACAACCCTGAGATCATGAGGCACACACTCTACCAAGTGAGCCAGCCAGGCGCCCGAGAAGAGGGACTTCCGAAGATGTAACTTTTTAGGTTAAAATGAGGACAGTCACGGGAGGCTCACACACTCTCCAACTATTCGGGGCGTCTCTGCCCACACTGGCTTCAACGAGGCTGCAAATAGCTATGTTTGCATCTTGATTCTGTTTCCGCCCTTTTCACAAGGCTTTGAGTGGAGAAGCTGAACAAGGTCTCCAGGTCCCAGAACTGGCGGCGGTGGGGGTCTGGACTTTCACTGGGACCCTCCAGACGTGCACGTGGCCTCTGTTTCCCAGAAGCCTAGCGTGTCCTCGGAGGAGCACGGAGCTCAAGAAAACCACACTTTCGAAACGTTCTACTGACTGAAACACTGCCAATTCCTCTTTGCCTTCTCTCCTTCCAAAACCCGGTTTCCTTCTTACCTAGCATTTGTAGTATTCGAAAAGCTGAGTGACAACACACAGGAGAATAATGTAACTTAAAGGTGCCCCAAATAGCACATTTGCAGAGAATGTTACTCCACTAACTCCGGATTTTTCTTTCCACATGCTTCTCCATGTGCATGTACGTAAAAACCTGGGGAGGGTGACCACAGCGCTTAGGGCTCCGGGACTGGAGTTGCTCAGGCAGAGATCCCGGCCTTCCACACCCTGTCCTCACGCCCAGCGGGGGGCACTGGCCAAAGGACCTCTGGTGAGAACCACTTCCAGTGGTCTCATCGGTCACCCTGCCCACTGGGCTCCCACCAAGAGCCAGGGGATGAGGCCCACAGGAGGCCCGCGTGCCTTTCCTGACAGCACTGGGCAGACGGCTGTCACTTCCTTACTTGTCAGCAGAGGACTGTGAGATGCCATCATGGCACTACCCGAGCATCCGTTTGTAGCTGTGTATTTTAACACAGCTGTACCTCGTTACACAGAAGTACCATCGTTCAATTTCCTACTGTTTCACATTTAGGAGTACAATCTTTCCCTAGTGTTAAGGAGAAAAAAGGAGAGTACACTTTCCCACAGAATACATTCAAGTATCTCCAGGATACGGACTATCAGTCCTTTGTGAATCCTTTTTCGGGTCATAAACTCCTTTAAACCAGCCTTTCTGGGGCGCCTGGGTGGCTCAGTTGGTTGAAGTGTCCAATTCTTGATTTTGGCTCGGGTCACGATCTCATGGTTCGTGGGAACAAGCCCTGCATTGGGCTCTGCGCTGACAGGGCAGAGTCTGCTTGGGGTTCTCCCTCTCCCTCGGGCCCTCCCTGCCCCCACACAACCCCCCTATGCACGCACACGCACACACGCACACACACACACTCACTCTCTCTCTCAAAAATAAATCACCTCAAATAGATAAATTAATTAAATAAAATCAAAAGACCCCCCCCCAAACCCTTAGCCTTTCTAAGTCAGGTCCCCAGACAATTAAGATCTAATATAAGAACAATTGTTTGAGCAGCGATTTTCTCCTTCCCCCCACCTCCCGGTCTCCCAAAGATGGCATGCTGCCGGTGTCAGAATTCTCCAAGCCCAGAGAAAGGCAGATTCGTTACATAAAACAGATGCCTGGGACTCCGTTCTCTCTGGAAGGGCCAGGTGAGGAGAGCCGCTAATCTGGACTCTCACTCTGCCTGTTCGCGTGAGTTTCCCCAAGTATTTGAAGGTCAAGATGCGATCGTCACATTTCATCCTACGCTACTAGCTGAGCACCTCCCTCGGTGGACACTGCTCCGCATGCCGGCTTATGCCAGGGGCCCACACCCCTCCTCCAGGAGATTCCTTTCCCCCTGGGACAGAGGTGGTAATAAAACAATCTAGGGGAAGAAGTCACAGGCACCACAAAAAAACAACGCAAGGACATGTGACGATAATACGAGTCCTTCAAGGGTAGTTTCATCAACTCTGACCCAAATCCAAATGTCATTTGTACATGTTTCCGCTGCCTACCAAATTCAGCAACCATTCAACAGACTACCTTCCAATCCAACAGCCCAGCTCTGAGTCAGTGAAACGGCCGCACCTTATAATGTTGTCGTGTGTCCAAATCCACTTCTGGTGACAGCACAGCAGGTCGATGGCAAATATGTACTCCCAAGTGTTATCGCTCAAATCCTCACCGAATTTTTCGCTGGACTGGAATTCTGTTTTTGGACACAGCTGTATGGTCAAAAGCAGCTTAGAAACCATGAAACCCACATCCACAGGAGCATTCTAGCAGACGAAAAAGGAAAAAAACAAAATACAATTTAGACTTTCAAACACAGCACCTTTCATTTGTAATCTCGAGTGTAACAAGCATCCCATGAATAATCATTTAATTTTAAGACACCTTTTGAAAGCTGTATTGGAATAAGGAACTACGTTTATCTTAGTCGTAATACTTGTCCTAAGCTGATTATAAACCGGTGGTGGGTAGGCCACAAAAAAAGCTCCGGGCAGGATGCAGAATCCAGTCAGGTAGAAAACAGAGCAGCTGCAATCCAGATAGAAATGCAAATTGTCATTACCTCAAAGCAAAGAATTAAAAAGTTATAATAAAAAAAAGTTTTTAACTTCAAAAAAGTCCTTTAAATTCTAACATCTTCCTGACCCTAGATATCAGTCTTGTTACAGAAATTGATACAATTTAGTTAGCCAGTACTGGACTCCTTGGCCTGGCTGCATTCACACCTGCGCACATTTGTTGATATTTACCCACGTCCTTGTACCTATTGGCGGTCTGAACGCTCCTTGCTGCTGAACAGTTCTCCATTACGTGACGGACCAGTGTGCTTATCCACTCACCTACTGACAGGCTTCTGGGCTATTCCGGCCTCAGGTGATGCGCGAGAATGCTGCTGTGAACACACATATACCAGTCTTCGTGTGGACGTTAATTCGACTTCTTGGATAAATACCTAACAGTGGACTTACAACTTTTTCTTTCTCGTCCTATTTTCCATTGGGTTTTGTTATCAACAGTAAATAGGAAGCTTTCAATCTTTTCTTATACTTGCAAAAGACTAGAATAACTTGGTTCTTTATAAGGTGAAGCAAAATTCAGGTGGAGCCTATACATGCTTTTTATGTTTTACATCAACTTTTCCACCTATTCTATAAATGTTAGCTGAAAACAGCTGTTTCTTCAAGTGTTCTGCCCCAAAACCAAATCTGATGCTGTTTATTTTGTTAGAAACCGTCCTTGGCTTCCAAATCTGCCGCCATGGTTGTGGCTAGTGGTCTTCTCGCACTCTTTATCCTACGACCGCAGTTCTATTTTCTTTTTCATTTTGAAATCTTCAATATTTTCCCTTTTCTCTTTTTTCATTAGTCTGACCTGAGAGCTATCTGTTTTGTTACTATTTTTTAAAGGCAATGTGTTTTTCTTCTATGTGTTTTCTTTTTGTTCACTGCTTCATACCTTTCAAGCTATATTCTTTTTTTTTTCAGATTGCTTCTCAGATTCTTAATTTTTAAAATAATTATCAGCCACTTTATCGGTTTAATAATGAAAACACCTAAACTATGTTAGTGAGTCTAAGTTTTCCCAAAACTAGAGACCCTTGGTATGAAGGGTTTTCCTTTTCCATGACTTGCGAAACACTGATCTTACTTTTGAGTTCCGTATTCCCCAATTGTCCAGGATCATATATGCCAACTTTCAAGATGAGCGGGGGAGGGCACAGAGAAGGAGACACAGAATCGGAAGCAGGCTCCAGGCTCCGAGCTGTCAGCACACAGCCCGACGTGAGGCTGGAACTCACAGACCGCGAGATCATGACCTGAGCTGAAGTCAGATGCTTAACCTACTGATCCACCCAGGTGCCCCGGGAATCTTCACTTTTTAAGAATTAAGGTTTTCACGTAACCAAATTCATGATGGGTTTATACATGTGCTATAGGCAAACAGAAAAATAATATGCTTCACTCAAGTTTACTTTATATATTAATGAATTCCAGTGCGTCTACTCTTTTTTGTCTCTCTGAGAGAGAAAATCAGCAAATCTTATACTATAATGGCATTCTTCCCCCAAGTATTACTCGTTTTTGTGTACCTTGGACTTGATATTTTTATTTGATATATGGCAAACACATTTCTTAAAATTCTGCTTTTTTCATAAAGAATGTCTTTTATCATCAAATCACCCGTATCTGGTTTCATCCTGAACAGGCCAGAGGAGCAGGCTCCAGTGCACAAGCAGGGGGACCAGGCAGAGGCACGTGGCCCCGCAGGGGACCTGGGGGTGGGGGTGTGATGGTGGCCATCGCAGTCAATGGCAGGAGACGGAAGGGCCCTTCTGACTCAGTGACTGATGGGAATCTGATGATGCCTCCCAGGACTACACTCTGCTTTGTCTAGACAAGTTGCTAAACAGATGATAACAGACTTGCTTTTAAATATTTCCTTAACTTGTATCCACCAGTAGCCCTTTCCTGTACTTTTCATAAGAAAATAAAAGTCTAACGAATATTAATATCAAAAAGTACCAAAAAGGAAAGCAAGACGGCATATAAAATTCCACTACATGCATGAGCCAGGATAATATTAAGAGGATATTAATACACAGTCATTTAAAAACAAACCAAAGTCAACCCGTCACTGAATTCGACATCTCTTCGAGTTTCCCGCTGGCAATTCAACATCCAGAGATTCTCATTCGATAAAAGCTATACATAAAGGAATACCAACCTAGATGCCGTATTAGCACTCAGTTACCAAATAAACACATAGGAACAAAGTACTTAAATAAATAAAAATCCCATCAACCAAAAAGAAAAAGAGAGTACAGACTGAAAAAAATCAAAACGAGGAGTTGAAAGTTTTCACCTCACCATTTTTTTTTTGCCTCTCCAAGTGCCTACTGCAGACAGCCCCTCTGGGCCCTGCACACATACACGTGGACTTCATCAGCGGTAAACCAGTGGACAGAAGAAACTTTTGTTAAATCAACACAACACGTAAGTCTACAATTCTTCCCTAGCTGGCCCGTGCACATTTCCCGAACTAAACACATAAGCTTGGGCTAAAATGGTATTTTAAAGGATCTCACACAAAGAGGAATGTCTCTGAAATGCTGATGAACGAGTACTACCCGAGTGAGTACATTCACGTAAGATCTACGAGCACAGTTATGACAATAAGTAAAAGCCAGCCTCACCTTTTCCCAGTTGAGGAACGCTCTCAGACAGTTCCGAACCTCTCCTTTTGCACGCTGCCTGGCAACCAGCTGCATTGCTTTATTAATCACCGACTGGGAAATAAATATATCATGCCACATGTTTGCAATGAACAAAGTCAATTTTTCTGATTCCGGAAAATCTATGAGAAAGACAGACAGACAATAAACCTTTACGTCTGATCAAATGAATAAATTACAAGCTAAGAACAAATTTTAATAACTGTGCTTGTGCCTCGCAAGGCCTCCGAACAGTGAAGGGAGGGAGCCCGAAGAGGCCCCGGCCGCAGTTATTTCAAAATCTGCTTCCTTCTCCCGCAAACCCTTTGCTCTGGCAAACCTTCCTTAATTACATCTGAACCATGACAGCTCAGAAACACCACTGAATTATGAAAAGAGCCATGGAATCCAAAACACGAAGCCAAGGCAAACCGCTCTCTCCAGATTCTCCAACCCTAGAACCTTCCCGTTTGTTAAGTGTCATTTCAGGCCAGTTTTTATGCATCTGTAAGAAAGAACTCACCGGTACAACACTTTTATAAAAGGCTTTTGACTTGGAGAGATGTTGTTATACACTGCGGAGGATGATCTTCTATCGTGAATGCTCTTGCCCACATCTGGCTTTGTTTAATCAACCTAAGCCACGTACAGCTCACACACAACAAAATGCACCCTTTTCAAGCAGACGGTTTGGTGAATGAATGGATCTGTGTGGCCCCCAGTGCAATCAATTTAAGAACATTTCCGTCACCCCAAATTCCCATGGTCTGACCCTTTCCAGTGCGTCACTTAGTCCCAGATACAGACAACTCTGATCCGCTTACTGTCACTTTCAATGAGTTGCTTTTTCTCAAATATGTACGAACGGGTTCGGACAGCACGCACCCCTTTCCTTCTGGCTCCCTGACTCCACAGAATGCTTCTGCAGTTCACTCGTGTTGCCACGCACATCAGTGGTCCCTCGCTTTGCGTGGCCAAACACTGGTCAACTGCTTGATGTAGCACACTCGTTCTTTCACCTGCTGAGGGATGTGGGCTTCCAGCCACGGGCCACTGCAGATGGAGATGCTACGAACAACCGCGAGCCAGTCCAGTGAGCGCATGTCTCTACTTCTGTTAGGTAAGAACCTACGAGTGGGATTCCTGGGTCATTTGGTAAACAAGTATTTGAATTTTATAAGAAACTGCCAGTGTTTTGCAACGTGGCTGAGCCAGCCAACACGGACTTTTACCCTGTTTGGCAGGAAGCGCATCTCTTCCGTTTCCTGTTCTATCTCATCTAACGCTGCAACATGTTGAAAGAGCAGACGACCAAAGCATAAACTCACTGCACTCTCTTGATCTGTTCTCTCTGAAATCTTGGGTCCTGCCCCAGGACCTCTGCACATGCCGCTTCCTCTGCCTGGCGTTCTCTCCCTCGCTTTTCTTGGATACACTGCCTGGCATCTTGCTATCTCAGGCTCAAAGGTCACTCTGACAAGAAGAGCTTCTCTGACCCCACAGACACTCACAAATCCTCCCTCCACAGCACTATTCGTTCACTCATCCAACAGATACTCCGTGACTGTGGACAGCGCATTGTTCTGGGGTTGGAATAAGTGGGGACAAGACGAAGTTCCTCCTTTACAGAGCATGTAATCTAGTGGAGGAGAAAGACAAACAGATTCAGACACAATGGAAGCGGGGGTGAGGGCCATGAAGAAAATGCCAGGAGAAAGACCGCAGGAGTCCATGTGGGAGGTACCACATGAGCCCCAAGAAAGCTAAAGGGAAAGCTTCCCAGGGGAGAAAACTGTGCCCACGAGCCTGAGGGGCACGGGCTGAACCCCGGAGGGGGCTCAGCAGAGCGCACGCAGCTCGCCTCTCTCCTGCCCAGCACTGACGATGCCCTACGCGAGCCGGGGTCACGTTGGCTTGTGCGCATCTGGGTCGGGCTGTGGCCACCACCCAAGCCCGAGGCCTGGCACGCACCCCGTTACCACTGCTGAGGAAAGCAGGGCCTGAGAGAGTAAACAAAGCGAGGGAGAGGGCGACACACAGCAGCCTCACTCGCAGCCCCCCAGGCAGCGGACATGTCCCGTCACCCGATGCACACGCCCCCCCGTAAGATTAAAACATTAAAGGTTAAAAGTCTTCATGATCCAGGTCAGACTTTCTGGGCTGCAGTCAAATCGCATTTATGCGCCGTGTCACCGTTCACAAACATTGCCACCGATGATGTGTGATCAGGAAGGAGGCTTCTGTGCTGACCCGTCTGTGGGGACGGAGGGAGGGGAGGGGCAAGGGGGGCCCAGGGGAGCCCTCCTAGGATTCCACATCTCTGGTCCTCGTCTTGTGGGCTTTACGGCTCCATTTCAGACGCTGCCTCTTCCAGCCAGCAACACAGCAGCACGCTTTGACTCCGACCTTATAAAACCATCCTCCCGTCTCGTGTGGCCCACACCTGACTCTTGAGTGGCTACACTAAGAACAGACAGGCACATGTCATGACGACACTCTATGCACAAGCGGGAACGCGCGTGCTGCTACGAGCAGGTAAGCCACGGAAACTGCCCCCCGGGCAACGAGGCACGGCTTCACCCGGCCAAGGTTCTTCACGGCCTCGGGGAAACGCACCAACGTCTTGCGTATTTGCAAAGATACAAGCGATCCCTCGGCTGCAAGGACAGACCAAGTGTCACGGGGTAAGTACACAGATGTCAACACAAAACGACCACCGTGTGAACGCACCTTCCTTCAGTAGGCTGTAGCAAAACAGGCGGGCTCGCTCCAAGTCTCCCAGTTGCCGGCATATGCCCACGTACACCCTGCAGAGGGCGTGAATGTAATTGCGCTCCAGGGAGATCT
Organism: Herpailurus yagouaroundi; assembly: GCF_014898765.1. Lineage (NCBI taxonomy): Eukaryota > Metazoa > Chordata > Mammalia > Carnivora > Felidae > Herpailurus > Herpailurus yagouaroundi. Next base: position 3,320,724 of record NW_024412377.1, on the reverse strand, counting down.
TCTGAATCTTCAGTTCTGAGAGGATGGAGTGAAGCAAGCACTCTGCTAGATGCTGGGTCGAAACACAAAGAGAAAACACAACGTGTACCGACATTTCTTCTGCTTACTAAACAACGGCTACAACTTACAAATGAAGTCTGTCGGGACCACACAACGTGCCCCGGAGCAGCAAGCATGGGAGGGCGGTGACTGCAGAAGACAACCCGCCTCGCTCGGCCCAGTGAGCCACGCGGCGCGGGGGTCAGGGGCCGCGGCCGCGGGCTGCCTGCAGGTGCCACAGGCCGCGCCCCAGCACACCTGGGCCCCTGAAGCCGCCACCTCCCCACCAAAGTACACTTCCTTGCTTTTCGCTAAAGTAACTCTCTGATCTACTCCAGTTCCTGTTTTCTGAACTCCTTTAGATCTTAAAAACGCCGGGCAATGTTTGTCTCACTTTGGAAGAAGGGCGTTACATGATTTGGCCCATTTGTTCGTTTCAAACGAACCTTCCAAAGTCACTCGTACTGCTCTTGCGCTTTCTGAAAGTACGCGACCCAGGAAAACCACGTGCGCGTTTCCACCACTCCACTGCGAGGAGGTGCGGGTAAGCAACACAGCAGGGGCACCGGAAGTAATCCGCACAAGGTGTCGACATGGGCGCTCAGAAGACACAGCCCTGTGAAGGCCCCAATAAACCACCTGTCGGTCTACACGATGCTCCCATTTCTGTTCTCCCCATCTGGAAGCCAGCACGTGGTCCTGCTTCGTGCGTGATGTGCGTCAAGGGAGGGACGGGAAACCCCGCGCTATCTTTGCGAGACGCGCGCACTCTCGGGTGTGTATATGGTGCAATTCATGGAAAAGAAAGGCTCCACTACAGGAGACAAATCTGCTGCTTTGACACAAATCATTTTGAGCCTTTCAACAGGCCAGAATCGATGGAAAATGTGCAACTGTGGTCCTGACAGACACTTTTTTCCTTCCAAATTATCAGGTATTTAATAAATACAAGTGATCAAATCTCCACTGCCTTACCACATCCCGCGTGTGTAAAATGCTGACTAGAAACCAAGTATGGGTCACAATGTGGACACGGGCAACTGTCCACCTCTGGAATAAAAGTCCTGTTCAGGGCCATCTACCACCAGGCTGCGAGCAGACAGCGTCTCCGAGCACATGCAGTTCCTAACGCTCAGACAGAAAAGTTCCACATACCTTTTTGGTTGTGCTGAATTCGTGAACAACTTCCTTCTCTTGATCTCTCATTACGGGCTTTTTGGAGATATTTCCCACATACACGTGACTCCGAATGACAGGCAGGAGATCAAAAGACGACTCTGCAATCTTCTTCAGCGCGTCAGCTATGGCTTTGTCGTGGGACTCTACGGTTTCTTTTGGGTTTGGAGGCAACTGTGAGGCTGTACTGACGGTCGGAAGAGCACTTCTCTCCTCCTCTGTCGCCACGCCTTCAGCCTGAGGGAGGCTCCTCCGAAGGGTCTTGTGGACTCCTTCTGCGGCAGTGCTCCCGGGTTCTGGTTCTGGGGACCCGCTGTCCAGACGCAGTCTCTTAGCGCTCCTCAGCGTAGATGCAGACAACGTCCTTTTCCCACCTGAGTCCTGGTGAGTCCCCGTATCTTTGGACTTATCCTGACTGCAGTCACTCCCAGAGCTGCCCCCCGTTTTCACAAAGGCGGTTGACGTTGACGTGATTGCTTTGAATCCTGTAATGGCGCCAACGGGCCCTGCTAAGTTCTTACAGTCAGCAGGTGGGCCCCGGGCGAGCTGAATGTTCCCTTTGAGGATGTTGAGGGTGCGGGCCCTGGCAGACAACTCCGGGTACATGCTGTCAAGGATTTTGACGGAATTCTCCTGGGGTCCGGCCACAGCCGCGTGGGCGGAAGCAAAGGCGGGGAGGCGGCCCGGCACCGGGAGGGCATGCTTTGGCGTCGCAGCACAGAACTGCAGGGGAGACGACAGGATCCTCTCGCCGGCTGCTGCGGTCGATGGGGACGGGGACGTGTGCGGGGGCGAGGGGCATCCGGGCTCTTCCGGCAAAGGAGACATCGCAGGAGGCACCGGGATTTCACACAAGGGAGAAATGGGGCCGATGGGAGAGGCGGGGGAGGAGGGAGTGGAAGCGGCTATCAGAGGAGACACCGGCCGGGAAGTCCGTGGGGGGGTGGCAACCAAAGGAGCAAGCAAGGGTGGCAGAGGGGGCCCCACCTCCTGCCGTATTTTACTCAGGGTGTCAGAACAGTCCGTGGGGGTCGACGTGTCCGCATTGGCTAGGATGGTCTGAGTTTGATTTCTCTGGGTTTTTGTGTTCTCTCTTTCCCCTAAAAATGACTGGGAGCTTTCACTCTGATTAGCTTCAACTCTGCTTGACGCTGAGGTCTTTGCTGGCTTGTTTGACTGATCTTTGTTGGTCACCTTGGATCGATTCTTATTCTTGCCAAACGGCTCCAGTTTTGAGTTAAAATACGTGTGATCGGACGCAACTACCTGAGACTCGAAGTTCTGGTCGTAGATTTCGGAGCTAAGCCTCACACTAGGTTTGACCGGCCTGTTGCGCAAGCGACTTTTATCGAAGTTGGTGTTCTGACTACTGCTGGAGATTTCTTCCTGGGCACCCGGGAGGCTGCCGCCCTGGGGCTCCGGAAACGCAAGGCCAGGGTGACCGGTCTCTGGAGACTTGTCCACAGCAGTGACGGAGATGAAACCGGCTCCCGGGCCTCCCGGCTCCGGGGAGACAGCAATGTCCTCAGGAGTGTCGCACAGTATAACCTGGTCCACGTTTGGCATGAGAGCCACCCCGTTGATGATGGTCCAGTGGTCCCCCTTTTCAATGACTAGATTCTGATCCTTGTTGATCAGCACATTGATGACCTCGGAGGTCACTGTAGAGATCTGGCACTGGAATGTCGTTTCCGCCTCCCCTTCGGCACCGCGCTCCGCCGTCTGCCCCGCTCCCGAGTCGGCATCCAGGGCTGAGGGCTCCGCCGCTTCTGACAGGCCCTCCTCCCCACCACGGTTCGGGCTGGTGACGTGGGAAACGGCCTCGGATCCGCTAGGGGCGCTTCCATTCCCCGCGGGACCGCTGCCGGGAGAGCCGCCCTCGCCGGCCAGGCCGGCTGCTGGAGGGGGCGTACCCATGGGCAGTGGCGAGGGGTCCCCCGCTTCCCGAGGTGGGCCGTGCTCTCGGACAGGCCCGGCGGTCACGGCGTCGTGCACGTTGAAGAGCATGAAATCGGCAGCATCCTCTCCGGCGGGGCCCTCGCAGCTGGCCTGAAGCTCCTGTCCGATCTTGGTGAGGACCTCTGACAGCGTTTCCAAAGAGCGCCGAGAGAGCCGCCGCGTGCCCCGCAGGGGCCCGTCCTCCTCCTCGGACTCGAGCCACTCTTCCGGGGTCTCGAGCGCTTCTTCTTCACACAGCTGCTTCCTGTACTTTTCTCCTGATGGCTCACCTGGCTTTAACTCTTTGCTCATGTCCTTACTCAGGGTTCCTTTGCTAGAACATTCTGAAACAGAGTCCCCGGAACTATAATCTCTTAACTGACAACTTTCGAGAAACATGACGACCTCGGACGTAGAAAGTCCGTCTATCTCCGAGAGAGTACTGATGTTGAAGTCCTGCAGGGCCGAGGTCAGACACCCCACCTCCACGGAGGGCCTGCTCTCCGCCGCGCCGGGCCCCAGGGCTCCCCCACCTTCCCCGGAGGCGCTGGCGGCCCCGTGCTGGGCGGCCCCCGTCACGGCCTCGGGCTCGCTCTCGCCCTCGCTGCAGCTGGGCGCCTCGCTCTCTTCCACCTCCGTGTCGCCGCCTGCCGCCTCCCGGATGCCCATGTAACAACACGGGGCCGCGGCCAGGGCACCCGGAGGGATGCCACGCGTCTCTTCATCTTTCCCGAGACCCGCCGACGGGAGCGCCGTCCCGGAGGTGCCTGGGTCTCCGGGAGAAGCGCCACCCGGGGTCGGCGACGGCAGCTCCAGAGACCCCCTCAGGCTCTGCCGCCCGCCAGGAGGGTCCTCGGACACGGCCAGGGCCCCCCCGCCAGATCTGCCCGAGCCCCCACACGGTGCTCCTGCACCAGGAAAGCTTCTCGACACGGGTGCCGGCGTGGCCGGAAGGCGTCCATCCACAGGCAGCCCGGACGAGTCCAGACTCGGGGCACGGAGGGGCAGACCTTGCTCCTGCACTGCCTCCTGGGCCGGGGCTCCCGTCAGGACATCCTGGTTCGGGACTGGGATCTTCTCACAAGGGAAAGACAGTTTGCTACCTGTGGAACAGTGAGGATTTTCTACAGGTACAGAACCGCTTGGAAAATTGAAATCTAATTTTCTCCTTGAGGCAGAAACTTGTGGCGAGGTCCCCCCCGTAGCAGCCGCCCCCGGCACATTCCAGGCCAGGTCCTCTCTCTCTCCACCACGTCCCGCTCCAGACGCCGTCGCGAAGGCAGGCTCAGTCCTCTGCGGCCCCCAGTGCTCTGACCTAGCCCCGTATGCTGTTTCGGGTCTGGCCTGCTTGGTGATCACCGAAACTTGGTTAGGCAACAGTGACGGAGCGGCCCTGAGCCCCGCGGGGTTATTTTCCCTGGCGAGTTCAGGCCTGGACGCGGGTCCCCTGTTTTCTAAGGCTGGCACTGCCTTTTGTAACTGATGGTCAGTCTTGTGTTCGTGTTCTGATTTAGCTCTCAGCCTTTCCTCGCTACCTCTCCTTAACAGGTCACTCTGGTGCCAGGAAGGGCTTTTCACGAAGCCAAACCCACTCTTGGTCAAGCCGCACTGAGACTCCACCAACGGCGTGGAATCCGCCCTGGTGAGGGTGGGCTCAGTTCTCGGACCCTGACTTCGACACTGAGCCTCTTTCGCAGCTTTTATGAACACCGACTGCGGAAGTGAACAGACTCTAGGCATGCCTTTCCCAACGTCTGTGCCCTCGACCTCACTGCTACTCAGGTTATTAAAATGTGATGTTCCCAACTCGGCGCTCAAAGCATACAAGCTGTTTTCCAGATGGTTCTCTCCGGCAGGACACTCTGGGGGCTCGGGCTGCAGGTCCAGCAAGGTGAAGGCCTCAGCTCGTAGCTTCTGTTCTGAGCAGCGCTGCAGCTCGGTGGGGGCGGAGTCAGGAGGAAGGTGTGCATCAGAGCAAGGCTGGGAGTCACTGCACACAGACGATGCCCCCGAGGTAGGAGAGGAAGAAAGCCTGGCGTCAACACCGAGCCCCGTGGTGCCCACTGTGTGACCTGCGTCGTCTGCTGGTTCAGGCGAGGCTCCTAAAATGAACCTCCGAACATCTCTGTCCTTTCCCAACACTCTACACATTCCCTGAAAGTGGTCAGAAATGGATACATGATCCGATTCAAAAGGGATTTCATTTGTCAGTGTCCACGTAGTAAACTGTGGTTTGGGCGATCCTATCATTTCAGACAGCAGGGTCTTTCCTTCAGATTCCACGAGGTCACTGAATGGTCTGCTGCCGAGGGGAGGGTGATGCACGTCAGCCCTCCAGAGGGCCGCCGCCCCATCCTGGACCTGGCGGCCAGACGTCCCCCCACACACGCTTCCTACGGTGTCATCGAGCGTGTTCTCTGTCTGCACCGACTTGTCCGCCTCGCGACCCTCTCTCAGTCTCTGTGCCTCATCTAAAATGCCTCTTTCCCTGTCACTCGTGGCTTCCGAGGACACTGCCCAGGGTTGCTCGCGAGCTAAAGCACGTGTGGCTGAAGGCTCTCTCAGGGCCGCTGTGACTGTCCCAAACCCAACCGCTGTCACTCCATTTACTTCCAGCGCAGTCAGAGTTCTGGAGGCTTCGTGCGATGTGAGCTTTTCCTCCCGCGTATCCCTCCTTCCATCACTTCTTCTGGATGAGCCAAAGTAATGTGATTCAGACGTCTCATCTTCTGAAACAGACGCGGCAGAATTTCTAGGTTGGGACGACTCATCGTCACTGGAATCCGTATACTCTCCGAAGTAGGTTTCCTGAAAAACGAAGTTGTTGTTCCCGTTAGTTAAGACTAACTGAACCGAGTGAACACAACTTACCAATCGCATGCATCACAGAACACACTCCTGTTTCCTGAAGAGCCCGTAACACCCATCCGCAGAAGGAGCATCTCCTCGTGTGCAGCCCACAGGTGACGGGCGAGCGACAGCGGGAGCACAGACAGCACCGCCTCGCTTCCACCCTGACCCTGTCCCAGAGCCCCACCCCCACCGCCGGCTCCTCCCACAACTCACAGCCCCACGTGGCCTGCGGTCTGTTCTCCTAAGGCCCAAACAGTCCCTCTCTCCAGCTCTTCTCCTCCGTTTCCCGGCACAGCAGTGTCCAACTCGGGACACACTGCCCTCTAGTCCCTGGCCTCCGGGTCACTCTGGCCCAGGCGCCCAGTTCCGGCCCAGCGCCACCCGTGTGGGCGGTGCACCTGGCCCCCGCTCTGGTGACGCCACGTAGACCTCTCGTGCCAACAGCCCCTCTCACCAGGCTGCACCTGGGCTGCCACTAACAAGCGGACAGGCTCCACTCTTTCAACGGTGCACACACAACACTGCTCCTTCCCACACAACCCGCTCTCCGCCTCCGCTCCAGAAACCCCCCCACCACCCCTGGGCAGCCCCATGGCCCAGGTGAACCGGCCCCCATCACACAGCACCTCCAGGAGAGCTACCTCCTCAACCGCGGGGCCTCATTCCACAAGGGAGACTACGGACCTGCGAAGAACAGCACGGACGTACGCTTGCCCCACTAAGCCAATCCTTTCCTCCCCCGAAACCTTAGGCACTTTTATCTGGTTCTCTTCCTGTCCTGCCACTTGTCCGCAACCTCCTCTCCTCTTCCACGTGGTCACCTACCGGTGGATGCGCTCCTGGGACCCCAGCCTCTGCTGCTACCCACCCACACCGAACAACCTCCCAGTCCCACGGCTTCTGTGACACCCCGAGGCTGGGGAGCCCCAACGTCTGGGCCTGCTGCAGCCTCCTCCCGGGCCCCACGCCCATGGGCCTAACGTCGCAACGCATGTGTCCGCCTGGAAACCCACGCACACCTCTATCCGCACCTGACACCGCGCCTTCCCACCCACGCACAGTTTCTTCCTTCCTCTCCTTTCCAGCATCGCTGACTCCTGAGCCTCCCTTTCCACCACGTGGAAAACCTCGCCAGAGGCCGCTCGTTTGCCTCCTACCATTTCTCAAGCCACCCCACCTTGAACCCCAGTGCCGCTGCAGGGATATGACCTGTGGAGAAGGCCGGCAACGGCTGAGTCAGTCAGTGACGTCCCCGTCCACGCTCCCACCTCCCTCCGGACTCTCCCCACCGCCTACACTCTGCCACACAGCGGCTAAGTGGAACCTTCCAACTGAAAACCTACCAGCCGATCCGCCTCCCGGGATCCACTGCTTCCCAATGCCCCCACGATCAACTGGAAAGTCCCGAGGCCTCAGACGGCCCTTGCACGCCTGGTCGATGTGAACATCCTCTGGCACGGGATCACCTTCAGTCCCACAGGTGTGTAAAGAGCTCCAGCACCGGACACACCCTGCCCTCTTGAACACTCAGCGGGCTCCTGTCCTCCCAGAGCTTCTCTGCCCGCCCTGGCCTCCCTGTGGGCCAAGCCTCCGGCCTGGGTCCACTCCAGCCCCACGGTGTCCATCACGGCCGTGCAATCGCCTGCGCCCTTCCCCACCCCACTGCCAGGAGCGACCCCGCCAAGTGGTAACCACGTCACCTCGCGTTCCCAGTGCCGGGCACGGCCTCCGGAACAGAACGGACACGCACTACTTCCCAAATGAAGGGAGCGACTCAGAGGAGCAATGCTTTTATCTGCTCCTTAAGCCAAAAAGCATACAAGTCTGCTTTATCAAGACTGGCTTCCTAAGAAATTACAACAAACCATCGTGCAAACACACGAAAAGATGACGAATTCATCAAGCGAAGGTGGGGAATTTGGCAAACGCGGGTTAATGGGCATGCGTGCTACAAACAGGGATGCCCCATCTCTGAAACCAACTCTGTGCCTACACACATTGTTTGTAGGGACTCAGGATTTGGTTGTGAATAAAGACAAACAGAACACGACCCTGACACAAGCCACCAGTGTCACGGCAGCCACGCTGGTCCCAAGAACACGGGCACGCCTTATGCAGTTCTCACTTCGTTCCCAATAAAATCTGGCCCGAGTATCACCGAGCACCTCCCACCGAGCACGGCTAAGTGCCCACTGGATAACTCAAATCCAAAGCGCAAACTCACAGGTGCGAGCGAAGAAGGTAACGTGCTCAGGTGTGGTAAGGACACCAGAGGCGGGGACGGCACGGGAGACAAAAGAGGAGGGGGAAGTCTGAAGAAGTCGACTGCAGCCTGGAGATCTTCATCAAAAAAGCGATCACGATCAGAGAAGTCAGCGCTGTCCTGCTCACTCCTGTGCAGCGAGACCTCAGGATTCCGGCCCTCGGGACACACGCGTTCGGGACGGTGAGCAGCGGCACCGGGCCCCTCTGTTCCCACACTCTTACAGGCAGAGAAGTCACCCTCTATCTCCATGGACAGTTCCGTCAGGCACGTCTGCACGGCTGCGGCTCTGAGGGGACCGCCTCCCGCCGGAGGGGGTGCGCCAGCGTCCCGGGACTCTCTGGGTGCGGGGGGGTTTTCTTTGGCGGGTTTTTCTGTGGGAGACAAAAGCTGATACTAAACATCTATAATATCAAGAAAACTTACAAAAAATATGCTAAACATTCAAAATGCTTGTGTTATTGAGTAAATTCGAATCAACAGAAACATCCTTTAAAAGGCAACCTACCAATCCCTCCCCACAGATCACCCTAGAAGACCCGAGCACATTTCCCATAAGCACAGTTGCCTAGCAACAAGCAAGCCAAGAGGGCCGGCAGGCAGAGGGAGGGGATGCCCCCCGCCCACCAGCAGCACGGTGCCTGGGCGGAAGGGCACCACCACGGCGGGTAACGGGCCTGGACGGCACGTGCCTTCTCTCAGTAAATCTTCCACACAGTGAGTAGTACTGGGGAGGAACGGCTCTGTGCATAGAGGCTGACAGGGAACATGATCTTCATGTCTGAAAAGCAATCAAAGATCAGCCAACATCAAGCCTATCCAGTGGTCATATTTATACAACGCTCTAATTAAGGGACTCGGCTAGGTCACATAAATGCTTTGTATCACAGCGCACCGGGAAAATTACAGTAAAAAGCCAATGGTTTGGGAGTCTTGATTTTGGTGAACTGTAGCGAACTGTCAAGGAAGATGTTTATGTCCTGGGAAGTAACTGGAAACAACCATCTGTCATCTATGAAAGTTGTAAACATATGTTTTACACAAGGACTCAAGGCTGCCTGGAGAAGTGACTGACTGACTGGAGGGCTGGGGGTGGGGGGGTGGGGGACCTGAACATCTCACAGAGCCAGAAAGAAATTTTCCAAACAGGCTGGGCGTGCCTCAAGGGCCCCGGAGCCGACCTGAAGATGGACCCAATCACCAAGTGGGAAAAATCTGAACAATGAAACGATATGATGAGTTATGATGCAAATACAGAATCCCGATCAATGTGTGTGGAAGGGATGAGAGAAACGCAAGATCGCTAACACGCTAAGTAGTAGTTGCAGCACAGGGGCTTTGCCAGTGGGCTCGACTGGGAGAGAAACAGACTGTCTGCGCAGCATCCCAGTGTCCCCCTCCAGGCGATTCACGGCGACTTGCGGTGGAGAACCCTGGTGGACGCCACCGTAAAGCAGCAGCCCTGCCCCCCCCCCCCCCCCGTACGCGCCCCCTCCCCTGCAACGGCCCAAGCACAGCGCCAGGCGCTACTGGGGACCTCTTGCCATAAACACAGTCTTCGCCTAGCACGACACAACGGTACGCAGACGAAACCGATGAGTTTCCTCCCTCCCTGAAGGCGTCGCAGACAAGAGACAAAGCGAGACGGAAGGATCGCGGACTGGGGGCCGAGATGCGGGCTGGGGGCGCTGCGAGGGGCAACGAGGGCTCGGGGATGGAAACACCTGGAGCGGAACTGGAGGCGTCCGTGTGAGGCCCAGCTCGGCTCAGAGACCCGCGCTGAGGGTGACATTCAGCGGAATCTGGATGAGGAGCCTGAGGGGATTCTCTGCCTTATTTTTATGAATTTTCTCATAGAAAAACAAAAAACTCGAAAGAAAAAGAAGATGTTTTAGGATTTAAGATTCCAAAGATGCCACGTTTTCCTTTTTACTTGAAAAAGTTACCATTGGGGCGCCTGGGTGGCGCAGTCGGTTAAGCGTCCGACTTCAGCCAGGTCACGATCTCGCGGTCCGTGAGTTCGAGCCCCGCGTCGGGCTCTGGGCTGATGGCTCGGAGCCTGGAGCCTGTTTCCGATTCTGTGTCTCCCTCTCTCTCTGCCCCTCCCCCGTTCATGCTCTGTCTCTCTCTGTCCCAAAAATAAATAAACGTTGAAAAAAAAAAATTAAAAAAAAAAAAAAAAGAAAAAGTTACCATTAAGCCATAGACTTACCCCTCAAAATAGTTTGCTTTTAAATAAAAACATCGGATTATTAAACGGAAAGCCCTCTCAATAACACCTTTAACGACAAGAAGTCGCGTGCTCCTAATGAAACACGACTACTGCCTGCCGAGGCAGGCGGAAGAGTCCCAGGCTGCTTCCGCCTGAAGGCACGAAGAGAGCGATTCGGGACCGCAGAAACGGACTCACGAGACGCAGGCCCCACCGGCCCGTTGGCGGTGCGTCTACCCAGAATGTGACAATCTGCTTAAAAGCACTCCATCACCGTGCCTCTCTTTGCCTCACAAAACCTCACGAGTTCCGAATCGAGCACTGATGAGAACCAGGAACTTGTCTAGCAACCTTTTTCTGCAGGAACTTTGCCTTCAGAGCCGGAGAGTAAAAACTAGGTCCACGTTTCTACAGATTTAGATCCTCAATGATCTGGCAATTCACAGCAGCTAACCACAAGAAACTAGTTACACGAAAGAAAAACGGCCAAGAAACACTTTCCTCTAACGCGAGACCGCTAACTTCTCCCCATCCCCGCTGGTACGACCAACCCCGATTTTCAAATCCTAAATCCTGGGTCGGGTGCACGTGGGCACGTGGGAGAATGCCTCCGCGGCTTTCCCCTGCAAATCGGGGTGTCCCGCAGATTAGGGGTGGCGCTGCGCGGTGACCACGTGACGTGACGGCGTGAAAGGAAACGGGCTCTCGTCTGACCACAGCGGTCCTCTAAAGGAGCCGACGCGAGCACGGCAGGTGGAGGCGACAAGGTCAAGCAAAGGCACTGGGTAAGTCGCAGGAGCACTACGCGCAGCCGGGCTGCCGCTGGATTCAGAAAGGGCCGTGCTCCCCGCGTCTTGCTGGCTCCCGCCACACGCGCTCCGTCGTGCGTCCGTCCACTTTCTCCGCACGTTCTCTGCTGGAAGCCGCCATTTAAACGGTGAAAGCCGAAGGCGCTCTCAATTTTCTTTTGATTTGAATTTCAGGCCCCGCTGAAGGGAAAGGAGCTCCGCGTAACGAGAAGTACCCACGCCAGCCCATCTTGCTCTTGTAACGGGAGACGTCACAGACCAAAGGCATACGATCCCCCCGGCAGACGCTTCTACGGTCACATATGAGAAGTGCCTGCGGAAGCTGCGCTCTCACCTGGGACACACCTGCTGCCTTCACCAGGGAGTCTGTGTGTTGTGTTTATACAGAGCCAGAGTTCCTTCAGAAGCAGCTTTACTTTCCCTGTGAAAAAGAGCAAAGTATCAAAGACAGGTCACTTGGCCCCGTCCACCCAAGGCCAAACACACTCGCAGGAAATCGGGAGTTCCAAGACTAGGTTCCTGCAACACCGCCCCCCGAGCGCAACCACCGCGCGTGACACGCTCAGCTGCAGACAGGAAGGCCTGCGACGCTTCAGCTCAACACTGAAGGCTGAATGCACGCTTGGTTTTGTTCGAGGGGTGGGGGAATGAGAGGGCACGGGATTCGAAGGACCAAATCTACTTGCTGTCGAAGGCCTCTATCGTCTTTGTATATGCGTGGGCCCAATACATCTCTGGCCTTGTCACGGAAGGCGGGGAGAGATGAGGGACGGAAGCACGGCCAGAATGACCGACGTCGGGGACGCCGGCTCCCCGTATACGACAGACAACGGCAGAGAGGCACCCTCGGTCACAACAGGGGGTCAGAGAACCTGTGAGAACTGACCACGCTGTAACTGACCCGGGGGGCTTCGCGGATAATGGAAAAATCCATTAATGGTTTTCAGGGGTGACAGGGTGGGAGACAAACATACGTGTGTATAAACACTTGGAAAGGAAGGGATCATCACACACACAAACAGACACACAGAGAAGCATATGCTTTTATAAGGAAAAGTGAAAGTCTCTGAATTTGTATGAATTTTCAAAAGGGTCTGAATCCCTAAAATAGTTCAGAACCATCGGATCAGGTTGAAAGGTAAGTATTTCTATAGATTTAGATCCCTGATGATCTGTGAATTCAGATTTTTGTAACTAAGACCAGCCTAACGAAATTCATGTAACATTAAGAATATGACACTATGGGGCGCCTGGGTGGCGCAGTCAGTTAAGCGTCCGACTTCAGCCAGGTCACGATCTCGCGGTTTGTGAGTTGGAGCTCTGCTTCTGGCTCTGCTCTGACAGCTCACAGCCTGGAACCAGCTTCCGATTCTGTTGTCTCCCTCTCTCTCTCTGCCCCTCCCCCACTCACACTCTGTCTTTCTCTTTCCCTCTCAAAAATAAATACACATCGGGGCGCCTAGGTGGCGCAGTCGGTTGAGCGTCCGACTTCAACCAGGTCACGATCTCGCGGTCCGTGAGTTCGAGCCCCGCGTCAGGCTCTGGGCTGATGGCTCAGAGCCTGGAGCCTGTTTCCGGTTCTGTGTCTCCCTCTCTCTCTGCCGCTCCCCCATTCATGCTCTGTCTCTTTCTGTCCCAAAAATAAAAAATAAAAACATTGAAAACAAAAATTAAAAAAAAAAAAAGAATATGACACTATGGGGGTGCCTGGGTGGCTCAGTCGGTTAAGCGTCTGACTTCAGCTCAGGTCATGATCTCGCGGTCTGTGGGTTTGAGCCCCGCATCAGGCTCTGTGCTGACAGCTCAGAGCCCGGATCCTGCTTCCGATTCTGTGTCTCCCTCTCTCTCTGACCCTCCCCCATTCATGCTCTGTCTCTCTCTGTCTCAAAAATAAATAAACATTAAAAAAAAAAAAGAATATGACACTATGGTTTTTAAGTGACTTTAGCATTAATGTGTACATACATTCCAAAAAACTCCCAGAACAAAAATATTCTTAAAAACTTAACTATGAACGAAGAGCCTGTGGTCAAATCTGCATCAAAAGACCGACCACGCTAAGGAAAGTTCAATTAAAAACGCGCTTTAAGTGTTAGGTAATTTCAGGCCATCTCAAGCTCTATTATAGTTTCCCTGAAGCTCTTAAATTGGCTGGAAGCACTTACTGAAAATACTGAAATCTTTAATCCGGTTCTAGAGAGGATAAAAGACCAACCTTTTAAGCCAAAGTATCTGCAAGAATTCATACTTTGAAATAGGTCGGCTCTACGGAAGCTGGTGGACTGCACGGCCCCAGAAAGGGGACCAGGATAAGTGGTGAGAACACGGTAACAGGCAAGTTTAAAAGTCTGACGTTTCCAACCTCTCTTGAGCCAGGTCAGCTTCCGACTTGCACTGTTTGTGAGCCACATCCATTCTTGAGTTCCAAAATTCTTCAACAAGCAACTTATCTACGTGGCGATTTAACCTACCCCCAAGCCTCCTTCCAAACACTGTAATGCCCTTTGCTTAAATGACCTGACCGGGATCCCTGCTTATTACGTATACCCAAAGCAGCAAACAAGGAACCGTAAAAAAAAAAAAAGAAAGAGTTACTTTTCTATCCTTACGGAGGCTACTGCCCACAACTACGCCTGTTTTAACTGAGCATTCATTACTTCTCATCGGACAAACACAAAACAAAAGTAGCCCTTCCCAGTAAAGCAGGAAAAAATCCACCCTGTGCTTTCCTTACTCAGCTGTGAAGAGGAAACCTCATTGGGTCCAACTGCACACCTTCCCCCACGCCTGTAAAGTCCTCCCTGAATCAGAATCTAAGGCGTCGACGAGCATCTCTGAGCCTGTCTGCTCCACGGGTTTGTCAGTTACACCACATGAACACCACGCTTCCTTCATCTTGATGAGCTCGCAGTTACGTTTTGATGTCTGGGTGGGCGTGGGCTTTGCTCAGGTTCTTCCTTCCCAAACACTCGATTATTCTGAATACCTATTCTTCCTGATAAGCCTCGACCGCCTGCTTGTCCTTCCCCATATGAAACCGCAGCGGGGTCTGTGTAAGACGGGAAAACTCACATCTTTACACAGCGAGTCTCTGATCCAGGAACGTAACGTTCTCTTACACGTTCTGGTCTTTAACGCTCTCCACGGGGTTTATGGCTTTCCCCACCGAGGCCCGGCGCACACGGTTTATAGATTTTCTCTTCCTAGAGGGCTGACGGTCCCGCCGCCTTTGGAGGATGGGCTCTTCCTGTCCCGTCCCTATTCTGACAGGTCACCGTCGGGCACCGCACATCACACTCCGCCAGCAGAGTCCAGAAGACAGTCTTACCATCTGCAATGATGACAACTCTGAGCCTTCCTTATCGGATCTACAGCTCGCCCTCGTCTGTGCTGGACCTGCTCCACTGCTGATGGCCTCCAGCCCACACAGAGTAGACGGCACAGAAAGCACGCGCGTCCGCTTCTCACGGTAGTGACAAGGCTCCTCCGTTTCACCTTTCTCGATTTCAAAATGTGTTGTTCTCGGGGCGCCTGGGTGGTCAGTCGGTTAAACGTCCGACTTCAGCTCAGGTCATGATCTCGCATTTCATGAATTCAAGCCCCACATCGGGCTCTGTGCTGACATCTTAGAGGCTGGAGCGGGCTTCCCATTCTGTGTCTCCCTCTTTCTCTGCCCCACCCCACCTGTGCACCCTGTCTCTCTCTCAATAATAAATAAACATTTAGGGGGTGCCTGGGTGGCTCAGTTGGTTAAGCGTCTGACTTCAACTCAGGTCACGATCTCGCGGTCAGTGAGTTCGAGCCCCGCCTTGGGCTCTGGGCTGACGGCTCAGAGCCTGGAGCCTGTTTCAGATTCTGTGTCTCCCTCTCTCTCTGCCCCTCCCCTGTTCATGCTCTGTCTCTCTCTGTCTCAAAAATAAATAAATGTTAAAAAAAAAAAAATTAAAACAAAACAAAATGTGTTGTTCTATTATTACCTCACCAAATATTTTTCCCTGAGGGATGGGTACTTTTTCTCTTCGGCAGCTGTTGTGGTATTCCTGAGACAAATCTGTGAGTCGTAACTTGTGTGTGTTCTCTACCACTACTAAACTTGAGTCCCCAAAACTTCATCTAGTGCCTTGCAGCCACGTTCCTGAGTGACCGCGCTTGGAGTCTTGAGGATGTGAGCACGGGATTCTCAGCCGCCTTTGATACTGGCCTATTTGAGTTCGAGAGAATGACATGGAAAGCGGTCCGTGTTTTTCTAAGTTCCGAAATGAATACATAACAATAAAGACATTTGTCTCATCCACTGGCGCCTTTACAGAGCTCCCTTGTAAGTCATCTGGATCTTCGACGGTGTTAGATCTTTATTTTATTTTAATTTCTTCTGGGTTATTTTTCCCGTTCAGGTTTACAAGTATCCCGACTCAATCTGAGCATGCTTTCCTTGAAAATGGCCCATTTCACAAACACGATCAAATCTGAATATAAATCTGTGAACTAAGTAATTCTCTAACTGCAGTTTTGTCCTAGTTTTCCCAGTCCTCGGGCTTTTGTCTCTTCCTGTCTCGGTCACACCTGCCGAAAGGGCTCCACCGGCCTTGCAAAGATCCAGCTGTTCCATTTAATGGTCCCAAATCAACTGCTTCGTTTCCTATTTCATTAACTTAGGTCCTTCCTTCCATTTTCCTTAGTTTCTGTTTTCCGTTGCATTTTCTTACTCTGTGATTCATCTTCTGTAGGTCTTGCTTTCTAGAATAATCACATAGGCCCATTCGTTCCTGTGAATGCCATACTGGCAGGATCGCAGAGACTTCAATACTGCCCTACTGTTTACTTCCAAAAGGGCTTAGTATTTCAGTTATTTTCTGTTATCCAAGAGGTGGTTTGTGTCTATGCACATTTAGTTACCAGATAGGTTTGGTAAGTAATTTCCCCCCCTTTGGGCGAGGGCAGGATTTTTGTTAACGTCTTATTAAATATCGGTATCTTAATGAT
Organism: Herpailurus yagouaroundi; assembly: GCF_014898765.1. Taxonomy (NCBI): domain Eukaryota; kingdom Metazoa; phylum Chordata; class Mammalia; order Carnivora; family Felidae; genus Herpailurus; species Herpailurus yagouaroundi. Next base: position 3,304,451 of record NW_024412377.1, on the reverse strand, counting down.
ATATTAGGCTATAGTTCCTGTTGTCTAGTAGTCAACCTTCATATATGTTTGAAAAGTATTTTAAAGAATTCTACATTTGTGGTTTAAAAGGACTAGATGGAAATCACCAATCTGCAATTATGAAATCAACTCTACCTCCTACTTTGTCTGCTTTTACAAAATCAACTGTTTCTGCGAAGAATACTAAGGCCTCTTATGGAAACAATGTGACTATTCCCTCTAGAATTTCCAGGCATTTTTACTTGATGCAGTTTCATGATTTTAGGTCTATGACCGTAGCATTTGCTTGGCGAACTGATCAATCACCAACTGATCAATCAACTTAATCAACCTGGATATTCCCTTTTAATTCAGTAAACTCATTTCCAGGCTGGAATTACTTTTTGCCTGATTACGGCTTCAAGTTAGCATTTGTTTGAAACTTCTTTATCCATCCCTCTATATTCAACTCCATTTGATTTTAAAAATACTTCCTACGACATGCCAAAAACAAAGGTCATGCACAAGAAGTCACACCCAACACCTGAAAGGCCTTTCTAACACAAATATCACGTGTGTGTCCTGCTCCTGAGTTTCCTTCAACTACTTCTTGCCGACCTTCTGTCCCGAGGGCTCTGTCCTCCCCTCCGAGAGGTCCTGCTGGAGGACCATGGGGACATCGACGATCTGGCTTTCCACAGTCGAGAGCCCCACTGGCTCAATTTCACAGCAGCAGCCGATGGCTATGCTCTTAGACTTTCTCTAACGACATTACCTCTATTTTTAACATTTTCTCCTCGTTCATGATTTAATCCTGTTTCTTCAGGGTTCTTCTCCTTGAGTGTGGTGGCTTCCTTTCACATGACTGCTGCCTCTCAGTTTTAAATGAAAATCGAGGCAGGACATCTTTGAGAGCCAGTGTCTACTTCTTCAGCCTCCGTTTCCCTGGCAATAAACGAAGGGTCTCATCTCACGGACCTACAGGTCTCTACCTTCGGACGGAAGGGATGCAGAGTGAACCAGTTACGAGGATTTACCCGGAGAACGTAAGTAGCCCATTTTCTGGGAAACTGAGTGGCTACCCTTCAAAGCAGCCATAATTCCTCAATTTCCTGATTTCCTTACATCCACACCCACTCCGAATGCCTCCTGTGCCACAAATGACACTTCACACACCCGAACTCTGGGCCACAGCGTGTGGACAAGTTCCAGAAACGGCTTCTGACATGGAAAGGCTACAAAATGTTCACCCTTGAATCAATTACCTGGCAAACCTCTCCTGTCCTGCTCTTTCTCCCACTCCCCGTGCCCTGAGTGGAAGCAACATAGGGCTTCTGCGATAAAACTTGCTTTTTGAGGGCTGCTATTCTGTGTCGTTTTGGGTTTCATCACCAACTGAAGCCACCTGCTTTACACCTTCCTCCACTGCATACATGTTTAACTCTAAAGGAGACTTCTGTGTTATTTTTTTTTCCCTGCCATCTTTAATGGAACTCAGAAGGAATAAAAGGGAAATGTGGCATTCAGGCAGACTTTTTAAAAATGAAGTCAACCCAATACTCTAACTTACGAATTCTTTCATAAGTATAGATGGCCCTTGAATGGCATGGGGGTCAGGGGCACCAAGCCCCGGCAGTTGAAAATGCACATGTAACTGTGACTCCCCTAAAACCTAACTACTAATAGCCCACTATTAACCTGAAACCTTCCTGATAACATAACAGGCAATAACACATATTTTATGTTATACATGTTATATGCTGTAGTCTTACAGTAAAGTAGGCTAGAAGAAAGAAAACGTTGTTAAAAACTCAGAAGAAACATTCACAGTGCTGTACTGTAGTTACAGGAAAAAAGAATACCCACATATAAGCGGATACGTGTGTAATTCAAACAAGTGTGAAGGGCCAAAAGAGTGTATTAAGAGAAAAAGTGTTACTTGGGAATTAAATCCACCAAGGTCCTCAGTGAAATAATTCACAGATGCCCAAAGACTTCACTTACTTAGAAGAAGTAAAACGTACAGCAGACAATATGCTCAGCGTCACAGTGCGGGGAGGCAAAAGACCAAAGAAAACAGAACGCGGGGCTACGGAGCAGCCAAGGGGATGCGGTGGGAGGGTTCGGTTTGAGACGGCGAGGCCTGAGCACATCAGATCCTCAATCACCCGTCAGCGCAGAAGAGAAGACGGGGACACCGGCAGCTGGCAGGTGGCTGCGAGAGGCCAGCCCAGCGTGCCCACTGCTTCCCTGGGCAGCATGTCTGCCCGAAGCCTGGCTTCCCGCATGTAAGGGCAGGAAGAGCAGGGTCAGAGCACATGGAACGTAGTGAGAGCAGTGAACGGCCAACCGGGGTCCAGGCAACTGCAAGGCGCCGACTATTAAAGCCTCAAGCCCAGGAAAAGCTGGTCCTATGCTCGGAATTAAAAGAAAAAAAAAGGAAGCAGAGACAAGGTAAAGGAGACTTCCGAAGAGACACTATCTACACGCCCAGAACAACACGAGTGGTTTTAGTAATTTCCGTTTGGATGAGAAAGAACACGCTGGTGAATGAAAATACCATTAGTTACTTATTTACCATTTTCAATCCATCCTTTCCCGAGAAAGTGTGAGACAGGTAGAGCAGAAATTGACAATCTAGGTTTTATTTTTTATTTTTTTTTAACGTTTATTTATTTTTGAGACAGAGAGAGACAGAGCATGAATGGGGGAGGGTCAGAGAGAGGGAGACACAGAATCTGAAACAGGCTCCAGGCTCCGAGCTGTCAGCACAGAGCCCGAAGCAGGGCTCGAACTCACGAGCTGTGAGAGCATGACCTGAGCTGAAGTCGGCCGCTTAACCGACTGAGCCACCCAGGCGCCCCTCACAATCTAAGTTTTAAAAGTAAAAAAAACAAGGGCGCCTGGGTGGCTCTGTCAGTTGAGCTTCCGACTTCAGCTCAGGTCATGATCTCACAGCTCGTGGGTTTGAGCCCCGCGTCGGGCTCTGCGCGGACGGTGCAGAGCCTGCTTGGGATTCTCTCTCCCTCTCTCTCTGCCCCTCCTGACTCTCAGTTTCTCGCTCAAGAAAAATAAAAGTGAAGAAAAAAGAAGGAAAGTAAATGGCCAAAGATCAAACAACAAAGAGGAAGATTAAAGCAAAAACTCCCAATTTCTCAACTTCCAGAGTCAGACCTTCTTGCCTACAAGGTAACACACCGAACGACAAACGCACACGGACGCAACCCCTCGCTCCCCCACGACTGCCCTTTTACTTTCCTGTATAAATGCTGGCCTCCCACAAATGCTTCTGTCCTCCAAAAATACAGCAGAGGGCTTTGACTCCAGTTTTCCTGCCTGACTTTAATAATCATTATACATCTGGCACCTAAGAAAGTTTATAAATTAACTTGAGAAACTTCGTAAGAAAACTATACTTATTTATTGACAAGTATGGAAATTATATCTCTGACAGTTTCCTTTTCCAAACAATATTGCTTTCTGAGTCTTTCATTCGCTATTTTATTTGATCAGACAGCAAGGTGGTAACACGTGCAGACCTGAGGGAGACGTAAAACAGGACAGGACGCCTCGCACATGAACACCCGCTAAACCTCAGAATCTTCCTAATTACAGGTGAGAGCAGCCAGCCACCTCCCAAACCACCGAAATCACGCACAAGTAAAAAGAAATCTGTAATATACTCACTTTTATCTATGCTTCCGTAAGAATCGCTTGAAATTTGTGTTCCAATATGTCTCAACTCTAAAATCATGGAGGAGAAAACTGTTAATAAAGAACACTGCATGTCGAGCCAGGATTTTTAAGTAGGCATGAAGTGAATACTCACCCTTTGCAGTTTTCTGTTTAGAGAATTCATCCAGCCGTTCCTGTGAAAACAAAAGGCTGCCAGTGTCTGTAGGGGACAGAGGGGGACACAGAGCGCAGGCGCCCCACACCCAATGTGAGACAGGGAGCTGAGCGGGTCCTGCGGACTCTTTCGTGGGGTGGCCCCGCTCTTGACTCCCGTGGGACCAGGACCCGCTGGGCTGGCAGACAGTACGAAGCCCCGAGGCTGGCAGTTCCCACGTGTGTGTGTTATTATCTGTTACCTGTGTCTTCCTAAATTCCTTCTCGAGTATCTTCTTCTCAGTCCTCAGTTGCTTGAAGTCCTGAGTTTGCTTAACAGCAGCCTCTTTCAAGAGTGCAACGGAGAGAGAGAACGATAATTTACCAACTTTACAACTACCGTTAGCATAATACTCAAAATATAATCTGAGTTTTCCTTACTTCACAGAACTTTAACACAAATTTTCTAAGTCGCTGCTCCTTCAGCGTGTTATCGGTCAGGGATAAATGTAGGAACACTTCGCATTTACCCTGTTGTCTGTGAAACCACAGACTTGGCTCAGACCCTAAGACTCATTTCCGATCCCAGCACAAGCCAGCCCGTGCCCTCTGGTCAGGCAAGAACCCAATACACATGAACTTTCCAGAAAGAGGGGCACTGCTCCCCCTTGCTCTTCGGCAAGAAGCAATGTTCATGCTTCAGACGTGTCAGAAGCGTGGCTTCATCTCGGGATAGCTCCTACCATTCTCTGTATTGGGGAGGGGGGCAATCTTTGCCATGCTTCTTCTATGTTACGCCTTCCTGGAGTTCCCTTCAAGTACATACTTCTAGCGAGTGTCTTTGCTCTAGATCTACTTTTAAGGAATTGTTATAGTTCTTCCCTGGATCTTCAGCAAATTCTTCAATCTGGCTTTTGGTTCTGAAGCACACGCTCCAAATACATTAATCAAGAATTTAGGGGAGCCTGAGTGGCTCAGTCAGTTGAGCATCCGACTTCAGCTCAGGTCATGATCTCGTGGTTCATGTGTTCAAGCCCCACACTGGGCTCTGTGCTGACAGCTGGGAGCCTGGAGCCTGCTTCGGATTCTGTGTCTCCCTCTCTCCCTGGCCCTCCCCTGCTCATGCTCTGTCTCTCTGTCTCTCTCTCTCAAAAATAAACATTAAAAAAAAATTAAAAAAAAAAAAGAAAAGAACCTAACCAGCATTGACTTCACCTGAATATGTTCAGACACAACTGCCATGAACACTAAACTCCCATAAACCACTGCAGTAACGAGCCATCCCTGACTGCTCCGACAAGCCTGAGCATTTCCTTACCTGATTATTATGCCATATCACTTACGAGGAAAAAATATTTTTGTCACACGGGAAATAAAGGCTACACTTTCGCTTCAAAGGAAATCTGTTCTAAGAGCTATACAGTCTCCCAGGCATTTCAGATGTCTTTGAAACATTCCCTAAAATAGACACTTCTCTCCACACACTAGCAAGACAAAGCAATCCTTAACAAACAGTCATATCATGTTTACTACCGTATTGTCAGTGTTTGTGCAAAAACCCAATCAGAGGAAAACCTGTTAAAATATTTATAGAGTTTAAATCTAAAACTGTAGGCTCAGTCTAGGTAAATTAATGGGAAATATTTTCAGCTAAGTCTCTTCTCCGTGCCCGATCCAACTACGCTGAAATGCTTACTCCTCACTACATGAAACATGAACCACGCTCTGAAGGAAGGTGGGATCAGCTTGACGAAACAGCCCACGCAGGAATGAAAGGGGGACACGGAGACCCACAAAGCCCCACTGGTCTCTCCCTGATGTATTTCCGTGTCCCAACCACATAACGAAAGGGGAAAGAGCCCAAAGGAAAGATCCTGAGATCAGTTCCTGAAAGGGCTATTAGCTGTCCCGTGAGGACTTAGCTGACCCTCTCGCGGTCCCTCTGTGTTCTTCCTACTCAGAGTAGAATGAGCCCGAATCCAAACGCTGGGGTGGGGAGGGGGTCAGAGACAAAGGGATGATACCCAGGGCAGGCGATTTCTCAGAACCTTCCCACGGATGTGTCATAACTATCTAAAAACATCAAGTTTCCTGGCACCAGAAGTAGTATTTTCTTTCTACTAACCTCTTATTTCAGGGAACAATGAGAAAGCCTCCTAAAACTCAACTTCCCGAATTAAATCCTTTTCCTGACTGCTGCTTTTGAAGGTAAAAACACGGGCCACTCCTAGTTTGGGCCACGTTTCAGAGATTTGCCACACAGTATGCTCATATTCCTATTCCTCCCCCCGAAGGGAGCGTTGCCGTCGACCCTCCCGCTAATTGTGCCCTCGGCACGGCCACTCAGGGCCCGCCCTCGAGAACCACGCAGCCACCGGGCCAAGCACTACAACTCTGTGAAGTCACCGGTGGGACTGGTGAGAAGAGCAGTGACCCCACCAGCGAGGTGACAACAGCGCCCATTACCTTCCAGCTTCTTCACCTTGGCTTCTAGCTTCTTCTTCCTATTGAGACAATTTTGTAAGTTAAAAAGGTAAAAACGGTCAGCTTTCAAACCAGAAACATGTACGTTACAATTCACGGTACATAGATTTTCTTAAATCGCTACAATTTACACAACAAAGGCACGTCGGTCATGATCAGTCATGACGAGCCTCGCACCTCGACCACTGAAATCACCAGCAACTGTTCTGAAGGCAGAGGAAACCCAAGAGAGAGCGCTACACGGCTTAGCGTGCACTGGTTCTAAAAAAAACTCTCTTTCCGCCAAGTCTGGGGTTTCCCGGAACTGCAGCGGCCTCGCCGCCAGGCCGAGCCGAGGCGTGCAGACGGGCTCCCGCAAGCGGTGCGGCACGGATGCGGGCGGGGGGACTTCTGGGGCGCACGTGCCGGCAGTGCTCACGGTCCCACGTCCCAGGAGGCAGGGGCTGCCGAGCTGCACCGGTTTTCAGACAGACTTTGGAGTCAGAGCGAGTGGGAAACTCCAAGAAACCGTCTCTGAGTAACCACCGCGTCAGGTCGACGCCACCGCACTGTGTGTGTGGCTCCCAAGCTTTGTGAGGAGCGCGGAAGTGACCAACTGGGTGCCTTCAGACAGCTCTTTTTATTCATGGTAACAAAGACCCCACCGCACAGGGCACAGGGCAAGGAGCTGACGGTCGTGTCTGAAGGCACATGGAGACGCGTGCATGCACGCGCAGACAGACATAAAAACTCTGGAGTTCTTTCTCTGTGCAGCTCTTCAACGCGCCCAGGCTTCTTGGTCCTTCTTATAACCTTCACGCGAGGTGGGATCTCCGTTTTACAGATGTGGAGACTAAGGCTGAAGGACCGACTCGTTTACAACCACAAGGTTAGTTATAGGCAACAACCCAAAGACAGAGAGACAAATGGTACCGATGGAAGCATTAGCTCTTTTGGAAAAGGAAAACCGTATTTCCACAGTTATCTTAACACTTACTGAGCATCTGTTTTCAAGCATTCTTCTTTCACACGAGCATACTCCTGATGAGTGTCCTGGTACAACTTCAGAGAACTCTGAAAAAAGATAACATATCTTATCTTATCACCATCAGTGATAACTTATTTTGACCTTGACCGGCAAAATTATTATCACTTAACAGTTAAGAAGTTAACCAGATGAATACATACATTAGGCAGGAAACCACCATATAATTCTTTGAACATTTTAATAAAGATAACCAGATCCTTAACGTAAATTTAACACGATTAATAGTCTCATCAAAGAAAGCTGCTAAGAATGTGAAAATGTACTAATTTTAGGGCAACTCCAAATCTCTGTAATACGGATTAGCAAGTATTTTGGTCTCAACCAGTTAAAATTCAACAAAATCTGAGGAAATTTTAGAGCTTAATAAATATAAGCTATCATTTTTACTATACAAAAATATAAACAAACCATTATACTTAACGATAACTGGGAAGAATGTGTTAACACCCATTAACGTGTATGTCCTGATGGCCAGCACAGAACGGGAAAGACTGTCACTGAGCACTGTCTCCTACTACGTGCACATGCGGGGTCTCTAACTGCCACAGCTCCGAGAGGGGCTTCACGACCCCCTTGTACACATTAGGGGTCTGAGGATCCACAGCTGACTTATTCCTCTAGAGCCACAGAGAACGAGTGACAAAGGAGGGCTTGTCACTGGGGTCTGACGCCAGTGTTCCTGCTTCCTCTCGGCTGTGGCTGCCGACATGATTACGCGTCAGAGGCAGCCAAAATTCAATGTTGCGGCGGTTTCCGTTTCACCTTCTTCGCATCATTCAACACAGAATAAAGACTTTCTACAAAAGTATTACGACCGGTCACTGTTGAAGCAGGTCAGACAACCGATCGGTGCACGGCATTGCTAGAACAGCACAAGGTGAAGACTGGGAGGCACAGACACTATCGTGACAAGGGCTTGGAGAACAGGCTGAGAAGACCAGCGTTGTCCCAGCTTAGCTACGACATGTCTCAAGGAAACCAAGCAACCAACTTTACTGGCCTCTGACTTATGTTACCTGTAAAAGCCATAAATTCTCTCCTAAGACTCCTGGGAAGAGTAAGCCGAAATTCATACTGAAGTGCAAGTTTACAGCACTTTTTTTGCACCACCCCCCAGGTTTACAGAATTTTAAATAAACTGCAACTTGATTTTGAAACAGAGAACATGATCTCTCTTCCTTTAAGTTTGAATGTTTGTTTTTCATTTTGTAAGTAAAGCAAGACCAACGTGAATAGGCAATCAACGCAGGACACGCAAGAGCCCTAAAAACCCACAGTTAGCAGGTTCCTCTGGAGAACCTCAAAGAACACAGAAGCCATGAACACAGCATTACAGGGCTAGCAATTACCATGAGGATCAAGCCTTGAATCAACCCGTGCGACCTTCTCTAAAAATAGTAATACGCTTAATGCTTCTTGACTAGCACCTGTTTCCTTTGTGAAGACGTAAAATGCCCCCTCATTCCAATGACAGTGAATAAGCAGACCTTAGTTTACGGAAGGTAAAGCTTTGTGGGAAAATCCCTTCAGGTACCTTCTTCTCCTCTAGCTCTGCTTTTAAAGATCCCAGCTCTTCCTGACATTTCTGCAGAGGAGAGATTTTCTGAAGCATCTGTTCCACTTGGTGATGCAGAGTACTGTTCTCTCTAAAAATGGACAATGCGTTAGCGTCAGTAGGCAAAAGTATCTCCAGCATGTTACTAAACAGACCTACTGATGATTTCCTGGTTTCTCTAACTTGGAACAAAAAAGAAACAAGAGAATGTCTCATTTGAAATGCCTTCTCTCTATTTACATCAACATGACCTTCATGCTGCCCTTTGTTCCTCTGACATGATAGTCTATTTCTAATAAAAAGTATATGAAACAGCTACCTGAGACACTCTCAGTCTGACGGAGAATATATTAAAGAACAATCTGTCAGATACTCTGGCTTTTCCGATCTGGAAGTCATCTCCATTTACTCAAACTAAGTGACGGGCAATTTTGTGATCCAGGTCATAACAGTGTTTTGCCTTCTTCTAGGTGACGAATGTATTCAGAGTATGAGACACTGCTAAATGTTCAGTCCATTTAAAATTGTTTAAAATGCACAAGATAACCGCACTTAACAGTCCAATTCATACAGACTACAATTTGATTAACAGTAAACTTCATTTCAATGGCAATGCCATGGGTTCAAGTATTGAAAAATCAAATGCCAGGCTGTAATTTAAGACCTTGATAACAAATTGATTTGGATAAAAATGTAAATCTTCTTCTATTATGACCATCAAAGCAACACTGTATACAATGGATCAATCCTATGTGACACTTTGATTGAGTCTGTTTAAAAAATCTAGTGTTTTAAATGTCTACCCCAAAACAACAATGAAAACAGGTAGCTTACCTTCTTGCAAACTGCAGCTGTGAAACTTGTTAAAGAAAACTCTTGAGAGTTTTATCTACTGACACTTGTCTGAAGATTAAACTCACTTTAAAAGTATCTGTAATAATCTCTGTTCAATATACATACAGGCAAGATCACAATTCCTAGAAAACAATTATTTCACGTGCCATTTATAACACAGCAATAAAAATTTTTACTACGTTATTCTATTTACCATACCATGTACCTAAAGTCAAAACACCTACTTCTCTCAATTGAAACAAGGTATTCAATGAAATACAGATTAATATGAAATTCCAAGAATAAACACAAGGTAATATTCAACCAACGAGCAACACCTCCAATCCTGTAAGTAACAAAATCCTGAAACAACCTACCCTGGACTTCTCAGATGGTCCCCAGCATAATCCCAGCAAACAAGAGTTTAGGTTCTTGCGCAAACCATCTACCACTACACTTAATGAGCAAGGAGAAGAGAAACACAGGAGAACAGGAAATCTAGACGACCTTCCTCTGACAGCGTCCATGGTATGATCACTTCACCCCCATCTCATGCTGCCAGGAAAACGTGCTAAAAGAACAAAACAACTGTCCCTTTAAATTTCACCTCCTGGAAGTTTCCACGTTTACAGCACAACGTGGCAAATGTCTACAACATCACACCTCCATCCTCCTCCCAGAACACAGACTGCTCCAGAGCAAGGACTATATTCACTCTTGCCAGTCTTTGCAAGAAAGCAAAGTGCAAAAATATCGAAAGGAAAAATAAAATATACTCTCTGTCCTTCAGAAAAAGGAAATAAACTTAACACAACAACCAGAATTACACAAAAAAGTAGGAAATGAAGTTACAAAATAAAGCCATTTAAACCTGCACCACGAGCACCGTGGGCTGCGAGAGCAAGCTACTGCCCACGCGACGTACAGAAGTCCGTACTTGGGACCAACGCCAAGTACGCAGCTAGGCCGCAGAGGACCAGAGCACAGAACGCGCATTCAAGAATTAAGCCCGAGGCTTACCAGTTTTTAATAAACTATTCTAACAATTTTGACTTTAAAATTTGACAAATTTTTGAAGAGTAAATCAGTTTTCCCGCTAGATTACATGTGTTAATTACCTCAAAAATTTATGCCAAAAAAGGATATAATGAAAGTACATACTCTTCTAATACTGGAATCGCCTGTTTCCCTATTCAGCTAATTAAAAGTATTTCTATTAATTGTTTCTGGTCAGCTTTCATGATCAAAGAAATAAAAGATATTATTACTATCAAAGATATCATTGCTCAGGGCGCCTGGGAGGTACAGTCGGTTAAGCGTCCGACTTCAGCCAGGTCACGATCTCGCAGTCCGTGAGTTCGAGCCCCGCGTCGGGCTCTGGGCTGATGGCTCGGAGCCTGGAGCCTGTTTCTGATTCTGTGTCTCCCTCTCTCTCTGCCCCTCCCCCGTTCATGCTCTGTCTCTCTCTGTCCCAAAAATAAATAAAAAACGTTGAAAAAAAAAATTAAAAAAAAAAAAGATATCATTGCTCTTACCATAATATACATTTAGTTAAACAGACTGCGAATTTCTTTTTTTTTTTTTTTAATTTTTTTTTTTCAATGTTTATTTATTTGTGGGACAGAGAGAGACAGAGCATGAACGGGGGAGGGGCAGAGAGAGAGGGAGACACAGAATCGGAAACAGGCTCCAGGCTCCGAGCCATCAGCCCAGAGCCCGACGCAGGGCTCGAACTCACGGACTGCGAGATCGCGACCTGGCTGAAGTCGGACGCTTAACCGACTGCGCCACCCAGGCGCCCCCAGACTGCGAATTTCAACAAATAAAGCACAAGGGGCTTTCACTGACCTATTGTTTTTAACATAAAAATCCAGTACTAAAAATAAGTCTAAAGCTTATGCCTTCATTTTATTACTCGAATCACACAAGTTAGGTACGGTAGCACCGACACAATCAGTGATCACACACAAGCTCAGGAAAGTCAGAAAGAGTATCGAAGCAGGCCTCAGGTTCCCGACAAAGCTGAAGGGCAGAAAGTGTCCCGAGACTGAAGCCGAACTTCAGCGAATCCTCACAAATACACCTGTGCTATTTTTTACGGGGGAGATTTCCTTCGTGATGAATGTTTTCACCACAAAATGCAGAAAAATGAATCACACACACCATCTGCATGGTCGCAACAAAATACTTCGACGGTTACTGAACAAATGCTGACCACGAGTCCACACCTGTCTTGTCAACACAAACCACCCCGATGAGGGATAATATCTATAGTAATTCTCTACAAATCAGAAAGCTAATTAACAAAAGTCAATTTTCCAACATTCTGACTATTCCTACAGGGCAAGTCTTTCAGAAATTCCAAAACATTCTCACATTCAGCTTCACGCTATTCCTAAACCCGCAGAACATACGTCACACCTCCTTAGGACAAATGAAAGAGACCCACGCGTTAGAAAGTTAGGAAACCTGAAGAAAACCGAAGCCAGGGACAAAACCAGACTGTTCTAAAACGGCCACTCACAGTCTTTGTCATTCCACGCGGTCACAGGAAGAGACTCACATCCACGCTGTGTTCCTTCCTTAGAGGCTGTAAATCCCACCTTCCGAAAGATAACTGAAAATCCCCACGGTTCATTAAGAAACTATAAAGATGTAAATGTTACAATTCGAAGGAAAAAGCTGGTAAAAGGATATCATCACATTTCTTCTGATATTCTGTTAATAAATTACTGCAACAAAGAAAAGAATTACGTTACCTTTTTGATCTGGAAAGTACATTGTTAAAATCACATTTCAAAATATGCCAGGCACCCTTGTTCCTAGGTTTCTGGCAACAGATTTATGCTTAATACGTATGCGTGTGTGTGTATATATCGCAGCTGTATCATATACTGAATATATATATATACATATATATATATATATATATATATATGTACACATCACCTTCAATTCCTTAGAGGCAGCGCTGCACTGATACACGAACTTTTAATTTAAATCCCTTTGACCGGAGTAACATCTTAGCCTATAAATTCGTGTGACTTTTAGAATATTAAAAAAAAAAAAAAAAAAAAAGACTAAATCTCATCCCATGACTATGAAATACTTACTGTGAGGAAACCTGAGGTCCAGTCCTAAAGCTAAGAGGGCTTTAAAGACAGAAAACAGCTTGAAACAAAATGTCCACTCTGTCTAGCAGAGATCACTTCCCAAGCTGTAAGGCTGGCTGTGAAGGCCTGTGGGCCAGTAACGCAATGTGAGTTGCACCGTGGCCCACAGCACGCGGGCTCCAGGTGACAGACTCAAGGTCTCTTTGGCCCAGGGGTCTAACACACCACCTGCTCCGGCTTATCCGTTGGGTTCATGAAGTGCAACCAAACACTTGAAAACATACTCACTCTGTATTAATAATTTTTTGCTTCAAGGTAATTAATGCTTCAACATACTCGTTTAAATTCTGAAAGACAAAAACAGCTACAGTCAGCTACTTGTTTCATAAGTTACTCTACACAGATTCTGTGTGAAACGTATTATAAAACACGAACATGTTGTTCATTCACTCTGTGACATAAAAGCAGAAATGAAGACGCTACTCACTTCACCTATAAACACAGACCCACAGACTCCGAGTGATCTTGAACCCATGCTGTATCTCTCTGAATTTTTACGTGAATGACGCTCTCTCCCCGACAGCATGGGAGCCGTGCTGAGGCCGTGACTTGTGCTCTCAATGACAGTCTGGTGAGTAGTCAGTACCTTAGCTCACCAACTAGCAGTCCTCATCAGTCTACAACTTACTCTGCATTGTCTCTGAAGGGATTGAAGACAACCGAAAAGACACAGAAGTTACACACACACACACACACACACACACACACACACACACACACTAAAAATTAAAATAACACAGGAAGGACAAATAGGAATATTAAAATAGGGACAAGATTCTGGGGCGCCTGGGTGGCGCAGTCGGTTAAGCGTCCGACTTCAGCCAGGTCACGATCTCGCGGTCCGTGAGTTCGAGCCCCGCGTCGGGCTCTGGGCTGATGGCTCAGAGCCTGGAGCCTGTTTCCGATTCTGTGTCTCCCTCTCTCTCTGCCCCTCCCCCGTTCATGCTCTGTCTCTCTCTGTCCCAAAAATAAATAAACGTTGAAAAAAAAATTAAAAAAGAAAATAGGGACAAGATTCAATAAAAAAAATTCATTTTATAAGGATCTGTAGATTTTAGGGACGAACTACAAATCCGGCTCTACATTGCTGCTATCGACAGGGAAAACATCATTAATTACACTGCTCCAAGTGTTTCTAAGATTTAAAAGCAAAATTTTTTTTCCTTAAGTGACTTTTTTCCCCTTCATGTCTGCACATTTCATTAGCAAATATTTCAGAAATAAGTACTTATTTTCACTGATTATACCAAAACACCTTTTTCTAGATAATGCAAGTGATTTTGAGAATTAAAGAAACATCTCCCTCTACAGTACCACATGCACTTTCTTCAGTCCTACACGTAACGTGATCGGTAAAATAAAAACCGTATACACTGAAAGACATAAAGAAAAAATCTTAGCTCTCTTCTGGCCCCACCCCCAACGAAAGATCTTGATTCCACGTCGCCCATCTCCCTCCGGAACCGCTCCCACACACGACACTGGGTGTGCTCAGGGCACCAGGGGCCACTGCGGGACACGCGGGTTCTCCTCAGCCTTCACCCGCGCCCCACGAGCGTCCCTGCCCATGCCCTGTGAGACGCTGCTCCCCGTCCTTAGGATCAAGTGCAGACAGGCTCCTGCAGCAGTGACAGTTACGGGCAATGCAAATCTCAGGGCCCTTCTTTCTTTATTTTTTTTAACGTTTTATTTATTTTTGAGACAGAGAGAGAGCATGAACGGGGGAGGGGCAGAGAGAGAGGGAGACACAGAATCGGAAGCAGGCTCCAGGCTCCGAGCCGTCAGCCCAGAGCCCGACGCGGGGCCCGAACTCACGCGAGATCACGGGAGATCACGCGAGATCGTGACCTGAGCCGAAGTCGGACGTTTAATCCACTGAGCCCCCCAGGCGCCCCATCAGGGCCCTTATTTTTTCATTTGTGTTTCTCTAGGAGCGTGACTGACAAATCTCTTCCGGCTACTCACAGTTCTTCTCCTCTTAGTTAACAGTTCCTTCCCACTGTTTGCTCACAGGGAAGTTGCCCTTTCCGAGGGGCTGCCACATCTAAGGCACGGTGACATTTCATTAAATGTTACAAATGCATATACGGTATGTCAGGTGACCACTGAAATGCACCCACATAGGCATGTACACGTTTTAAATACTCAGAGTTGAATCCGTCACTTTTTACAAAATTTCGGCCTCCTGATGTATCTAGAAAGTCCTATCCTACCCATGACGCTAAAATTAAAGGATTCTCCTCTATGCTATCCTAGTACTTTTAGGCTTTCGTATTTTGTATTTCTAGCTTTAACCGCTCTGGTGCTGTGTACAATCCAGACTCTCAACGCTGACGGTCAAAAGGACAACAGGGGGCCCATTCATTTTTGTATTCAATGTATACTTGGCCTTCCACGTTGAAGAAACAATCTTCCATTAACAAATTTGGGGTGTAGCAACAGACTTCCGGGCCCAGAGGGTAAGGAATGCATCTGCTTTTACAACGTCCCCAAAAACCAGCTAAAACTGAAGTCAAGGAACTTTCCGCCAAAGGCAAGACCCACAAAGATGAGAGGAGAATAAGAAGCCAACGGCAACTGGAAAGCAGATTGAAGAACACGGATTCAGGGGGCTCAAGAGAGCAGGGGGGTGGGGGCGGGGAACGGGGACACCAGGTTCCTCTGAGACCAGAGGCCGGCAGACGGCGCTAACGTGAGAACTGGTCGCAAGCTCTCTTGCAAGCATTTAATCCTCAAATTCCTACCTCTCTGCCACCATCCAGGAAAAGGTCTGCTGTGAGGAATTCTCTGCCCGGGACACTGAACGCAGTGCCAGAAACAAAGGGACGAGCTGCTCCTAAACACAGAGGGGACGCTGACCACCTCCGGGCCCCACGAAGCTCCCAGACACTGGCAGCCAGTCCTTTTGCCCTCCGGGCAGGAGACTGACCACACTTTGTCGGAGGAAGTGTAACCAGCCTGCAGATGAGATCTAAAGGTACTGACAGGAGATCTGCTTCAAATAAACAGCCCGCCAGACCTTCTGCGTGAAGCCCGGGGTCCTGAAGCCCCACACTCAGCATTTCCCGCCAGCACCTTAGCCAACAGTTTTAATATGAACAAATAATGAAGGATTTCCGCCCATCAGAGAGAACCCTGAACGTGAGCGAGAGAGACCAAAAGAAGACCAAGCAACTTGGAGTAAATAAAGACTGAGACGAAAACCGCAAGAACAGTAGCATGAGCGGAGGTTAAGTGATGTTACGTTCACGAAACAACATTTGTAAAAGGAATATACAGAGTTCCTAGGATCTTTATTATAGCTCTTAAAAATTAAAAACACATACACGCACGAGGATGGCTAAAAAAACCAAAGTGACAGACAACAGCAAGTGCTGGTGAGGATGCAGAGGCCGGAACCCTCCGAGTCGGGGGTGGGGGGCAGGAAACGGTGCAGCTGCATCGAACAGTTGGGCAAGGGCTCAAATGTCAATCACCTGACCATCCAGCAATTCCACTCCTAGGTCCGTGCCCCGAGGAACCGAAAACACACGTCCCTGCCAACCCCGCACACTGTGGTTTACAGCGTTAGTCACGCTAGACAAAGAAGTAAAAAATAAGCTAATAGAACGGATAAACAAAATGTCACACAGCCACATAACGTGATTACTCGGCAATGAAACGGATGAATGCCACCCGCTACCACAGGGGTAAACCTCGCAAACACACGCTACCCACACGAGCTCGCAAAAGGCTGTATGACTCCATTCACGTGAATTGCCCATAACAGGCAGATCCAGAGACAGAAAGGAGATTGGCGCTTGCCAGGGACGGGGGCGGGGGAGACAGGGAAGGACCGCTAATGCCCAAGAGGTTCCTGGCAGGGGCGAGGTGGGGGACTCGGATGGAGAGGAACGTGTTTTACAAAGTGGTGACAGGGTTGCAAAACTGTGACCAAACTAAAAACCACTGAATCGCACATATAAAAAGGATGAATTTTATGGTATGTGAATTGTATCTCAATAAAACTGTCAGAACTAAATTAAAAACAGGAAAGCAAAATAAAAACCTCAATAGAGTTGAGGATAAAGTTGAAAATAAAAGTTCCCCAGATAAAACGAAACACAGACCTAAGAACAAAGTAAAATAAAAAGCAATTAAAGTTGTCAGGGCAAGATCCCACATGCCCAACAAGTAAGAGTTCTAGACACAGTAACAGGAAAGATGGACAGATGATCAAAGTCATTCTGATACTCAAGGAAAACAAATCTCAGAACCAAAGCCAGACATTTCCAAACTGAAAGGTCCCAGCACATAAACAGAAAGAGAATCCAAACCAGGAAACATCAGCACCAGGTTTCAGGGCATCGGAGACACAGCAAAGACCCTACAGGCATGCTGAGAGAAAAATGAAACCAGCCAAGTCGCATGCAGAGAATCTGGAACCAGAATGGCTTCAGCCTTCACAACAATCTGGAAACCTAGAACCCTGCAAGTTTCGAAGGAAAAGTGAATTCCAAGGTAAAATTCTGTGCAAGCTAGCCATCGGTTGGGATGGTAAGACTGACACTCTTGGTTTTTTTCTTCCAACAAGATTTTATGTAAATTCAAGTTAGCTGAAAATAGACTCTTCCCAGTCAGAAGTTCTACAAAGTTCTACAAAAGTTCTACTTCGCAGACATCCTTACTGAGGGAGGTACTGCAGGTCATGACCACACGTGACCCCCCCAAACTCGTGGAGTAAACCCAGAGAAGGCGACGTGGCACAAAAGACAGAGGTGACGAGAATCGAGAAGGCGGCTGCACCCCGGAAAGGAGCAGGCCCCAAGGCTCTGCACGGAATTTCCCCCTTAAGGAGCAAACGACAGAGCATCTGGCGGAACGAAAGCCCTGAGGATATTCTGACCTAACTGACAGAGAGCTGCAAGTAAACGTGGTTGGTTCGCACCATGCATTTAAATTATGATTTTTTAAGCACAAGTGATTCTTCCTTTTTTCCCCTCCTCTTTCCAGTTCTTTGCTAGTGGATTTCATCTTCCCCACCTTGCTTCCAGATGCCGTTCTATAGTGCTGAGTACCATGCAAGAGACATTCCAGAAACCTCTAGAGTCCCACACAGCTGGATTCAAATTCCTGCCCCACCTCCTTCCAGCCCGGGAACCTTGGGCAGATTTATTTAGCCTCCCTTTGCCTCGGGACCCTTTCCAATCCTATAGATAAGGAGACAGAGCACTGGGAGGGACAGAGCTGGCCTGCTATTAGAAGTAAACAGGATGAGCCAGGAAAGGGTCAACCCATCCCTGGCATACAGCAAAGAGTCCTTAACACGTTCAAGATGAGCAAGCTGAATTAAGGCTAGACTCACTCATCCGGGGAAACAAACAAAAAAACACAAGAAAGGAAAAGTAATCATGATTTACTCCAGAGCACAGCTCTGAAGACCATACAGTCAGAAAAACATCCGCTCGGAGCAGGGACGGAACCAAAATTACACACGGGCTGAGAAGGCAGGGGAGCAGAGGGAGGGCAGGGGCCGCAGGGGCAGCAGGGTCCCGGCTGCAAGGAGAGCTCAGCGCGCACCTGCCGAGGTCAGCCGTCCAACAGGACGCCTGACACTGAAGAGCAAGAAGCTGCAACCCAAGTCTGTCACTTGACGCTATTAAGGTTCATCACAAAACGCACTGCCAACAACTCAAGGTGGGACGGGAGGGAGGTGGGGCTGGGGGCTGCTGGCTCTTGTCCGTCCGTGGGCACATCTTGTCCATCTGGCCACCTCTCTAAGCTGTGTTCACCCACATTTGCTACAGGTAAGAAATGAAAACCACAAAACACAGCACCACACAGGGGAAAAGCAGACGAAGCAAAGACGAAACCACAGCACTCGAGGCCCTGACTTTTCCCTCCGAGCCGGCCTTCACGGCAGCTCAAATCCGGGCAGATCCTGCAGCACCCTGACAAGTCTTCTGTGCCTCTCCAATCTGGTCCAAACCGTCTCTAACCAGCACATCTCAGGGCTCTGAGTGTGCAGCGGGCTGTGTCTAAGTGACTTGCGCTCATTTACGAGTGCACACGGCCCTCCGCCGCCCAGCCTCGGGAAGGAGGCAGGTGTGGGGAGCTCCCCTCCAGGACAGGCTGACGCGACGGGGTTCCGCTGACCGCGGCTTCTCTCCCAGCCGTCTGGCTCTTCTGGAAGTCGTGCTGCAACATCTGCCGGAAGGCTCGGGCTTCCTCCCGGTTGTCCCCCATCGCTAACCCCACCTTGAGTCTCCCTCCAACCCTACGTCGCACTTACTCACTCGTCCACCAATACGGCTCCCAGACCAGCACGTCCTGTCACCCCTACTTACTCCCCACGTACTCCTCTTCCACAGCGCGCTGTTTCAATCTTATCCACGAAGATCCTCTGGACGGTCACTGTGCATGTCTAGCACTTGATGAAAGTAAAGGGCACCACCTTTTGCTTACCTTCCCTCCCTTCTCCCAGGGACGTGGAACGGGAGCAGTGGCCGGAGGGCACAGGGCGAGGAGGGACGGGACAACCTGGCAGGGGGCCGGCCCGTGGGCCTGGGGCAGGCGAGATGCCGGTGCAGTCAGGAGGTGCGGTTAGGAAACCGACACCGCCAAAGGGGTCAGCACACGTGCAGACAGACAGCAAGTCAGTTAGCAGAGGTGGCGACAGGAGAAGTAGGGTGCCCAGGTCGACCTCCACACTCACATCCGGGCTGGCAGATTCTTGTCTGCGGTGGCTGTGCCGTGTACTGTGCAATGTTCGCGGCGTCTCTGGCCTCGGCTCACGAGGTGGCGGGAGCACTCCCTCGGCCCCCCCGGGGCACGTGTGGGAACAAAGGACACGGCAGGTCTGAGACTGTCCCCAGAAAGGCCTGCTACAAGGGTGCCCGTGGTGGTGTGTGGGGAATTGGGATTCTAGAGGGTTCCCACCCTTCGCTCGATGCTAAGAGTGGCTCCCTGTGCTGACCTGCAGCGTGGTTTCTGCCGAAACCTGCTTTCCTTCTGGAATCTGAGTGTGTATCCGCCCGACCAGCCCCCAGCAGACACTCCGTGTCACTGAGCACTGCTGGGTAACGTCACTTGAGTCCAGTCACCCTCGCTGGGCTTCCTCAGGGCCTTTCTGCCCGGCAGACTCTGCTTTGTGCCCTCCGGCCGTAAGGCCCCTGGCGAGGAGGGGGGCGCACTCACGTGCATGCTCCTGGCCAACCCCTGGCCCCGAGTGTGGGCTCACGGAGCCCTGACACAGCGTGGCCCCCACAACGTCTGCAGACCCCGCCAACGAGAACACAGGCTATGCTCCTGAAGCTTTCAGGGACACGAAATTCAGAGAGAGACTCCACGGAGGAGGCTGAAGAGACACAAGTGCTCTACAACACGTTTTCCTGACCAGGCCTCGAACCAGCGAGAGGCAGAAGCTTCTCCTTGGCCCGGAAGCAAACTGCGAGGGGCCCAGGGACTGGGCGAGCGGCGGCACCGACGCTCGCGTCAGGACTGGAGGGCAGCGGGCTCACCACGCTGAAGGGTGCTCGGATTTCAGGGCAACACAGCCCGAAGTTTGCAGGGCAGGGAAGGCGTGTGTGCACAGCAGGGACGAGGCCCACGAACAAACCCCTGGACAATCGGCGAGTGGGGTAAAGAGAATGCCGGATTCCGTGTGCTATTCTGGTGACTTTCTTGTACGTTCTAGGTTAAGTCGTTTTTTGTTTTTTGTTTTTTTCCCAAAAGAAATTATTTTTAAAACTCACAGTAATCCATTAACCCCTAGGCTGTGGTGATGTGGCTCACTGCTCGCCTTGAATCCTCTCCAGGGTGCCACATCTCCACCTCCTCGTCCTGGTCAACTTTTTATCAACTGCAATCATTTAAAGTCCACACTGATCTCCACCAGAGTGGAGCGTGTCTCCTGAGCAGTGAGCGAGGACCCCCCTGTGGACTCCTTGGCGTCGAGTGGCCGAGAACACGGCAGGAAGGTAGGGATGCCCCCCTCCAGCGCTGCTCCGGGTACTTCCCCACCAGACGAGCTGAGTGGCTCCGCTTCTTGGGAAGGCAGGACAACGTGGCCCCCCTTCGGGCCACAACACTCTCCCTTCACTCTTTCTCCTTACGCAGCTAAGAATCATCCTCAGACCTCAGTTCAGATTCACTTCCTGTAGGAAGCCGCCTTCCGCTGCCCCGCCCCTCGGTGCTCTTGGGGTGCCCCGTGCATCCCCCAACGTGGTACCTGTTTCCCACATTTGTTCTGTGGTTTTCTCGCCATCTGTAACCTGAACTAGAACACGAGCCTCAAGCCCCTTCTGTCCGTGACTGTATTCCAAACTCATACCGTGATGTGACACGCACACACATTTGCTAAATGACCGACAATGCTGGACAAGGGAGTGTCCCTTGTAACACAACCACTTACAAACCACTTACAGTATGTCTAGGAGAGAACAGGTTTCAGGTTCTAAACTACAGGCAATTATCAGTGGGAGTCCAACACAAGTTTACATAAATCACAGGCTCGATTCTGCTCTGAGGACGGCCAGAGAGCATCTGTCCCACATGCAGTCCAGTGACACGAGCGCAAAAGGATCACCATGTGCTTCGGCCTCTCATCAGGATTCCCAGGGTTAAACGGTTTTGCTACGCAGGGAGTGGAACCGGTGACAAGGGGGCCTCGCCTCCACCAGAACACAGCAGCCTGTGCCAGACCTAAAACCACCAGCTCAAGAACGGTCACTGGCAACAGAGTAAGGACCCACACTGGATCCCGTGGCGTCTCACACTCAGGAACCCATACGCACCTTGGGCCAGAGCTCAGTGACAAACCATGATCACCACTGAGGGTGACAAGACACAGGAGAGGAGGCACGAGACTACAAAACACAGAGGATGCAGAAGATGTGGTTAATCCGCACCCTGCGGGACGCAGCGACGACCGTAGGGTACCACGAAAGAGAAAGACGGAGTGGGCAGGAGGGAAGATTTCCAGTGCAAGGACAGGACCGCGGGACTTAGGACAGACAGCCAGCTTCCCAGCACGGTCCGCAACAAAGGCCTAGCACCCGCCTCCCGCAGGGATGACACCTGCCTGCTTGCCCGTGGTGTGCGAGATGCGGGGAGCTGTGCGACACCACACAGCAGGCCACCCTCTCTGTGCAGGGCACCCCCTTAGTTTCTCTGGCACAAGGTTGCCTCAAGTGTGGAACCCGCTGCGGTCCTGAGGCGCCTCTCCAAAAGGTGACCCCGCTCAGGCTGTCAGACCCCTGCTCCCTGTTCTCCACGTTCCCCACCCTGACTTCGCGGGCTCCCATTCCCCTGTGCGCTTCTGTCCCCTTCGGTCCACACGTGCCTTCCGCCAGCAGCTGTCCCTTCATGGACCCCTCACGACAGCACCCCGTCTCATCATTGCCGCAGAAGTTTCCAAAGTTTCCGTGAGTGATAGAGCGTACCCCTCCGGGCCGCTTCTGTTTTCCTAGAAGTCCCCTGGGCACCTGGGGGCACCGTGTAGCACACAAATCGCCACACACACCACGTGTGACTGCAGCTGGGGATCCCCAATCCCGCGGTGGCTCCGGAACCTCACTCCCACATTTCCAACGTCTCTTCGGGCCGCGTTTCTACTTCCCTTCCCTCCACCAGTGCTCAGCTGCTCAGGTTTTACTCTCTGGTCTTCTAGTTCCCAGACCTGGGACCCGTCTCCTCTTTGTAGACTCTCACATTTCGACCTTTTTCTTCTTTGTTCCCATCCCTGGGAAGCTTCAGTTCCCCCGGGCTTTTGTTATCACTAGCACGTACCACAGCTGGTGGCACCCCCTCCAATCCAAGCGGTACATCACCACCTGCTATTTTTAGGGAAGACACGGCTACTACGTGGCCATCGCGCAAGACCTCACTCTAGCCCATAAGCTGAGAAAACTAACGCAGAACTGTAAGGTGGTGACCATCGAGATCTTCAATCGCGTGCCACAAACGTATTTTCCCAGCCTCACTTTGCAAAATTAAAGACTCGCTCAAGGCTCTACGCGTATCTCATCCTCCTCTTCCCCTAAAAAGACGATCCAGGCAAAAACCCAAATGCAATGGAGTGTCCTGATTTAGGGAAGAGGTCTCCAAAGGCCGGCCCTGCTTTTGTGAATCAAGTTTCCCTGCAGCCCAAGCATGCCCGCTCTTTGCCTGCTGCCCGCACGGCGTGTGCCCTGCGATGACCAGGGGAGGAGCTGCCAACAGCCTGGATGCTGATGACCTTGCCCCCCACGGAACCAGTCTGCAGGCCCCTGGATTGAAGAGACTTCACAGGAGACGGGGAGTCCTCGGCAAGATTCGGCGAGAATCTCTAGGCCAGAGATCGCCTGGGTCACACAGGCTGGCAGCAGCGGGGAAGAGCAAGGATGGGGGAAACGAACGCTCGGTCAAGGGAATGGGTTGACAGACTGGATGCAGGATGGGAGAGAAAGACAGGAACCAAGGATGACACTTAGTTTCCGGCCTACACACGAGAAAGCGACAGTTGCTACTTTCAGCTACCAGAGGACGCGGAACCACGCTCCCGAAGGAGGACCAAATCCACAACTGAAAAGTGAAATTCACACCAGTTGTTCTGCACAGAAGCCTCCAACAGCTCACTGTTCTTTCAGAGTAAAAGCCAAAATCCTTACAGTGGTCCAGAAGAGCCCCACAATCAGGCCCTCCTCATTCTGCCTTCATCAGACTCCCTGACTGCTAACAAACACCACCCAAAACTCACAGGTTGAAATCTGATCCCCAATGTGACAGCATTTGGAGGTGGGGTCTTGGGAGGTGTTTAGGTCATGAGGGCAGAGCCCTCAGGAATGGGATTAGTGCCCTTTCCAAAAGACCCCAGAAAGCTCCCTTCCCTTTACACGGGGTGAGGACACGGCGAGAAGACAGACAGACACAAACCAGGAACCAGAACCACGCCCCCGCCGGAGGCCCGCCCTGAGCCCTAAATCTGCGTGTGCTTTGATCTAAGACCTCCCAGTCAACAGAACTATGAGGAATGAACTCCCATTGTATTTTACGGTGTTTTGTTACGCAGCCTAGAAGGGCTATGACATCCAAGTTCACTCCACTGCAGCGACACTGGCCTTCTCTTCCCAAGCACATCCAGCATGCTCCTGTGTCGGGCGTCCACACCTGATCTGCCTGCTGGACGCGACGCTCTCCTCCCAAGATGTCGACGGGGTTCGTTCTCTCACTCCCTATGCTCAAAGAGAACCTTCTCAGAGAGGCCTTCCCAGGGCTCCCTACGTAAATTCCACCAACCAGTGGCCCCTTCCTGGCCCATTTGTTCTTTCTACCCTCCTTTGCTTAATTTATCTCCAACGTATTTATTATTTTCTCATGTAACTCGTTTAATCTGTTCTCTCCCCCCACCTCCTAAAATAGAAGCTCAAGAAATCAAGAATGTTTGCCTTTTTCCTCCTGCTGCCTAAAACACAACAGGTTACCTATAAATAGTTTTGGATGAAACTGGCCCAAAGAATGCGGTTTATGAAAGATCCAAGACACCTTCACTCAAGTTCCTGAGGTTTTGAGGGAAAACAAATGCACATTATAGACACCTATCCAGCGCAGCAGCTGAGCTCAGAAACGCTTTTCCTGCCAGTGCAGGACTCCCTTTCTCTCTCCCCTGCTCTCAACACTTAACGTTTGGGATCACTTCACAGATAGCGCCCTTAAAAAAAAAAAACAACAACAAAAAAACACCTTATCTCGATGGCCTATCTGGCCTACATTCTTCTCTGGTCTCATCCCAGCAGCCACTCTCCCCTCCACACTGTGCTCATGCCAAGCAGACGCTGTTCTGCTCCCCAAAGACCCACTGCTCCCTCCCACCTCCGAACATCCCACCTGTCGGCTCCTCCATGTCGACCCCTCCACGCAGGAAGGTCCTCTCCCGCTCTTCGGCTCAACATTCAGGTCTCCCTACCTCACCCCCTCAAAAACCCTCTGCCCCCACCACGGCCAAGAGGCAAGACCACCACTCCAACTCCTCCTTTATTTTCCTCCCAATCCTTAAAATCCTGTAAAGTCTTACTTGCACACACGAGTCTTACTTATAAAGGCAGATCGTGTGTTCTGCTCGCTATGTCCCTGGTGCCTAGAACACCAGGCAGAAGGAGTGACAACTTCATGACATCTAGTAGGTAGAGCAGGGAGGGGCCCCACTTCACCACTAATGGTGCTGACAGAAGTTAAGAGACCCTCGATATCAGACAGCTAAGGGGATCAGGTCGGACACAAGTGCCTGGGACCGTTTCTATTACCTCACAAGACTTGGGGCCAGACACTAGTAACTCCTCTCCTGTCACCGTAGAGAACAGTCCCTCCTGCTGTTAGAAACTTCCAGTACGTGCACGCCTTTGATGAATGACCCTCCCCGCCAACCAGCACGGCCTGCCTCCGGGCAAGAAATATTTCAAGATGAGCCAGAGCAGCCCCAAACCTCGTCCTCGGAGAGGCAGCGGCCCCGAGCATTTCGCCCGTCACCCGTCGGCCCCGGGGAAGCCCTGAGACTGGGGGAGTGAAGCAAGGGGCCCCGCCAGCGCTCGCTCACGCTGCCCCCCGCTACCACCACCGCATCCCGGTAAACGAGTGCCGGGTTGCAAGCCTAAATAAAGCAAAGGAGGCGGTTCCCAATACAACTGCAGTAGAAAGGGGGTCGGGCAGGGGAGGAGGGGGAGCTTCCGCCGTGGAGCGGGCGCAGCGCGCGCGGCGGGACCCCCAGCCCCACGCCCCGGCCGGCCGAGCTCCTCCGCGCCCCCGGCCCGGGAAGGCGCCGCACCTGCTGCAGGGAGGCGCAGCCCTGACACCGCGAGAGGTCCGCCGCCGTCCCGGGCGCCGCCGAATGGGTCTCGCCCGGCATCATGGTGCCACCGCCGGGCCCGGTGGGCCCGCGCGCCTCAGGGACCCGCGGCCCGGGCCCTGTCCTCCCTCTGCTGACGCCGCCGGGGCCGCCGCCTGCCAGGCCGCTTCCCGCCGGCTGCGGGCGGGTCCATCCGTGCACAGAGGTCCCCGTGGAGCTGGCGAAGGGCTCTCCCAACCGGAGCCGCCTCGGGCACTAGAGAGAAACGCGACCCGGCGCGGCCCCCGAGCGCGACAGCGCCCAGCCAGGACCCCGCCCCGCCCTAGCTCGCCCCGCCCCTCTCCGCGGCTTGGGGCTGCCCGCGGCGCCGCCTGAGCAAAATAGGGAGCGGAGCCGAGCCGAGGCGGCGGGAGAGGCGCCCACAAAGGAAAAGTCAGGGAGAGCAGAGGCATCGGAGGTGCACCCCTTGCGCTGAGTAGGGGGTTAGTCTTTTATTGCCGGCTGGCTCTGTGGCAGGTTCCCATAGACACCTACAGCCCTCAGCGAGGGGGCGGTGACCCCCTTGATGACGTCACTCAGGCGCCTGCAGCAATGGAAGGTCCCGCGCCGGGTCGGGCAGGTGTGCGATTTGGAACTGGAGGGAACCGCTCTGTCCGAGCCCGGCCGGGTACCCGGAGGGGAAGGACGGACTACGCTTCCCGACGCCCCGTGCGGCGGACGACCCCGGGCGAGTCCTGCCGCCGTGGCGCGGCCTTCGCGACAGCGGCCGCTCCTTCCTGCGGGACCGTCGTTCTTCCCGGCAGCTGGCCGCGCTTGCGGCGGTCGGTCGGTCGGTCTCTCTGCCAGGCCCTCCCTGCGGCCCGAAGCCCTGGCTGGGGCGCAGCCGGTGACCCCGGTCACGGACGGTAGCAGGCCGCTCCCAAATCTCAAGTGTATACCCCTTGAGAGGGAAAAAACAAAACTCCTCCCCCTGGGTTTTGTTCCTGGGTAACATTCCTGGGTAAATTCGGGCCCTGATCCTCGGCTTGGACCGAAGGTCTTCACCTTATCCCCCGGCAGCAGAATTCTCTTCTTAACGATCCCAGCTCGTTGCCGTATCACTGGCTGGCTCAGAAACTTCCCGCGGCTTCCCAACGTCCAAATTCTTAGCATTCGATACGAGCATTGTACGTGCTACCTAGACACCCAGACTTCACCGGCTTTTTCCAAAATGTTCAGTACGGACACTGCGACGGGAAACGGCCCTCCCCAGAGAGCAGTCTGGTTCCTCTACAAATACCGCACCCCTGCCCCTTCTTACACAATCCGTGGCTGCCACTTGCTGTGGAGCAAGGGACCAGGGCTCCGGACCTGACAGCCAGATTTCCTGTCGTTGACACCTAAGGCGGTCCAGTACCTGACGGATCCATTTACCCCTGAGCGGAAAACAAGACCAGGGTTTACGGGGAAAGGAGATGAGCAGCAGCGCAGCGGGAAGCAGATGTACCTCGGAAGACCGTCGTGTGACCCAGTAGAGAAAGGGGAGAGCAGACCATGTCTGCGTCCTGGTGACTTTCCATCTCTGGCTTCTGATCCAGACAAACGTGTCTTAACAGTAACTTCCCTTTTATTTAAAGTTTCCCAAATGAGTGTTTTTTCCCAGTTATTTGAGTGGAGGAGGCACCAGCTTACCCTCCAGCCTTATCTCCCTCTACGTTGCCCTCCACACCCACAGCGCACCTGCTGTTGCTGGAACTCAGAACTCTCACTGCTGCCCTTCTGCCTTTGTCTTTCGGCCCGTTTCTTCCCCTTGCCTGGAACACCTTCCTGCCAGGTCTACTGGTTGTCATCTACCAGGTAATCCTTCCAGGTCCCACATTTTATTCCACAACCTGAAGTGACACCTACCTTCTTTTCTTCCCCTTAGCACCAACTGATCTTTTTTTTTTTTTTTTTTAATTTCTTAAACGTTTATTTATTTTTGAGAGAGAGAGAGAGAGAGAGACAGAGCACGAGCAGAGGAGGGTCAGAGAGAGAGGGAGACACAGAATCCGAAGCAGGCTCCAGGCTCCGAACTGTCCGCACAGAGCCTGACGCCCGACGTGGGGCTCGAACTCACGAACCGCCAGATCATGACCTGAGCTGAAGTTGCTCAACCGACTGAGCCACCCAGGCGCCCCCTGACTGATCTTTTTGTAACCCCGCATTTAGACTTGGATTACAGTGATTGTCATGTCTTCTGAGACCTCAGTTTTTCTTATAAACCTCGTGAAGTGCTGTACACAGTAGGTACTCAATGAATGTCAGAGTGAATCAAATTTGCTGCAACTAAGTGAAGGTAAAAAAAATAAGCATTTAACATTCAAAACTGAATGTGCATTCTCTTCTTTTCTCAAACCACTCAAAGAAACAAACGTTTTGTTCGTATAATGTAGGGTAGACAAACTCTACAAAGGGCCACATAATAAATGTTTTAGGCTTTCGGGGGCCACGTAGATCTACTGCGTATTTGTCATTTTTTGGTTTTTAAAGAATCATTTAAAAATGTAAAACTTGGGGTGTTTGGCTGGCTTAGTCCATGAAGCATGCGACTCTTGATCTTGGGGTCATGAGTTCAAGCCCCAGGTCATGTACAGAGATTACTTAAAATTATATATTTTGGGGCACCTGGTGGCTCAGCCGGTTAAGCATGTGACTTTGGCTTAGGTCATGATCTCGACATTCGTGAGTTCCAGCCCCGTGTGGGGCTCTGTGCTGACAGCTCAAAGCCTTAACCTGCTTCGGATTCTGTGTCTCCGTCTCTCGCTGCCACTCCCCCTCTCACGCTCTGTCTCCCTCTCTCTCTCTCTCTCTCTCTCTTTCAAAAATAAACATGAATGAAAAAAAAAGTCTTAAAAAAAATGTAAAACTCATTCTTACCTTGCAAGCTGAACAAAACCACATGTTATATGTGGTGATGGAAACTGACGTAGGGCCACTAATTGAGGAATGCCGAAAATTACATTTTTCCTCTTTCTCCCATTTCCCACAGCCACACCTGTCTCATTGTTGTCATGGAAAAAAGCCAGCAAACGTCTACACTACAGAAAGTGGCGAACAGTGAACTTGGAACCACATGCCTGCCTTTAAATTGTCAAGTGAGTGGCCTATTTGAGCCGGTGTTTTGTTATAAAGGATTACCTGTCATTTAGGGGAAAAGCAACCAGGGCAGATCCAAATCCATAGGATCTATGAAGCAGAGAGTACTTAGTAACACGTTATCGATGGTATCCATTTCGGAAAACGAATATGTCTAGCTTACTTGTAGAAACCTAATTTGTGGTCTCTTGGGTTTGGTTTTGTTTTTTAATCATTTTTTCATAACAAATTTACAAGAAAAACATTGCATTTTTCTGTCCGAGCCTCCTCAGGCCTGGAGGGATGTCTAGATTCTGGCTTCTGATGTGGGGGCTCCCTTGTACATGTGGAGCCCAGTCGGTTGTTTAGAGGAACTGACTCAAAGGCTCAGTTCTTGCCTCACGGCCTCCCGTATACTCAGTAACGTCTCCAGACTAAAGCTTTAGAACGTAACATAATTCGGAGGTTAGTTACACTGATGACTTAATTCATTAATGTAGTCTTCCCCTGAAATGGTTAATAGATTTGGTCTAGAAGCCAAGGAGATATGAACTCAAAACGGAAAGATACTGTTCTTTGCAAGTTCCTATGTTTTGCTTTACGAAGAGCTATTCCTTCGTCTGATGCGCTTCTGCATAATAAAAATAAACCACATTATGTCTTTTAAAATCCCTGGCTACGTTTCATGGAGTGGTTTCCAGCTCTGACAGTTTATAATTCAGACAGCATCTGAAGAAGTTAATTTCTGGACCTGTGATGTCATGCTAACAAATGGCCACCAGATGTCAGTCTTTCCTTGTGTTTTTAGACACAAATGGCCTTTGGAACCACATTTACGGTTCTATTTGTGTGGCATTCTCAGTGGAAGGCACTTTTCAGGGAGCATCTGCCCCCTCACAGTCCATCACGCATGGTCCTAAGCTCTCTTTGCTCTGGTGTCACTGTCCTGGGTTACGGCAGTGACTTGTCCCCACGGGCCACTACTCGGCCCTGGGCCCTCGCTTAGAGCCCAGCTCCCACCCTCGAAGTGATGCAGAGTTGGGGGGAAACGCGGCCGCTTCCTGGAAGATGGAGCTCGCTCAGAAAGCCGAAGAATCCATTTTTCAAGACAAGCATCATTGGGAGGACAATGCAGAACCCATGTGAGTGTTAATGATGAAGCATGACTTTAAAGGACTTTCACGGTTGTATAATCCTTTCCACGGGAGTTCAGGCTCACTCCCCTCGTGGGGTGTTCCGTGAACACCAGGCAGCAGTAAACCGCTTGTCCCGAGTCGCTTCTGGGATTTGCAGAGGGAGGTTGGGGTCTCGGGGGCAAGGGAAAGAGGCTTCCCTCAGGGAGGGCTGGTGGGCAGGGTGCGACCCACCCACCCCAAAGGAGAGGGAGGGAAGGAGGGAGGGGGCTGTGGGATGGCCCACCCCAAGCCAGGCACGTGCCCTGGTGTCATTCCAAGGGGACCCACTCCTGAGGCTGTGGGAGGTGGGGCGCGCGGGGAGTGAGCCGCACTTTTGCGGGCGGGGGACAAAAGGTGAGGGTTTTCTGCCCACTGGATATCGTGGGCCTGTTGGTGGAAGCCGCCGGGGACCCAGAGGGCGGCCCGAGGGAGGCAAGCTGCCTGGCAGGTGTTCCCGATGCCACGGCCAAGGCAGAGTGGAAGCAGGCAGCCGGACGCCCAACGTGGCTCCTCAGCCACCGTCAGAAGCACTGCCGCTGGGAAGGGTCCGCTTGGGCCCCCTCCTGGGTCTTGTACCAGCCGCAGACCAGGCAGGGCAGTGGCTCAACAGCGTCAGGTTTTCCGAGGCATTCGAGAACTCCCCGGCCCCCCCGGCCCCTGGCGTGCAACTACCTTCTCCCGGTTGACTGTCAGCAGCTGGGGCCTGGCCCAGAAGACCCTCTGTGCTCCTCACTTGCCCCCCCAGGGGGCAGAGAGGAGCCGCCCCAGGGCACTGAGGGGTAGGGAGCTCCCGCCTCCCAGCCCCACCCCTCCCCTGCTACCCGCCCTGCGGTACTGGGACCCTTGAGCCGGGCCTGCTGGGGACCCGCAGACTCTGCCCAGAGGCTGCTCCGCAGCGATGGGAGGAGGGAGAAGGGCCTGGGCCTCCCTTTTCGTACTGGCGGATTCCAGGCCCTGCCAGCGTCTCTGCCTCGCTTTGCCCTGGGCCACATCCGAGTCCTCGGAGAGTCCCTTCCCAGCCCCACAGGGCCCCTCCTCCCACGTCCGAACCTGAGCTCCAGGGGACGTCCTCCAGGCGTCCCTTCTTGCAGGTTCTGTCCTTTGCCCGAGGTCACCTGCAGCCTGCGGGGTGGCAGGTGCCTCTGGCAGCACCGAGGTCCCCGTCCTGAAAGGAGGCGACTCCCCCCCAACAGCCTGCTTGTCCACGTCACACTCTGACCCCAAGCTGAGCAGCCTGTGAACCCAAGTCACCGCAGAACCAACCACGAGGGACCGTAACTTCTCCTCCGCCTGGAGGGCCCAGGCCCTGGCTGCAGCAGAGAAAAAGCCCGCCAGGCCTCCCCCAACCCTAACCCCTCCCCCTTCCCCACCCCGCCAGGCCTCCCCCTCCCCCAGCCTCCCTGGGGCATCCCAGCACAGGCTGGAGCTCAGCCGGTGGGAGAAGTCAAGCCCAAGACAGGAGGTGAGCGGCCAGCAAGCTGTGCTGGGCTTCGTGTGGACGGAGACGCCTGCGAGGCCACGGGCCCAACACGGGGTCCAGGGTACCAGGGGCCCCAGACAGCCCGCGCTGTGGGGACCGGCGACAGAGAGCTCGGTCAGTGGAGTGGCTTCGCGGTGGCTCTGCCCAGGGTTGTTCTTGCCCACCTGCTGCACTTGTGCGGACCCTGCGGTCACCGCCCTCCCTCCTCTGCCCCCCCCCTCCCCCCCGGCCGTGCCTCGAAGGGGGCTCCAGGCACCTGGCTGCGAGGCCGGCCTGCACAGGACGCCCCTCTGGGCCGCCACTGAGGGGCGGTGCCTGGCGTCCCGGTGGCGGCTCCTCCCCTGGGAGTCTCCTTAGTGCTGCCGTGCAGGCCCGGTGGCTCGTCCCCTTGTCTGATTTGGCTGTCCTCCCCGCTCGGCCCCCTCGCCTCCCCACACGGCCGATCACCTGCGGCCCTGCTGGTGCCACGTCCCCGCCGTCCAGCTCCCCTCCATGGCCGCCACTACCATCCGGGGACCGGCAGCCCCTGGACGGCCCGGGAGCCCCCCACAGCCAGCTCCCGCCCTTCGCCACCAGCCGAGATCGGTGTCCAGCTGTCCATGAGGACGACACCGCCGACAGGAGAGAGGCAGACAGGCTCTGGATCGATGCACCGTCTCCCTCTCCACCAGAAACAGGATTTGGACTCCCCTCCACCGTCGCCAAGGCTCCCCGGGCTCCGGTCCGGGCCACGCTTCGTGCCACGTGACCCCACAGTCCTCCGGATCTGGCCGGCCCTCTGCCTCACCCGGTCTCAGCCCAGATGTTACCTGCTCAGACCTTCCAGGCCCCTGTCCCCCCCTCCCCCCCGGCTCCTGCGTTTTCCTTTCCCACAGTAGCCCTGTTCTCCCAGGAGGAAGATGAATGTGAGATGTGAAGGGGCCTCGCTGTGTCCACGCCAGACCTCATTCGCTGTCCTCCCTGGACTGGGGGCGGAGGGGCAGCCGCCTCCCCAGCCCCTCTCCGCCTCCCCCAGCTCTTCTCCGTCTTACACGCTTCCTGCAAACGTACCTTAACAGGGGCCTCTTCCCTGCTCACCTCCACGTGCCCTGAGACCAGACCCAGAGACCACGCTTCGTCCACCTTCTGTCTTCCCTTCCCCGGCACTCGTTCATCACACGGCAAACGTCGCCGGATGACCGCGTGCGCCAGGCACATGGCGCCTTGGGGAGGGGAGGCCGGACACGGCCCTGCCCTCGGGCCGCTCGCTCCCTGGCTTCCTGCGCAGCCCCTTTGTCTGCCTGGACCCTCCTCAGCGACTCGCTCCTTCCAGGCGCCCGCACCGCAGGCCCAGCCAGCTTCCAGCACCTTCCAGCGCCAAGACCTGCTACGCGATTTGCGTGGCCCAGTGCAAGATGAAAACGCCAGGCCCTGTGTTCAAACTTACTGAGGCTTTGAAGGCACCGACAGCAAAGCGTGAGAACGAGAGCGGAGGGGGCACCGCACGCCCAGGGAAGCTCCCTGCCAGCGGCCTCCTGGCCACACCCCTCCCGGCCCCCTCGCCTGCAGGGACAGGCCTCCTCCCAGTCCAGAGTCACAGAGTCACCCCACCCTCGCCCTCAGACTCTGCGCACTGAAGGGGCGCTGTGCCTCTAATGGCCCAGCCCTCCCTGTTCTAGGCACGTCCATCCGGCCGGTCCACGGGCACCGACCCATATCACCCTCACCAAATTCAGATTCCAGGTCTCACATTGCCGTTTCTGTCTGTCCGTCCAGGCCCTTCGTGATTCCAGTTACACAGGAGCTCTCCTGCCTGCCCACGCTGGATGTCTGTCCTCTCTCCTGGGGCCATGGACATAAGACCCAAGGGAGCCCTGGGATACCTGCCGAGTGACCCCAAGAGGAGCCTGAGAGTGGAATGTTCCTAAGAGGGAACGTTGGGGGAAAGGCGGCTTTGGGAGCAGCTGACCTCACAGGATTTCTAGGCAGATGGAGTGACCACGTGTGACCTGGGGGACAATGGACTCGATATCAAGGGGGTCAGACCTAGAGGGTGGGGGATTCTGGGCAAACACTTAGCAGGACTCTTGAGGACAATGCAGAGATGAGCATGGAAGCCCAGAAGGCGGGGCCTGGCCGAGCAGAGGGTCAGAGCCTGGCCAACGCTGGGTCAGGAGAGACTGTCGCGATGGGAGGCAGCTACTGACACGGGGCTCTGGTCCCCACCACAGCACACCTGCCACCAGGCCTCCTCCGGGATGCCTCCTTGAGGAGGGCTCTCACTGCCAGAGAAAACGGACCTGCGCCAGAGTGAGAGCCGAGGCCTGGTGACGGGGCTCCGCTCCGAGGAGGTCCCCCAGGGCGTTTCCACATCAGACACCTGGTAAAGAATCTCCCAGCCTTACCACCTCGGGGCTGAGAGGGTGGGTCCCTGCATTGGGGTGACAGGAGCAAGGCGGGCGTCACAGGGATCCCTGCTCACCGATGCCCTCGCTAAGGCTGTCCGCTGCCTTAGTACCTGCCTGCTGGTTTAGAACTGATCCCCTGGTCCTTCTAGGTAAGTCTGAAGGAGGGGGTCTCTAAGGGGCGCTGTCCAGGGAAGGCTGCGCTCCTTCAAGGACGGACTCCCTCGTGGGAGTCCCAGCTGCTGAGTGGCCCAGAACCCAGGGCAGCTGTCGCCTGCCAGCTGCACTGCCCACCCTCTCCCCCTGCCGCGGCCCTGGAGGTCCCTCCCCGGGGGTCTGGTGCCACCTCCCTACGTCCAGCACAGAGGCTAAGCCCTCTGCT
Organism: Herpailurus yagouaroundi; assembly: GCF_014898765.1. NCBI lineage: Eukaryota > Metazoa > Chordata > Mammalia > Carnivora > Felidae > Herpailurus > Herpailurus yagouaroundi. The sequence continues at coordinate 3,270,255 of NW_024412377.1, read as the reverse complement.
GACCTCTGGACGTGGGCCTCACAGGGTGCCAGGCGTTCTGTTGTAGGGTTCCTCGGAGACCGCTCTGATTTTCCATCCCTCTCCGCGTGGGGGGCCCTCGTGCCGTCCCCTCCACCCGCGTCCACCGTGCGCCCTTCCAGCCCCGTGGGTTCAGGTCCCACGGCCTCCGCCCATGCGCCCACATCCTCATGGCCCCGAGCACCTGCTCTGGAACTGGTCTGTTCCTGCACTGCCTGACGTTTCCTGGGCTCCCCTCCCTTAGCACCCCTACCTTGCTTACCATCATCCACGGGACTGCCTGAGGTCTGGTGAGCCCTATTCAAGGTCTGGCACGACCTAGCCCCCTGATGTCTTCAGTCCCACGCGGGCAAGTATTGTCACAGATTTGTGTGCTTGGTGTAGGGGGTTTCCACTGGGCTCTGCTAGGGGGCCTGAGGCTGGGGGCTACTCCGAGCGGGTCTCCTGGGTCTCCAGCCGGGGCGATCCTATGCCCTGTGCACCGTCCCCCACGTCTCACGCCAGCCTCCAGGAACACCTGGCCCAGTCCCATGGTCGTCGTAGCTGTCTCCGGACTTGCCCCACCACCCGGGGCGGGGGTGGGGGTGGAGGGGGGAAGGCACAGAAGCTCTCTGGTGGGGAACTGCCACTCTACATCTAAGCAGTGGCTTTTGAGATGTTCTCAGTGGCTGGAAGAAGGCCATTGGGGTAAAGGGAAAGGCTTTTTTTTTTTTTTTTTCTGGAGAAGGAGTGAAGAAGCAGTCATTCACCAAAGAGTTGTTGAAAGGATCAATGAACACATGAATATGTGGATATTCATCTGAATAAAAGAATAACCTTGTGAGAATAAAAAACACCGGGAGCTCCGGCAATCACACTCCTTGGTATTTAAACAAATGACTTGAAGACGTATCTCCATGAGAAAGCCTGCACACGTTTACAGCAACTTTATTACAAATTGTCAAAACTTGGAGGTAACCAAGATGTCCCTCAGTAGGTGAGTAGATAAACCGGGGTCCATCCAGACAGTGGAATATTATTTGGCACTAAAAAGAACTGAGCTGTTGAGCCGTGAAAAGACAGAGAGAGGAATCTTAAATGCGTATTTTTAATTTTATTTTTTTTAAGTTTATTTATTTTGAGAGAGAGAGAGAGGACATGATCGGGGAGGGGGCAGGGAGAGACAGAGACAGAGAATCCCAAGCGGGCTCCGTGCTGTCAGCACAGAGCCTGACATGGGGCTCGAACTTACAAATTGTGAGATTGTAATCAACAACAGGACACTTAACCAGCTGAGCCGCCCGGGCACCCCAAATGCATATTTTTCAATGACGGAAGCCAATCTGAAAAGGCTACATGTTGCAGGACTCCAACTCTGTGACCTTCTGGACAAGGCAAGACCGCGAACACAGTAAAGGGGTCAGTGGCTGTCACAGGTTGGGGGAGGGGGGGCTGCATAGATAGAGCGCAGAGGATCTTGAGGGCAGTGAAACTACTCTGTGTGGTGCTGTAATGACACATACACGTCATCCGTACGTGCATGAAAATCCATACAGTGTCCAACACCAGGAGTGGACCCTAACGCTCCCCATGGACAGGGTGTGAGGATGTGTCCGTGTGGGCTCATCAGCTGTACCAGACTTACCACCCGGATGCTGACGATGTCGGAGGCTAAGCACAGTGTGGGGGGCAGGGGCACGCGGGAACCCTGTACCTTCCGCTCTATTTTCCTGTGAACCTGAAGATGCTCTAAAGAGTAAAGTCTATTAAAAAAAAAAAAAGTTGCAGGCGCTGGAGGTGACAGTAGAGAGTCTCCAAGTCAGAAGTGAATTTGACATGTCGAAGCATCAGAAACCAGCTCAGAGTCTGGAGTGTAGAGAGTGGGGAGCCACTTACCTGGTGTTGATTGCTTGGGGGGCAGGGTAGCACCTGCCGATGCCACCAGGGTCTTGGAAACCAGGGTAGACACGTTTTACACTCTAGGTGCAAGGAGCCGCCATAAAGAGTTTTCAGACACGGGGGTGGCATTCTCAGATTTGCATGAAAACCTTTGGTTCCGGCTGCCTTCTGGAAATAGACTTGGGAGCCTGGGTGTCGTCTCCCCAGTTGGGAAGGAAGAGTTGATGCTGGGTAAGTGGGAAGTCAAGGATGTGTTGATTCAATGACGTATGCAGCCTAAAAGAGGTTTACTTTTTTTCGGGGAAAAAAGCACACAACACAAAACTCTCTGGACCCCAGAGTGACAAAGAGCTTTTTTGAAAAGCAGTGTTTTGAGTTTCTAAGTGGTCTTGAGAAGCCACGGGTCTCAAAACTTCCTTATTTCTGAAACTGATGATTCAGATTGTGAGTTGGAATGGTGTTATTCTAAGATCGTGAGAATATAGTACATTCTGTAAATTATCCAGGCAGAAAATTATTGCCAAGAAGGGGGTGGTGGCGAAAGTGTCTTTCATTTAGAATAAGTGTGTAGCAATTGTTTGAATTTTAGATAAAATGATACCAAACATCTTCGGCCAGAAATTGTCCTTTGGGCTCATCTTCAAACCCTGCTGTGAAGAAAAATGGTGCTGACTTGAACAGTGCATTCCAGATGTGTAGCGAGTGCTCCAAGAGTTGGAGACCATATACCAGAATAAAAAAAGAAAATAGCTTAATGTTCTTTATCAAAAGAAAGATAGGGAAGTATGACCCCCAAATGTCTCTTGGATGCATCCCGTTGAACTTGTGGTTATATCCTGCATCTCTATTTAAGAAGAGATTTCGGGGGCGCCTGGGTGGCGCAGTCGGTTAAGCGTCCGACTTCAGCCAGGTCACGATCTCGCGGTCCGTGAGTTCGAGCCCCGCGTCGGGCTCTGGGCTGATGGCTCAGAGCCTGGAGCCTGTTTCCGATTCTGTGTCTCCCTCTCTCTCTGCCCCTCCCCTGTTCATGC
>NW_024412377.1:3233063-3267228 GCF_014898765.1 Herpailurus yagouaroundi | reverse complement strand
AAAAAAAAAAAAAAAAAGATTTCGGATCCAGTAAGACATTTTATGGTTGATGAGGGGAAAACTTAAATCTCTACTTAAACACCACTCTCTTTCTTCCTTTCTGCAGAGAAGATGGGATTACTTCTCACTTGCATGAAGAATAAACAAATCCGCCACATTGGGCGGGAGCATCGGGTGTCCTCACGGCGGTGCGGAATCTTCGGTGCGCGATGGTGTGTAGACCCTGAGTTGGCAAAGGAGTTCCTAGGGCGCATTTGGCACGTGGGCACTCCAAGTCCATTGGACACGCTCGCAAATGTGACTTCCCAGAGGTCCAAGGTTGAGGCGGTGTTTCTGTCATTTTATTTCAACTGCGTCACGCGGAAGTTAACTTCCAGGAAGCAGCCACCCGCATGGGAAGGCTGCCGGGCAGGGGGCAGCAGGGAGCTGTCGCCCTGGCCCGTGGAGCTGGCAGGCGGGACGGAGATGCTGGGTTTCTGCGGCTGCAGCCTGCTCTCTGGGCCCTCACTGCCTGCACCCAGAGGTGGCTTTCTGGTGCCCCGGATGCAGCTAAGGGTGCGTGTTCCCGGGGACGTGGCTAAGGCTGCGCGTTCCTAAAGCAGGCTTCCCGCAGCGGCCTCCCCAGGCCTCACCTTCCTGCCCCGGGTAGGGGACGTAGCTCTACAGAAGGCCTTCCAGACTCATTCTTGGAGCCTGGGGCACGGACCACTCCTCCCTTGGACACTGATGGCAGCACACAATTCTTTGCAGGAGATCTCTTTCTGCTTAAGATAGCTAGTGGGGCGCCTGGGTGGCTCAGTCGGTTGAGCGCCGGACTTTGGCTCAGGTCGTGATCTCATGGTTGGTGAGTTCGAGCCCTGCGTTGAGCTCTGTGCTGACTGCTCAGCTCCTGGAGCCTGCCTCAATTCTCTCTCTCTCTCTCCCTCTCTCTCGGCCTGTCCCTGCTTACTCTCTGTCTCTTAAAAAGAAACATTAAAGGAGCGCCTGGATGGCTCAGTCGGTTGGGCGTCCGACTTCGGCTCAGGTCACGATCTCACGGTCTGTGAGTTCGAGCCCCACGTCAGGTTCTGTGCTGACAGCTGGAGCCTGCTTCAGATTCTTGCTCTCTCTCTCTCTCTCTGCCCCTCCCCTGCTCTCACTCTGTCTCTCTCTCTCTTAAAAATAAATAAACATTAAAAAAATATATAAATAAAATAAAATAAATTAAATAGCCAGTGATTCCTGCTGCTTGCGTGTTGACGTGGCGTGGCTTTGGAGGCAGGAGCACACGCTACTCCCGAACCCGGTCCCCAAGCTGGTTCCCTGCTCACCCACCTGACTTCTGCCAACGACAGCGCATTCTCCCCACCAGCCCATGCTTCCCCTGCTCCCTTGCTCCTGCCTCTGCTTCCCTTCCTTGCACCTCATCACAGCAAGGGTGCACCCCTGCATCGGCTGACTTACAGAGCCCCACACTCCACCTGTTCCACATCCCTCACTGCTCTACACGCTAGTGCTCTTAAAGAGCTTCTTTTTTTTTTTTTAAAGCAAGTCACTGTCTTGGCCTAAATACTGTCACTACAGTAACCTACAAGACAAAGCCCTGCTACCATAGAAGGAGACTCACAGCCTCTTCTCCACCCCTCGCGCAGCCTTCTGGAAGCCCTTTGGAAGCTTAATATCAATTAGAACATTAAGTCAACCCTCAAACTCCCAATCATGCCTTGGATGATGTCACCTTTCATTCGAGACGTTTCCCTCCTGCCCATAACTTCGTCCAAATGCTGCTGCCTTTGACTCTGTGCCCCAGTCCCCCACCCCGCCGGAGAGGAGAGGGCTGTACCTGGCCCAGAACGGCGCCCTGCCCCATACCTCCGAGCCCTGCGCTACATGCTTCGTCTTGAGCCACTCCACACTCTTCAACAGGTAGGGCGCGGCCCCTCAGAACCACACAGCAGCACTGTCTTCCCCAGTGCACATCGCAAAGTGACTCCCAAGGCTATAATCTGTGATGGCGCGAGGGGAGCAGGTACTTGGGGATGATGGATGGAACTATAGCTCCGGCCATCAGACCTGGAAGATGGTGGCAAATACCTTATGTCTAGTACCCAGCTGGTCGTGCCTTTCCTGTGTGCTTAAAAATATTTTCTTCGCCCGTGTTTCAGATTTTCCGCCCAAGAAGCGGGCGTACGTATATTGTCTCACCGAAAAGGAATCCTTGAAGTGCGGTGTTATTCATAAAGCACTCTGTTTCTCATTGATAAATAGCAACAGGGAGAGGACAGGGTAATCTTCTTTATGAAGTATGTTTAAGTCACAGATCTAAAATTTGGGAAAGGCGAAAGGAGTTTGATAAATTTCAAACTTGACAAACATGATCTATCGTCTTTGAACCCAAGTGGTACTAATTTAGCAAAGAAGACCAAAAAAAAAAAAAAAAATCTTTGTTCCTGCCAGAGTTTATGTTTTTAATTCACTTATCTAAAAGTCTTTCCTATTCGTTTGGAAGGGAAATTCCTGTTTTGCACCAGGTTTGATGATGCATCTGTATGTTCTAGGAGGAGAATGCACAATTTCCTCACACCAGCGTCTCCCCAGCACTAAGGGCTCACGTCAGGGCCTCGCCTTGCCCCCGCTTCGGCTCACTGAACCAACCGTGCAGACTGAGCATGTGTTCAGGCGGGGCACTGCTCTGGGATGTGGACGTGCTGGGGCTGCTCCCCTGGCCTGGCACACACCTCCCAAGCCAGGACACTCTGCACTGTGCGTGACACTCGGGGAACAGAGAGACACCGCAGGGTCAGAGGCAGGAATCTCACCGGGTGTCCGGGGATGATTCACAAGAGCGAGGAGTAGGAAATTTCGAGGTGGCCATTTAAAAAGGATTTTTCCAAGAACAGGGCCATTCGGTCTAGGGCGCTCCCGGGGGAGGGATGGCTTTGGCAGACGTACTGGCTTCAGGAGGGGAGCTGGAGGGTAGCACAGAGCTAGAAAGAAAGGCGTACTGGGCAGTGAGGATGGGCTCATAAAGGTGGGCTGAGGGGCCCCTGGAGTTCCAGAAATACAGTTTGGCCACCAAGGACACCGTATTCTGTGGGAGGTGGGGGAGGAGAGGGGTTTTGTATGACAGCCTGGGCTTCAAGGGAAAGGAGCCTCCTTGGGATAGACGTCTTCTCTCTTCAGTGGGACAGACATAAAAACACACATGGCGTACAATGCGTGATTTATGGCAACACGTGTATTTATAGGTACGTATTGTGCAATCGCTGCAGAGAGTAAGAGCAGACCTAGCAGTGACTTTCCAGAAAGGCCAGGGGGCAGTATGGCATTGTGCAGAGGCTAAGAGTTTAGGGTTTAGCCACTCGCTGTGAGGCCTTGGGGGGATACTCAGCCTCCGGGAGGGTTTTTTTTTTTTTTCCTACATCTGTAAGATGCGGCTACGAGACCTTTCTCTGTGCTGAGTTGGTTGCATATGCAATGTACCTGAGCAGCAGGTAGGTGCTCAGCGAGCGGGAGATGTTGAGCTCTGAAGACACACTTTGTTCGTAGATTTGATACTTGCGAATTTCTACTCCTTTGCCACAGGCTGTGCTCTCTCACTGGAAGCAGGACGAGCTACCAGAACACTCCCCTGGTTCTGGATAATAAGGTGAAGGGCTCACGCTTTGTCGACGTTCGAACTCGCCCCAGCGTGCGGCCCCTGGCATGCGCACGCCTGGGTGCAGGCCCTCCGTGGTCAGGTGGCAGGCGGCACGGGTCTGTGGTGGGGCTGCCGCACTTGCCCTTGTCACTTACGGAATGCTCCCCCCTTCTGTCTCCAGTTCCACACTTTCTGTCATTTGAACACACCCTTGGAAGTCATTCGGGGTGTGGGTTTGGGAAGTCATGTGGAGAAAATGTTCCGCTCGGACAGCTGCCTTCCTTTCAAACTACGCAGGTGACCCCCTCCTGTCCTCACATGCGTCTGACTCTCTCACTTTGTACTTCTGGGTTTCCTACCAAGGACGGACCTTCCAGAGGCATGCCCCGCTCTAATGTGATTCAGGAATTTGGGGTGGGCTGGTTCTCAATAAGATCCAACGCATCTATACCCATAACTGACTGTCACCATTAACATCTACTTGCTTTTCCTCTGTCTTAAGCAATCTGGCTTCACCGCTCTAGGTAAGTCTAGCCCAGAAAGATAAATGTGCAAATAACTTTATTACTAATATCAGGAACGTCCCCAGTATTAGTTTAAATGGGTATCAGGCCACTGAACGTACAATGAACAGCAGTGCCCGACGGTGTGCTTCCAGGGCTTGTCGCGTCCGCTTCTGCTAAACTACAGGTGACCTTCCAACAACGCAGAGGTCGGGGGCGCCGACCCTCTCTCTGCACGGGCAGAAATCCACGTATAACCTTGACGCTTCAAAACTTCACCACCAACAGCCTACTGTTGACCGCAAGCCTTACCGCTAAGGTAAGCACATTGGCACACATTTTGTATGTGACAGGTGTTATCTGCCGTGTTCTTACCATAAACGAAGCTAGAGAAAAGAACACGTTGAGAAACTCATAAAGAAGAGAAAATACATTTACAGTGTTTTTTAACAAATGCATTTACCGTATTTATTAAAAATTCCACGTGTTAAGTGAACCTACATGGTTCCAACCCGTGTTGTCCAAAGGTCAACTGGATTATATCATGGATCGTGACCGGTAACGCAGCTCTAATTCCACTTGAAAGACCGGCCTTGGACCAGAAAGCAGAAACCTCACAACTATGTCGCCTTTGTCCAAGTCCCTCCCAGACAAATCCAAGACCGTCAGGGCAATGCCTGCCTGCGCCAGGGTGAGCGAGCAGCCCCCTCAGCCCTGCTTGTCCCCAGACGGCACTGGTAGGATTTTCGGGGAGCCAGCCTTCAGCAGCACGACGCGCACGCACAGGCACTTTTGGTCACCTCCCTGGGGGCTCTGCCCTCTGTGCTGAGCACGTGGATCTCTGAGGACTGGCCACAGCCATGTGCAGGGCCAAGCGTCAGCAGCAGGGGGCGTCTGGGTGGCTCAGTCGGTTAAGCATCCCACTCTTCTGTTTCCGCTCAGGTCAAGATCTCACGGTTCATGGGTTTGAGCTCCCACTCAGAGCTCAGACTCTGCGCTGACGATGAGGAGCCTGCGTGGGATTCTCTCTCTCCCTCGCTCTCTGCCCCTCCCTTGCTTTCTCTCTCTCTCTCTTTCTCTTTCTCTCTCTGTCAAATATAAACAAACATTTTTTGTTTTAAAGCATCGGCTGTGGGTCCAGACTCCCCCCTTACCAACACCTGCTCTACTGGTGAGCTGAGAAGTCACAACTTCCCCTCCCCATCGGCTGGTGTGTGGAAGGGACTTTACAGATGTGATAGGAGGGTCTCGAGATGGGGGGGGGGTTTCCCTTGATTCCCCGGGGGGGACCCTAAATGTAAACACAGGTATCCTTTTAACAGGGATGTGGAGGGAGGCTTGGGAAAGAGGAGAAGGCCACGTGAAGGGAGAGAGGCACTTGGAAGTCAGTGGAAGGAGCCACAAGCCCTTCAGGTGGCCGATGAAATCTGGGGAGGTCTAGGCCACAAAATCTCTGGTGCCTCCCAAAGGAACCCATCCTGCCCACGCCTCGATTTAGCCTGCTTGTGCACTTGTGCCCTCCAGGCTGCAAGAGAGTAAATTCGTGTGGTTTCAAGCCACCAAGTCTGTGGTGATATGTCACAGCGGCAACAGGACACAAATAAATGCGGTTTTCTCGTGTTTGGAGTGCACGGCGCAGAAATAGGAGCCAGGGGCTTTTGCAAGGGTTCAGTGAGGCGACTCACATAAAGCACTGGGGGCAGAGTCAGACAGTAAACACTCAACGTCATTACTGTAACTAGTATGTCTCTGTTTAAAACCAAGTTTCGGGGCACCTGGGTGGCTCAGGCAATGGAGTGTCCGGCTCTCGATTTCGGCTCGGGTCATGTCATGATCTCACAGTCGTGAGTTGGAACCCCATGTCAGGTTCTTTTCTGAGCGAGGAGCCTGCTTAAGATTCTCTCTCTCTCTCTCTCTCTCTCTCTCTCTCTTTCTCTCTCTCTCTCCTTCTGCCCCTCTCCCCTGCTCACGCGCGCTCTCTCTCTCTCAAATAAAATATAAAATAAAAATAAATATAAAAAAATAAAAATAAAAATAAACCAAGTTTCGTATCAGAGCCGCAAAGCTGCGTGTGGGCAGACGATCTGTAGGTTCCACCTCCAAGACGCTCCAGGCTGGCAGAGTGCCAAGTACACGGAAGAGCCTCTATAATTACTTGTTGACCATCAGGTCCTGATGATATACAGCTTTCTCCAGCACACAAGGTGTTCACCCCTTAAAGTGTTTTGTTAGTGAAAGAAGGCAATCACACACATGCTTCCAAAGAGTACGATCATGAAACCGTGTGACAGGGGCACCCGGGCGGCTCAGTCAGTTAAGCTTCCGACTTCGGCTCAGGGCATGATCTCACGGTTCATGAGTTCTGGCCCCTGCATCGGGCTCTGTGCTGACAGCTCAGAGCCTGGAGCTGCTTTGGATTCTGTGTCTCCCTCTCTCTCTGTCCTTCCCCCACTCATGCTCTGTCTCTCTGTCTCTCTCAAAAATAAATAAACATTAAAAAAAAAGAAACTCTGTATGATAGAGGGTCCTCCAGGAAAACAGGACCAAGAGGAGATTAGATAGATAGATAGATAGATAGATAGATAGATAGATAGAAGATAATAGACAAATACATAGATGGATGATATGTATGTACCTACATACACTGATACATACGTACTCTCCGGAGGGAGGGCAGGAGGAGAGAGATTTTGAGGAGTTGGCTCATATGATTCCAGGACTGGATGTCATAATAACTCTCAACCAGAAGGTGAAAAAAGCAGAGTGAGGCTAATGCTGTCTCGTTAAAAAGCATAAGTCACCCACATGAGCTAGAGGAGAGGGATGTTCAATCACGTTAGTGGTTATCATGAGGCACTTGTCTTTGTATGCGGGATGATTTGGGAGGGGTCTTCATTCTGCCCAGCTCCACCATGTCCCCAGAGTGGCCTTCTGTAGCGCTGGTGCTCTGCGACACCGTTTAACCCCCACAGGGGCAGGAGCATGGCCAAGGGTGCCGGGGTCTGGCAGCACCTGGAGGCTGCTTTCCTCTTCTGAAAGATTCATAGGTTCTGATCCATCAGTTCTTGGGTAATTAAGGGCTCACTAGTCCCTCAATATAGACACAGCCGCAATACTTACAGAAGTTATTTGGCTCATGTGTTCTCAAAGGACAGGGAAGCCTCCCACGTATTTTATCTGTTGATTCGTCATGAATCGCCACAAATTTAGTGACTTAAAGCAACATGCATTAATTATCTCACACTCTATGCAGGTCAGACATCCTGGCACAGCCCAGCTGGGTCCTCCGCTTTGGGTCTCACCACACTATAGTCAAGCATCAGGTGGGGTCGTGGTCTCATCAGAGGCCCAAGTGGGGAAAGATCACCTTCCAAGCCTTCTCATTTTGTTTGGCCGGGCTTACAGGACGGAAGTCCCTACCTTGCTGCTGTTTGTCACCTGGGACCACTCTCAGCTCCTAGAGGCTGCACAGTTCCCTGTCCCATGGCCTTTCTGCAGGAGGTCCCACAAAACGGCAGCTCACTTCTTCAAGGCAGCAAGGGAGAGTCTCTCTTCCTCAAACTCTTACATCACCTATAACCTTGGATATGACAGCCCATCACCTCTGCCATATTCTGTCATCCAAAAGTAAGTCACAAACCCCGCTCACATTCAAAAGGTGGAGATCATATAGGACATCAATCATTGGACAGGGGATCACCCTATGGTATGTCTGCTACATTATCTAAGACTATATTAAACGTGTATGAATCCTTCCATTTCTTAAGCATTTAGAAATCGCAAAAGGAATAAACATAGAAAATGCAGATGACATGAATAAATCCAAAGAAGAAAATAAAATCATTCCTGGCTATTACTATTTCTACCATGAAGAGATGATCACTTACAACACTTGAATGTCGCAGACTGAGGACTCTTCAGAAATAGTCTGGGACCAGACAGGTTCTTGTAGGGCACAGAGAGGAGGCTCCATCTTGACTGGTGAGAGAGAAGCTTCTGGAGCTCCTTCTTCCCCTGCTAGTGGAGGCCATTGGTCAACTGGGCCAGTAGAGCCCCCGGTGATGTGACATTTTTGAATTTTTGATTATTACACCGTTCGGGGTGGAGAAAGTGCTACTGGAATTTAGTAGGTAGAGCCTAAGGATACCGAGAAAAATCCCACGACACGCAGAACCGTCCTGGCTCACACATCCATGGTAGCGAGGCTGAGAGCCTGGTCTCAATCCTCACGTGAGAATGTGAAGCTGAAGGGGCTGTGGGGTGGAGGACAGTATTCACAAAGGTGTTCCTTTCTCTCTCGGTCATAGCTCATGGCTCCGCCCAATGGAAGTGAAGAGTAAAAGTGACCTAGTCACAAAGCACCTACTGAAGTCAGCACCTTTAAAATCCCATAGCAACCTTGGGGAGACATTCACATGCATTAACAGATGAGGCAACAATTGTAAGTGCTGCAGAGCGGGAGAAGATTTATTGGGCGTCAAGGAATTAAAGGAAAATCATGTTATCAAGTGACAGATCAGGACACACCAAAGACTAGAAACAGAGCCAGCCTCCTCCACCGCCTTCTGCCCACGGGAGCAGCGGGGCTGGTCAACCTGGATTTCTACGGCCACATTCTAGAATGTCTTGTAGGGAGACATTTCTTTGGGACACTTGGGGCCTAACACTTGGAGAGAAGTTTACCTCAGTTCTCCTCCCTGGAGTCTGCGATCATTTGAAAGTAACAGGAAAAAGTGGTCAGGCCAAGGGAATGATCTCAACGGGGCCGTCAACGGTAAGGATGCTAACCGTTCATTCATTGTGAAATTGCAGGGACGGCTACATGATGAAGACCTCAGAGGATCTGGGCACTGAAAATACCTGGCCTCTGCCCCCCGGATGCCCACAGCAGCCCTTTCCAGTGGTGACGACCCACGTTGTCTCCAGATGGGGCCAACTGTCCACCAGGGGCAGGCTCACCCAAAGTTGAGAACCGTGGATTTAAGTGGTTTTATTTTGTAGGTGTGTTTGCTTACTTGCTTTGCTGATCATTAAACAAAGCTGCCTGAACCTCCCCACAGCCTGCTTTCTGCCTCCATCCAAGTACACCCAGAAGGTACATTCCCAGCTGCTAAATTACTATTGCAGAGAAGCGGCATCCATTGAGAACTCTGATATATTTTTGCCAAATTTCTATCCAAGTATCATTTTTAGAAAGTTAAAAGCACAGCTCTGACACAAACATATAGGGAGCCCATGTCCAAGATTTCTTTGTCTCATTTAGAGAGACAGCTGGCAGGCTGGGAGACTGGTTCAGGAGGAAGAGGGGACACAGTGCCCAAAAGGGGGTTTCACGATCACACTCACAAGGAAGCTCTGACTATGCACAGCGTCCTCCGTGAGGCTCCATAGCATTGGTCACTTGCGTTGCGGTCAGTTCTCTGTGTGTCAGTGTGGACTCATACAGGGTTGTGAGATACACTAGTCAGTGGAAACTAGTAAGTCATGAGTGAGAGAGGTCTTAGGTGGTCCTTGCATTCACCCCCGTGTATCCTTGAAAAGACACAGTCATCCTGTTGCCCATTCCTGAGCTTTGATGTTTTCTCTCTTAACGTTGCCATCCTGACATTGCGCACAGAGTTGTCTCCTTCAGTTGCCCCGGCTCCCATAACCACCATCCACGTGGGATGAACATTCCTGTCTCTTCCCGCCCACCAGACAGGTATCTCGTGTCTCACTTCCCTTTCTGTCACTGCTGGGATGGCCAGTATGTTTCCACACATTTATTGGCCATTTCAGCTCTAATTTATTTTGCCTTCCTCTCCTTTGTTGATTTTCCTTTTAGAGAGTTCTGCGTTTCCTCATTCATTTGCAACCCATCTGTCTATGTGTCATTTGTCTCTTACACATGTTAGAAATGTCTTTCTAAATTTCCCTTTGCCTTTTCATTTAGTTTTTCTCTAACAGAGAAATCGATACAGAATCCAGTTCACCAGCATCTGTCTTCATGGGCTCACATCTGAGATTTTATGTTGAAAAGTCCTTTCTCAGGGCACCTGAGTGGCTCATTCTGTTAAGCATCCAACTCCTGGTTTCGGCTCGGATCATGATCTCACGGTTCGTGGGATCAATCCCCACGTCGGGCTCTGCACTGACAACAGGGAGCCTCCTTGGGATTCTCTCTCTCTCACCTCCTCTCTCTCAAAATAAGTAAATGAACAACAACAAAAAATAAAAGTCCTTTCTCAATCCCGGGATTAAATTTTCACCTATGCTTCCTCCAACTATATTTAGAAGTGGTTATTTTATACTTAAGTTTGTGTTCCATTCGAAGCCCATTTCTAAAAGAAGATGAGAGTTGGAGATACAACTATTTTCCCCCCAAAGAATTATCCAGTTTTCTTGGCTTTGTTGAATAATTCATGTTTTTAAGCCATACCGTTCAGATGTGAAGTCTCTGTACAGAAGAGCCTGCTTCTGGACTGTCTGTTCTCTTCCCTTGATCGACCTGCGGTCGTGGCCCCAGGCCACAAAATGTAAATTGCTAGTGATCACGTACCATACTTCTTTATCTGGCAGAGCAGGTCTGATTTTAAATATCACAGCTTTTACTTGCAAATGGGAGAGTGACGATTTGTATCGAATTTACATGAGTAAAAGGGCGTTCTCTCTTTTTCGGTGGACAGTGGTGTTCCATCATCTCATCAAACCAGCTATTTTCCTATTAAAAAGGTATTTTCACTTCTTAGTGAATCCTTTGCGGGCATGGCATTTCCCTCTGTGGAATGAAAGGCACTGCCACTGACCTTAAATATTCTCACCAGGTGCCCTTTCCCTCCGCTTGAGTGTCTGGGAATGCTTAGGCCCAGAGTCATGGGGGGGTGTCCAGAAACTGGCTGAGGGAGGGGGGGACCTGGGCACTGGAGAGGGTGCAGACTCTCACATGCTCATGACACAGGTTGATCAGAGTGCTTGCAATGAAGAGTCAGCTGATCTTTATGTATTTGTTTTAATTTTTTAAAATATTTATTTCGAGAGAGAAAGAGAGAGAGAGGGGGAGAGGGAGAGAACGAGACGAGGGTGCAGAGAGAGAAGGCGACAAGATCCAGAGCAGGCTCTGCACTGATAGTACAATGCGGGGCTTGAACTCCCCAACCGTGAGATCATGACCTGAGCCGAGGTTGGACGCTTAGCCAACCGAGCCACCCAGGTGGCCCTGTTTGTTTTTATTAACTTCTGAACCCGTTTTCTCACACTGGGCTCCTCAAGTTCCATGAGATTTATCAGAGTAGCTGGAGAAAAGTTCTTTCAAAATAAAGTTAGAAAACACCCTGTTGTACCATATCGAACAAGGTTCTCTGCAGCGGGACTTCTCAGGGCCTTTAATCTGTTCGTATCCTGTGACTCTCCAAGAGTGTTATTAGACCCTGGCACCCTTCTCCCAGAAACGCTGGTTATTACACCCTGGCACCCTTCTCCTAGAAACAATAGTCAACATCGCAGTCAACACTAGGCCGTCTAAGCTCTGAAGCCTGGGAAAGACTATTTCTCCGATACTATGATTTTTTCACACAAAACTGAAAAAGACAAAATGTCGCCAACAGAGAAAAAGAGCCGTAATTAATGATCATCACCGACAAGGAGGCGGCGATCCACTCTATCTCTGGTGGCGGTTTCAGCTTTCCCAAGTGAGTTCTGTACATTTTCTTGGCGGCCCTCCCTCCTCCCCAGTGCAGAGTGCAGGCGAGGCATTATCATCCCTCTTTGCTGAGAAGGCCGACGTCCTCCGGCCGTGGGATGCCGGAGCCCGCACGAGCATGGTGCCCGTGGATTGCACGACACATTTTGTTAGCTTTCCTCTGCTGTGTCAAGCGACAGGACTCAATGGCAGAAACCAACAGCCATTTATTAGCTGACAGTCCTCCAGGCCAGAAACACGGCAGAGTGAAGCCGGGTTCTCCGCTCAGGGTCTCACACAGTGAAATCAGGGTTGGCCGGGCTTCCTTCCTTTCTGGAGACTCAGGGGAAGACTCGGCTTCCAGCTCATGTGGGTTGTTGGCAGAATTCATTTCCTCACGGTTGTAGGACTGCGGATTCCGGGTCCGGGGGCCGTGCACGCTCTTTGCCATGTGAACCCTCATCTTCCAAGCCAGCAACAGGGAGTCCAGGTCTCTTTCTTCAGGAGGAGCTCTGTCCCTTGTGTGGGCTCACCTGATTAGGTCAGGCTCACCCAGGATAGTCTCCCTGCCTAGAAGTCAAATTTACTTGCACCTCAATCCCATCTGTAAGATCCAGTCACGGCGGTCCCTTAAGACCCTTACTGGTCCCTATAAGATCCAGTCACGGCGGTTCGTGTGGATCGAACATCTGGGAGACAGTTTGTGTACCGGATGGGGTTGGGGGGAAGCAGTGGGGATCCGGGGTGTTCTGCCAGCCACATTCACCTCTTACTGGGTGGGGCTCCAGGATCGGGCTTGCTTTAGAAACTCTGTGTGCTGCTAAGGTGGTCCATGTGTGTTTGGGGACATAAAAAATGAGTCACAAGAGATTTGATCTCAGTTAGAATGCGTAGAACACACGAGGACACCAGGGAGGCTCCCCAGAAGCTGATGGTGACAACCGGGCCACGTTCTTTCCACGTCCGGCAAAACCGCGTTCCTCGCTGCTGCCTGTCCGTGCTGTCCTGGGGTTGGAAAGAATCTGTGCAGCGTTCAATGGTTGCCTTTTAGTGACTATTTTAAGAAGATTCTGTTTGAAACTCCACTTGTTGTCTGTGGCTGAAATAATGCTCAATGTACTGGGGCAATACATCCTTAGCCACCGTGGCCCGGCTGTTCTTTACGGGATGTTAACATCATTCACGTTTTGTTTGTCGTCGATGATCAATGGCTAGAGACTACGGTTCCCCCCCCCCCCCCCAACTGACCCTTTGTCACATGAATGTCACATCCCCAGCTACCGCTCACCTCACCATCCGAGTTCCTAATCGCGAGTTTGTAAATGTCACCCTACGTTTTTAGTGAAATCTAGCAGGAAAACACTTAGCCAAACCAGACTCCCTGGGCCCACTGATCGGTGGGTCGCAGGTCCCCGCTTTCAGCCACCATTGCGGGGTGGGTTGAACTGGGGAGATGATAGAGGAACAGCGCCCCCCGCCCCCCGGCGGGGGGGGGGCGGGCCATACCCCCCCTGCAGGAACCGTCCGCCTTCCCACAGGCCGGGAAGTGATTTCCTGTTACAACATGAAACAAGCCTCCTCTGGGGGCTGAGTGGACAGGCCCCACCGCACGGGCCCCCTGCTCCAGGGCTGGTCCCTGCGTCCCCCGCACTGCTATCCCCTCCGAGCTCTGATGTCATGGGGACCACGGGCCCAGAGCCTGGGGCCGGGCTCCGTGTCCCAAGCAGGCCACGCTAATATCATTAAGCTGCCTGGTTTTAATTTGCAAGCACTTCCCAGCTGTCTACTTAGAAGTGTTTAAAGCCAAGCTCTTTCATTCTTTCCACCATTTACTGGTGATCGGAGAAGTTTAATGATTGTCTTGTGAGGCGGGGGTGGGACACAGGTCAGAGAGTGATGAGAAAGAAGAATTATAAGCTGGAAGAGAAACGCAAGATAATAAAAGTGTAATTTAAGACATCATACTTGCACAATTACCGCTGTGTGTCACACTTAGCAGGGAGTCTAAATTTATCTCACTGCTGATAGTCCACTGTGAGAAATAAAACTGTACAGAAATCTGGGGGGGGGTGTTCCAGAATTTCTCAACAACTTTATCTAGCAGTTCAGCGTGTGGGCAGGGGAGTGGGGGTGGCCTCGGGGCCTTCCGCGGTGCTCAGCCTGCAGCTATCACGTTGTTCCGGGCGGAGCTGGCCACCCCCCACCCCCAACCAGGGCCCGCGGAGTCCCCCACCTCCGGGGCAGAAAGCACAGAGACGCTGAGGCCCCGCCCCCTGGGCCATGCCCTGTCCCCTCTGAGAACAGGGTGGTGGCTCTGAGATCAGTCATTCCGGACGCCTCCCTCCCTTCCACATGCCCACAGAGATGCCCCGTGGGTGTGGGTGGCGGTCGCCCCGCACCCGTGTGCCCCACATCTCACCCTTCTCGGTCTGCAGCCCAGCTACCTCTCACACCTCACTCGGGACGTGCCCCTGGGTTTCTCTCATGTTCTCGGAGCTCAGATCCCATGACGGGATGTCCTCCTGGCCCCGTGTCCCTCCGCCTCCCTCCTCCGGCCAGGCCGCTGGAAAGAATCCCACCCCAGTACCCAGTGTCCCCCTCCACCCAGGTGCCAAGGGAACGGGTTTCAAACCCACATGACGTCACTCTGTGCCCCCGCTCAAGGCCCTCCAACAGCTTCCCGTTTGGCTTAAAATAAAGTTCAGATATGACAGCGGCCCGCAGCCTGCTTTCTCTGATGCGGCCTCCTCGACCCCCTGGCCTCCGAGAGCCTCCTCGCCTTTCTGTCCACTGTCCTCGCCAGGTCCCTTCCCACCTCAGGGCCCGTTCAGGTCCCGGCCCCTCCCCCCGGAACCTACTCCCGCCAGATGGTCCCATGTGCGCAGTTCTCTGGGCAGATGTCCCGGTTCCAGAGAGCTTCCCTCCCCCACAGGATGGGGCCCAGTGGGACAGGTGTCCCCAAGGCAAGAGGGCATCTGGCTCTCACGGGCCAGTCCCACGGACGTTTGGGAAACAAGAGAAGACAAAGACGTGTAGCTTCCCTGAGATCTCGGAAGATTTAACTATTTAAACTAAGGACCGACGTAGATTTTCCTCCTAAGTTCAGTTCATTGCAGGGCTGAATGCTCTGTTCCAAGCAGTATGGCAGCTTCTGGAGCTGTGTTGTCCAATATGGTGGCCACTGGCCACATGTGGCCGTGGAAATAGACACGTAAACTCCTTGAGGCAAACCACAGTTAACTCAGTTCCTTAGTCACACGGTGCGTGCTTAAGAACCCTGCAGTCACACGTAGCTAGTGGCTGCCTGTTAGGGACTAAATATTTGTGTCCCCTCCACCCCTGCCAATTCATGCTGCGGCCCTCACCCCCAGCGAGACGGCCTCCGGAGGCAGGGCCTTTGGGAGGCGACTAGGGACTAGGGTTAGCTGAAGTCCTGAGGGTGGGGTCCCCGTGATAGGACTGGGGCCCTTACAAGACGAGGGAGAGACCGGACCCCTCTCGTCCATGCCGTGCGGGGACACAGCCAGGCAGCGGCCATCTGCCAACCGGCAAGTGGGTTCTCAGCAGACGCTAAATCGGACGGCACCTTCATGTTAGACCTCCGGCCTCCAGAACCGTGAAAACACGTCTGTGTGTTGGGCAGCCCAGCCTGTGACGCTTGCTCACGGCAGCCTGAGCCGACGACACATCACCCCTCCGGCACCCGCTCCCGCGTCATTGCTGGAAGTCCGAGCGCTCAGAGCTGTGTGCCGCGTGGTAGAAAAGACCCAGTCGCCCTCTCCGGAGGCGTCCGGAGTCGGCTGCCGAAGGATGGAAGGGAGAACGGTGCCCGATGAGTCCCAGCAGACGAGCGCACAGGTGCGGAGCGCTTAGCACGGAGATGCTGACTTTGAGCCAGGTTTCCAAGGATGAGCGGGAGCCACCAGGTGAAGCAGAGCGTGACAGGTGAGCGGCTGACCCTACCCAGGGCCCTGCAAATAAATAGAAACGCATCCAGGTGTAAAACCCCAAGCTTGGCAAGATTAATACAGAGAGAGCGTTCGCGCAGCATGAGTGCTGGGGGGACGGAGCCACGTTACTCGGAGGGGAGGCCGCTTAACTAGTGTCCGTGAGATGGAGGAGAGGTGGCGTGGGATTGGGGGAGGAAACGTATCGTCACGGGGACAAAAGGCTCTTCGGCAAGACCCTGAGGGTCACTTGGAGCCCATGCCTCCTGCAGACCAAGCACCTTGCGGTGAGCGGCCGATGGCACCTGTAGAAAGGGCTCCATCCACACAGGCGGGTCCCCGCGGTGATGCTGGCATCGCCCCCCTCCCTCCCCCCACTGGAGACAAGCCTTCTCTCCGCTCACCCGATGTCACTTTCTTGCCAGGGTAACTGGTTACAGGCTCGCCTGATATCCGGGACCCTCACGTACTCCTCTGCCTTCCCGCCGTGACTTTGCCTCCTGGTGGCCAAGTTCGGGCAAAGTGTGCACAAGCATCGGTCTTCCTTTGTCCCCAGCGCCTGGCGGGATGCCCCCGCCCAGGGAGCAGGCACCCGACTGCCTCTGAAACCTGTGAGTGGTAAGTGGACCCCAGCCTTGCTGCTTCTGTGCCGGTTCTCAGCTGGGGGCTGGCCTTGCTCTGGTCGCCCTGAACCCCCTCCACCGGGACGGCGGGGAGCAGGGAGACGAGACTGGGGACTTCAGGTTTCCTGAGAAGCTCCAGAGGGAGCCGGTGGTAACTGAACAAGCAGCTCCAGGGACCTGGGTGAGGAGTCGGCCAAGGAGGGAAGGGGGCGGCGATCTGAACGTGTCTCTTGGGGTTGGTTGGCGGAAAGGGAAGGGGACCCGGCACACGGGCCACTGACTCTGTAGCTGCTCACCCAGAGAGCAAGCTCTCCATCCACCTTCCCGACGTGTCTGTGCCGCTCGCGGGAAAGAGGACGGTGACTGCAATACGTTCAACAGATAAGAACGCTTTTCCCTGCCTGCCTGGTCCGCGCGGGCCGTTTCTCACGGTTTCTGGAGGCTGTGATTGCCACCACTAGACGCTGAGTTCGAGAGGATACAGCCAGCTGAGCCTCGTGGTGAGTAAATGCTGGCGGCCACACTAACTTTAAATTGATATGAATGTCACGGTTGCTTTTTATAGTCTTCCTGAAGGCTTTAGCAACGATAGACCAAGGCAAGCCGCACGGTACCTGAACCCGAATCGAGCCCGCATTTTTCTGATGTGTATTTAATTTGGTTTTGGCACAGAATCTCTGTTTTTCTTGGGTTTTACATCATTTATGAGGTTGCATGGATACACTCTAACAAAACATCATCTATAATCAAACGAGGCTCACAGAAGAAAGAAATGTATGCCAATTCCGACTAATCTTAGCCTTTATGGGAATAGTGATTTGCTCGGAATGATTAGCCAAACATCTGTGTCAACACTTTCTGAGCTGGAGAGAGAGATGTTCGTCGCCACATTTACGATATTTCTAGTTCCGCAGAGGGGAAATGCTCATCGCAAACAAATGTCTCAGCTAAGCTCTTCCGAGTATAATCGACTCTCCTAATTAATTGCAATAATTGAAGGCACAGATACTTGCAAGGATTGCACGTGTGTGGATTGCATGTGGTTTCAAACTAAACTTTCTAATAAAGTGACCTCCTGTCATCCCCTGGAGTCATTTTAGGAAGAAAATCATTTTCTTTTCCCCATTACACAGAGGCATATGGTCTCACCTACCCCTCTAATCCAGGCATCACTCAGCATTTTCTGGGTTGAAACAGAAGAGGCATATAGGCTCGTCAAGGATGGTTTACGTGATTAAGGACAAAAAAAAATGTCAATAGTTGAATGCATTGTCAAACATCTCCTCCAAGAGACAACATCTGTACCCAGTTGTCCACGCACAGGGCAGTCCTCAGTGTTTGTGGCGGAGAACGTCTTTCTCCCGGTGACCACAAGCACACAGCTGCGAGACGAAGCCGCCCCCGAGAGCACGTATCTGCCGCTTTGGGGGGCTAGGGAGGATGGTGTGGGCCACACCGTGGGCAAGGAACGTCTTCTGTCCTGTGCTAAAGCTTCCCCTCCAGGGACAGGTTGCGCCCTGCTGATGATCTCTTCTGTTCCTCCGTGACATCCGTTTGTGTCATCCTTCTGCAGGGCAGACATCGCAGGAAGGAACGCGGTAACGAAACGAGATCTGCACACATGTGGCAGCCGGACCAGCTTCTCAGTCTAGGAAGAGATAGATGCAGCTGATGAAAAACCAGGAAAGCAGAAAGGCGTTCCTAGCCCGGGGCAAGGCCGATGCTTCTCTGTTTCCCTGCACTGGAGAACTCTGTGTATCTGGCGCATTTCTATCCCATCGGAATCATCCGGAAGTGCCCATTGATGTGGGGGGTAAGCAGTGTCTCTGTTTAATCAGCTGTGTCTTCTGTGGGCACCCGAGGCTTTCTCAAGGCCTCAGAGGAGGCCAGCGTGAAACCTTTGAGTCACGGGATCAACTCTCTAAACCTAGAGACAAATTCCTTGAGTTTAATAAAATGAGGTTTTAAATAAAATGAGGTGTTTTTTTTTTTCCTTCCTTAAATGTCTGTCCCTATTGAATTTGGCTCCTTCTTAAGCCCCTGTAGCATGGAGGGGCGAGTGATGGAAATAGAACAGTCTCAGATATTTCAGTCTCTAATTGCGGTGGATTCTTTGAATTAATCACGTCAGTTGGATGGAATCCAATTTCAGGTTTGATCTCACTCTGAACAAGCAGTATTATCTTTTTGTTTCCCGAAGCCTGCCTTTTTGTTTCATAGAGTTGACCTGGGAGGCAAGTTACCATGCAGCACGACTGGGAAAATTGGCCCAAACATACCTACGTGAACTTGGTAAGGGTTGCAAGTGTCTTTCCAGAGTGCTCTGGCTTACTCGAGAAAATTCTGGCTGTGGACCAAAGTCATCGTATTTCCAGGTGGGTTTGCAATCAGCTACCTCACCATCGTAGAGCTTTAGTCTGGCCTTCTGCGTTTTCCCCACTTGGGGTCATTACAAACCCTTACGTTGTTATGGTTGTTGAAAATGTGACCGGGAAAACCATCGGCCAACCTTCACCACAGAGCCGAAAGCTGACAGAAGAGAAATTTGGGTTTTATTTCACTTCGAAGATGGCCATTCGGGAGGCCAGGAGACAGTGTTTCAAGGTTGAGTAAACGCAACCTCCGGTCCGATGGCCATCCAGAACACGAAGGGCGCCTCTGAGCCCTGCACCCCTGCCTCGGAATTCACGTGCTGAGCAGGACCTCGTTCAATACGTCTTCATGGAAGCAGATTTATGTGTCAGCACCAAATCGTCAAGGGGCAAAAACGTAGCTGGAGAGAATGTTCAGGTGCTCAAATGAATTTCACTGGGATGGAAGTCTTTCCTGTTTTTCCAGCAAGTTTATCGTCATCACCCAGATCTGCCGAACTCCTCCCCTCAGGCGTATGTGTGACTTCACTGGATGGTAGCTGGGTCTCTTCATAGGATGACAGCCTCCCTAGGGGATGTGTTTAAGGACAGGCATGATTGTTGAGTTGTGCCATGATCTAAATCCACCCATCCCGCCCCCCTCCCCAATCCCTTCCTTGATCTCTCAGAAGACCGGGACCTCAGGTACCGCATCCCTCTGTCCATTTAGAGTACTACTACTTCCGAATTCCTTGGTTTAGAAAATACCATTTATTGCCCACAGATTTGATCAGTGACCTTCTTATTGATCCAGTCTTCAGAAGGCTGAACAGCTCACTTTGGCACCTTCTTTGTGAAACAAGTTGCTTTTGAGTCAAATCTAAGCCAGGCCCCCACCTCCCGCCACGCTGCTCACCTCTACGGGAACTCCCGGAGGAAGCCCCGGGGCAGGGGAAGACGAGACCACACATCCAGCCAAGGTCACCGTGGGTCTTCTGTGTCCCACCCACCATCACTACGGATGCGGTACTGGCACACAGATAAAGGGGGGAGGCCTCGTACTATTTATTGAACTTATTCATTCGCGTAAAAGATGCCAATTTTACAAGAGTTGGTTTCCAGGCTTTGGACTAAATTTTGGACATTTTGAACCGGTTAATTGGAGCCATTCAGAAATTATCATAATTGGCTCCGTTTCCTCCCCAAATGTCCCCTTTTCATCGATCCAGTTACATGTATTGTTAGAACGATTGACCGACCAGCTACTGAATGTACGTGTGCTCTCTTTCTAGTTCAAGTATTTTGTTCTGAGATAAGGAAATCGGTGAAAAAAACGAATCTTTGAAGCTTCTTGTCCAAAGGTTTCTGTTCTTTCTTTTTCTTGGGATACCACTCTGAATTTTTGACTCAAAGGGACAGGACAAACCTGTTTTCAGTAATACCTTAATGATTTTGTGAGTGTCCAAAAATAACCGGAAAAGATCAGTAAATGCGATCGAAGGGTTGAAGAGGCTCCTTTGCCATCAGTTGTGGTTTGTTTTGAAAATGCGTGCGGGGGAGAGGAGGCTGTCGGGAGGCTGGGGAAGGGTGGGGAGGAGAGAACACTGGGCCCCCAACAATTGCACGATGACGGAGGGAGCGACCACTGGAATAACTGAGAAGTGCTCTGTGTTCTTGGACTGTGCCCACAGGGCTGGGGCTGGAGCAGGGCAGGTCCCTCTTTTCTGAGGGGGGATGTGGGGGCTGACAGCAGGGGTAAGAGAAGAATCAGGGAAAGGGAGTTGAGGGGAGCATCCCAGCCTGGGAGACAGCATTTGTGTTTGGATCCATTTTGCCTTGGACCCAATGACCATAACCCTCCATCTAGGAAATGACTGGGACCCACCCAGCTCCTTAAGCCCCACACGCCACCACCCTGTAAACACGCTACGGTGATGCCCTGGGCCAGGTTAATTCCACATACTCCCTAATCTCCCCATGTGATGTGGCTGTCCCTCATTATCTCCAGGGTCCCCCCCACCCCCATCACCCACTGTCACACCCCACGCTCACCATGTACTATACGCAGCACGAGCCCTGCCACCCTGCCATCTGTGCACACCTCTATTTTCTCGTGTTGGGTTTTGATGCCTTCCCCGCTGTTGTGTCTCCTGCATCCACCACAGAGTTTGGCGTAGAGTAGGTGTTCAGCAAATGTCAACTAAATGAGTGGAAGAAATGCACACCAGACTGCCTACTCATTAAGTTTCAGGTGATAGAGCAGAGATGTGAGCTTGTCCCCAGAAGGGGGAAAACCCTTATCAAGATGAGGACTCCACATCGAACTTTAAAACTCCACATCCCTTCTTTAAAACAACCAAGTACTTTTCATTTTATTAGTCACTTTCCCGGAAGTGAAGTATAACTCACTTCCTTTGGACAAAAGCAGTCCGTCCCCTTCACTGCGGTTTCTCTCTTCCCCCTGGGCACAGGGGCTCGCCATCTGCTCACATAGCCTTTCCCTGGAATCATAAAGTATATTTCTCTCTCGTGCTCTCTCTCTGTCTGACCTAGCCATTTCCCTCCCCATCCTGTATCCACAAACACGGGCATACCTTTCCACTCTGTTCCGGCTCCCTCTCATACTCTCCATTGCAGCTGGACGGGGCCAGCTCATAGTTTGGGAGATTAGGTCACTGTGGCTTGTCTACACAGCTGTGTTTCTGTCAGGGCCCCGGAACCGCTAATCCCGTCCCTCACGGTGGAGCCGATGGTTTAGTCTCAGGCATGCCCATGCTCCTGGAAACATGACACATTCATAATAAAGTCAGAACATGAGTCCCCTAGCCCCGGAGCCCAGCTTCACTTCCAAACGTCTCCCTGCAGCTTCCCTAACCTTGGTGGGAGCTCTGGACTCATGGAGACCCTCCCAGCTGATGGCGGAATGACTGCTGTTAGGACCACCACGGCTGTTGATCATGAGGTCTGAGCACGTGGGCTGTGCATGGTGGGTGGTCCCCTGGGTTGACAGGGGCAGTGGCTGCCATTCCGTGTAGAGGGGACCGGCATGCTGGCCTCACCCTGGCCACTCCTTGCGAAGGTCCTGGACACACCTGATCTGGAATTTGACGGGTGAGACGGGACCCGTAGATTGGGTCCAAACCAGAAGAATGCCAAAGGCATGCCGGAAGGGAGTCGGGAATTAAGTAATACAGAGAGAAAGGGGCTAGCCCACGCCTGGACTCTCCGTCCATCTGTGGCCACCAACAGTCATGGTTGGCCAAGGTCTATGTGAAGGCAAGGCTATAAGTCATCAAAACAATGACTCGGCCAAACACAGACCACACAGCCACGGGGTGCCAGAGGAGGAAGTGCCTTTCAGGCTAGTTGATGATCCGCAAGGTCAGGCCAGTTGCCCGAGTCACCAAATTCCCTCCCACCCAGTGACCTCTCCACCATGTATTGAAACGCCACCGCCGCGCGGGCAGGGGCACGCAACACTAGGAAGCGATGCCCGCCACTACGCTGATACCTGGCTGCCGTGACCCACGAGCTGTCAGGGACGCCATACGGTTTTGTAGCTGTTGGAAACTTCACATTCCAGCACCGCGTACAAGAGAGACGATAACTCCTCTGCAGCACCCGAGAGGAGTGAGCAGGAATCCAAGCAACCATCTTCGTGCACGCCCGATGCTCCCTCAGCTCCTCCTCCTGGGCCACCACTCACCAGCTCAGAGGCTGTCCTGTGGTTTTACGAGGCTGTCTCCAGGGCCTCTCAACGGATCCAGCGAGGGACACCCAATCCTCGCCGGGAAACGCTGAGCCTCTTCCGCAGGGCTTTGAATGGAAATTCCTCAGGGGTGGAAGCCGAACAACGTAAGCCAACGACACCCTGGGCACCAGGTCCCCTGCTATTTAGACGGAGGGCGCTGGGCTCACGGTGGCCCACCGAGAGGAGCTGAGGTCCTGACGCTGAGAAAGCCTGAGCCTACATCCAGCGGTCAGCAGCCGCTGGGGTTCAGAAACGCTACTCACGGCCAGGGCTTGGCCGTCTATCCCCTTCCTTGGATTCTGCCAACCCGATTAACTGACGCTTTCCTCGTGCTCATTCACCTCAGGTTTTCTATTTCTTGCCACCAAAGGGGTCCTATTGGACTAGTGGCTTTCCATCCTGGAGCCTAATTCCTTAGTAAAGAAAACTCTGTACACAGCATTGAAGTATACTATACAAATATCAAACACTTTATTTTGGGCATAAAAATGGCAGATCCGGATTGCGGTGGAGAAAGCAGATGATCAAGGAATGTCTTATTGTGTCAGAAAGTAAGGAAATACTAAACAGAGAGGGAGAGGGAGAGAGAGAGAGAGAGAGAGAGAGAGAGAGATGGGGGCTTGTCACAAGGACACAGGAGCTGCCAAAAGGAGCTCCCACTGGCCAAATCCGGGAGTATTTGCATTCCAATGTATTCAAGGATGACAATGAATTATTGCAAAATATCCAGGAGTCCATGCAATAAATAAATAGATACACAAGCTAACAGGGGGAGAAGGGAGGGCTCTCGCTTGTGGTAGTATTAGAATAGTATTGTAGCGGCATTGTGGTGGCATTTTAGTGGTGTTGCGGTGGTGTTGACGAGTCAGGCCGATAAATGCGGCAGGTGTGCTGGGTAGAATGTTGCCGAACAGTGTCCTTCCGGCAGGAATCATCAATGACCGCTCGGTCTTTTCGGGGACGGGCTGGATTTTGAGGAGGTGCAGGATATTGTCAAATCTTAAAGGGCCTCTCCCCAGATTTCTTTTTTTTTTTTTTAGTTTTTTTAACGTTTATTTCTTTTTGAGACAGAGAGAGACGGAGCATGAACGGGGGAGGGGCAGAGAGAGAGGGAGACACAGAATCAGAAGCAGGCTCCGGGCTCCGAGCCGTCAGCCCGGAGCCTGAGGCGGGGCTCGAACTCACGGACCACGAGATCGTGACCTGAGTCGTAGTCGGATGCTTAACCTTCTGAGCCACCCAGGCGCCCCTCCACAGATTTCTTATTAGAGGCAAGGGTAGAACTGGCAAGTGCAGAGCAGAGAAATCGGACCACGGGGAGGCTGGGCCTTTAGTGCCAAGCACAGCTTGCATAGTGCACATGACACAGTGCAGAGACCAGACCCACGCGAGCAAATGCTTGCTGAGAACACGCTCTGAGAAAGCGAGAAGGGCCGGATTCTGAAATGTTTTGGGGGAAAGGAGATTTGAAGTGACAGCTGAGCGCAGGAAGTGACCCCAGACGGCGCTAGTCCTAGCGGGGAAGTGTCCTAAAGGACATCTTTGCGCCCGTGGCCGCACATGGAGTATAGATGGTGGGCCAGATCAGAGGGTTGTGTCAATGCGAGACTCACCGTAGGTGTCGACTGGACGGTGGCTAGGTCAGGACATATCATCCATCTGGGGGTAAAGAGACGTGATGTATGCAGGCTATTCTCAAAGGGTTCAGAAAATATTCTATACAGAGAGACACAATGAAGAAGCCGACGGGTCAAAAGGAAACAGTAGTTGATTCTCAATACAGGCTACACAGGTGTTCTTGTTCTGTTTTACAACTTTCTCTCTAATTTTCTAACACTTTATTTTGCCATAACGTGTTAAAAACAACAGGGTAAGCAGTGCGATGTATTCCTGGAAACCCAGCCCCGCCGGGGGTCACTCGCACTCGGGGGCATCCTTGGCTCGGGCTTTCTGCTGTTTGAACTCGGTAATGGTGCAGCAGGTGGGGCGTGAGGCCGCTCGCTTTTCCGCCACGTGTTTGGTGACTTTCTCCTTTCTAGGATGTTGGCTCCAATTAACCTCCAGGTAGCAGAGGGCGGAAAAAACCCAGCTGTGTGCCAACAATGAGACTTGGCTTTCCTGCGGCCTCAGAAAAACTGTAAATAAATCAAAACGCAGGGGATGTCATTTGATCTGGAAAAGGGTTAGCTAAATACTCCAGGATGTTGGAAACAAAAGATATTTTAAATACCACAGGGCGTCCAAGCGTAATTTAGAGGGTGTTGTTCTGCCCAATATTGGCTGACTTCAGTTGAAAGTAAACTGTGGCTAAAAACTAAAATCCCAAATGTGAGAGGAAGAATTTTAAGAATCCAGTGTTAGACCCCAATGCTTCGGTGATTCTCATTTTCAGGGTGGGATTTAACAAGCCCTTGGATGATTTCCACGTCCACTAGGGTTTAAGAATCACTGGGCCAGCTCTCTTTTTCCCAGTGTTTACTTTCGTCGAAGTACCAACCTCTCAAGGAGATAGGTTTTAACGGATCTCCCATCACTCCCTGTAGCCCTGGGTAGATCAAGTCAAATCATCTGGCTTACCGTAAAGCCGGGGAATCGGACCAGATGACTTCTCCTTTCTCACCTCCTTTCTCTTATTTGGTTTACTCGGAAGCACATCACGCTGGATTTGTCTGCTTCAAAGGCGTTTTCAACCCTGCTGCAAAATGACACGCCAGAATTTGCTCCTATCTCGACCTCTCGGCAGAGCAGGAGCCACGGAGCGCGTCGGATTTCCCTTCGAAGGACACGTGCGGAGACCGGCAAAAGTGGGAGCCCCAGACTCCCCTGCGTCCCCAGGGTCTGGCGGGGACCGTCCTTGGCCAGGGGGCCGTCTGGCTCAGAGCTGGGGTCACGCCTCAGCCCCGAGTGGGGGAGTCTACACACATTTCAGGGTGCACATAGGCACCAGGAGAGTGGCAGGACTGAAGTGGGGTGCCCACCCGCGGACAGCACTGGGCGTGAGCTCTGCAAACGTGGGGGCTTGGTGAGGGCAGGTGGGCATAGCCCTGTGCTCTCCAGCGCAGGGACACGCTTCCCTTCTTAAAGGGTGCCCTTTGGGAAGCTACAGGGACACTGGGGAATGTGGGATCGGGGTCTACCTTGCCTTCGTCTTTGGCTACCTGTGGGATCGCACGTGCCGCAGGGACCCACGACAGAGTCCAGTGTGGCCCATCTGGGGAGGCGGAGCCTTCCTTCCTCACTTGACTGAGAGGAAAGGCACGGGGCAAGGGAACTCGCTCGTCCTCTCCCCACGGTACCCCCTCCACTCCCCTGACCTCTCCCCAGGAGCAGTACACCTGTTCAGCCTGCGATGGGAATAGAAAGCTCTTTACGGGAGATGCATCAGAGTCCTTCCCGGCGGCTCCCCTGCCCGCACGTCCCTCTCTCCTGGATGGTGGGCTCCCACACACGGCCATCTTGCCGTCCTGTTTTGTACCCCAGCGCCTTCATCTCAGGGCACACAGTAGGGGCTCAATAAATACTCCTAATGAATGGACCACTGCACTAGAGGTAAGGTGTCATTCTGTCACTTCCGTGGGAAAAGCAACGTTTAAGTGTGAAATGAGGTAAAACGTAAGCTATAAACCAGAAATGTCTCCATAGGCATTTTCAGAACTCTTGGCCCTTCTGTGGACACCCCACCCCCTCTCCAAAGTCACAGCGGACAGGGAATGAGAAGGGGGCAGTAGAGCCATGGAGGGGGCAGCAGATACACCCTTCAGAAACGCACATGCGGTGGCTTAGGATGCAGCCATACTGGCCGTCAGACACATGCACCGACAGAACATGGCGGCAGACGTGGGAACGGCTTTGCAAGGTCTACGGAGCAAGAGCCAAAGGTCAGGAAGTAGAAAGCCGGGAGTTTATACAGATCTCTACTCTGGTTGGCGGGAGGTGAAATGGAAGTCACTGGCTCCTTATAAAACACGTGTTCATTTGCCCCCCAGTCAGTTATCACCATTGGTTTTCTTCTGTCCTAAGTGTACTACGTGGTGGCTCCCTCGATGGCTTCCAAGCAGGGGTGATGGGAGAACACGTCCGCAGTGGAGACTGGCCAGCCCACAGAAGTTCCAGGAAAGCGAGCAGGTGGGATCCGGGCTTCGGAAGCGGTTCGCACAGGAGAAGGGAAACGCGTCCTCTGGTAACCTGCAAGCGAGGCTCCGGAGACACACAAGAAAATGTGAGATTATTCTCCAACTAGAGTCAACCCCAGGCTGCGCTCCATCTCTCAAAAACAACCGGTTGACGGGGTGCCTGGGGGGCTCAGTCGGTTGAGCGTCCGACTCTTGATTTCGGCTCAGGTCGTGATCTCACGGCTTGTCAGTTCAAGCCCCACGTGGGGCTCTGGACTGATAACACTGAGCCTGCTGGGGATTCTCTCTCCTTGTCTCTCTCCCCTCCCCTGCTCTCACTCTCTCAACATTAATCAATAAGCTTCAACATATAAATAACAAGATTACTGAGGGAAAATGCGTATTCATAAAAAAAGGAACTGGGGGGAATGGAGGTGAGCTCGGAAAACAGGAATCTTGGACCTAACCTGGTTCTGAAATAAGTGGGGTTGGGAGCCAGTTGTGTGTGTGAGAGATTTCATGTGTGTGTGTGTGTGTGTGTGTGCCCGTGAGAGTGTGTGCAGCACATGTGGATCTGTGTGTGTGCCTGTGATGTGATGTGTGTGTGTGCATGGTGTGTGCATGTGTGTGAGTGCATACACGGGTACATGAGGTATGTGCAAGTGTGTATGTGTAGAAGTGTTTGTGGTGTGTGTGAGTGCATGTCAGTGTGTATGTGCAGGTGTACATGTGTGAGTGTGTGTGTGTGTGTGTGTGTGCTATCCTTGTAACCTTCAAATGCCCACAGAGTCTTAGTGGCCACCTTGGGGTGGAAGGGAAGAGAGGGGAAGGGGAGGGGCCAGGAGGGAGACAGGGCAGGGCAGGAGGAAGATGGGGAGGGGCCAGGAGGGAGATGGGGCGGGACAGAAGGGAGATGGGCAGGGCCAGGAGGGAGACAAGGCAGGGCAGGAGGGAGATGGGGTGGAGCAGGAAGGAGATGGGGCGGAGCAGGAGGGAGATGGGGCGGGGCGGGGCTGGAGGGGGGAAATGGGCGGGGCCAGGAGGGAGACAAGGTAGGGCAGGAGGGAGATGGGGCGGGGCTGGGGGAAATGGGCGGGGCCAGGAGGGAGATGGGGCGGGGCCAGGAGGGGAGGTGGGCAGGGCCAGGAGGGAGAGAAGGTGGACAGAGCCCAGGCTCCTGTGGGATTGCGGGGAAGGCTGCCCAGGGCGGAGGGTGGCATGTTCGCCTGTGTCTTCTGCACTTTGTTCTGTTCTGCTTTTGTGGAGAACTGACACCTTGGTTTGTCAGACGTCAGGGAAGAAAGCAAGCATTTATTTATGCTTGTCAGGAAGGCCAGTGGAGACAGGTGGGACCCTGAATTCGAACCCAGTCTTGCCAGGAGCCAGCAGCACACCCTGGCCCATGACATCACCTCTCTTGGTCAGTTCTTGATCAGTCAGTGTGGCTATTAATAAGATGCTATATTGTTATATATCACGACACACACACATATGTGATGTGATGCTGTGTTTCTTCGCTCACAAAACTCTCGTACAGAAAGTTCTAAGTGCAAGTACCTGGAAAGTACTTGCTTTCATATCCCTTCTGATCTGAGTATGAAATTAAACGTGGTGCTGACCTTCAGATTCAATAGTTGTGTTAAAAACAAGACAGCAGGGGTGCCTGGGTGGCTCAGTTGGTTAAGCATCCACCTCTCTTTTTTTTTTAACGCTTATTTATTTTTGAGGGAGCGAGAGACAGAGAGACAGAGACAGAGACAGGGCATGAGCGGGGGAGGGGCAGGGAGAGGGGGAGTCACAGAATCAGAAGCAGGCTCCAGGCTCCGAGCTGTCAGCACAGAGCCCGACGTAGGGCTCGAAACCATGAACCATGAGATCATGACCTGAGCCAAATAGTCAGATGCTCAACCGGCTGAGCTACCCAGGTGCCCCATGCGTACAACTCTTGATATTGGCTCAGGTCACGATCTCTCCGTTCGTGGGATGGAGCCTGGAGTCGGGCTCCACGGTGACATCACAGAGCCTGCGTGCGATTCTCCCTCTCCCTCTCCCTCTGCCCCTCCCCCACTCATGCACTCACATTCTGTCTCTCTCTCAAACCTAAATAAACATTAAAAAAAGTAAAACAGCAAATTATTACATAGGAACAGGCTCATACCCTAAAATAAAATGTGGTCCTTCACGCTGCTAACTTGCACATTGAAAACGATTAAAACGGTGAATGCTTTCCTCTATGGATTTTACCCAAAGAAAAGTTAATAACACAAAATACAACGGAGGCCCCGGCCCCAGTGGATGTGGCAGGCTCCGCGCTGGCTGGGAGAGGCAGTCCCTTGTTCTTTGGAGGCTGTTAGAACCCTCCCCGCAGGCTCCACTCTTGCCCCGGCCAAGCTGAGTCCGGTCCACAGAATATTCTCTGGTTCCTGGAAACCGGTCTCGACCTCGATCTTTTCCCTCAAATCGTTTCCTCTGTGTGGGGCTCTTTCTCCTTTGCCCTAGCTCCTTAGACCCACCAGCCCCGGGATCCATGCCAATGCTTCAGCATTGGCGTTTCAGAAAAGAACACCACTGCCAGGTTCCTGTCCCAGAAACCCAGACCCCGCCCGCAGTGCCCCCCCCCCCCCACCTCCCTCTCCTCACAGACCTTTGGCAGCTGCCTGGGCTCCTGGAAGCCTTTTCTTGGAGTTCATATCCAGCACCCTTAACCACAGTTTTTATTTTTATTTTTAAAAAAAAATTTTTTTTTTCAACGTTTATTTATTTTTGGGACAGAGAGAGACAGAGCATGAACGGGGGAGGGGCAGAGAGAGAGGGAGACACAGAATCGGAAACAGGCTCCAGGCTCTGAGCCATCAGCCCAGAGCCCGACGCGGGGCTCGAACTCACAGACCGCGAGATCGTGACCTGGCTGAAGTCGGACGCTTAACCGACTGCGCCACCCAGGCGCCCCATTAACCACAGTTTTTAAATATGTGCTACTTTTGTAGCAAAACTTGTGTCCTGGGTGATCAGGTTTGCGTGTGGGTGTTGGGGTGCCCGTGGTAGAGGGGGTGGAGCCCTCTATGCACCCAGATCTCTCTGTATGGCCCTATGTCTGTGGCCAGTTCATGGGGCTTCCCCAGCTCGAAGTCGGCAGGTACAGGTAGGTCCCTGCCACCCACAAGAAGCCTCCCCCGCCCGTCCTGGGGGCTGGGACCTCCTCTGACCCACTATCCATTCAGGTCACCGTGTCCTCTCACTGCCCCGCAGCGGGATCTTCTGAGTCCTGTGACATCTCCTTACGAAAGGAAACTCCCTTTCCCTAACTCTTGAGAAGTTTGCAGATCTGACTGTCAGAACGTTCCCCACACTGCAATAATCCTCTTGAATAAAGTCCGGGTTAGTTTTTACTGGATGTCAAGCAGAGGCCGCCTCAGTGAAATGCCCACGTCACATCTCAGAAAGGCTACCACGTCCCCACAGTCCCCCCACTGAGAGGCTGGGATGTGTCCCGCAGGTGGCCTTCCGGCCCGGGGCTGGCTGACTTTGAGGAAACTAAGCGGTGTGGCCACTAGAGTGGGGAGGTGACCGCTGGACCCAGCCCCAGAGGGAGGGGGTGCCCAGGACCAGCCTTGCATCAGGATGGGGGGACTTGGGACCCTAAATGACCCACCGGGGCGGGCACTGAGGCAGCCCAGCACATGGGTGTGCCCATGCCTCCGGCCGGGTACCCTTCTGGGAAGTCACAGGCCCCCAGACTCACCTCCAACTCTGGGTCCATAACCAGAGGTCCATGGACAAGAGGAATGAGGAATGGACCCTCTGGGTGACTGTATGGGGATCATGTAAAGCCTGCAGGTGCCCACGGACAAGACCCTGAAGAGGTTAGCATCAAACACTCAGGTCAGTTCGAGCTGGAGGGGACCCCAGGCAGCAGCGATCCCAAACCCCTTCTTTTTCCTCATGAGAAAATGGAAAGCCTGTTGCTGATATCAAACAGAGAAGCGAGGCAGAGGCGCAGTTAACGTCCCCCAGTCAACTCTGACCCAGAGGCTCTTGTCACTCACCCCTGTCTTATCACTCACCCCCCTCACCTCTGTAATCAGGACTCCTCGGGGCATGATGTAAGGAGAAACCACAAAAGACGAGCCCAGAAATGTGACTGTATTCAGACGGAATGTGTCAGATAAAACCAATTTGTTTGCAACGGGCAAAAACCTGACTCCCAGCTTCTGCCCCAGATGGGAAGTACTTGCATGAGGCAAGAGAATTGCAATGGCTCAGCTTTCCCCCAGAACAAAGCACCTAATAAATCTATGAACCCAGTTTGCAAATGAAACTTTTTAATCATTCAGGGAATGTTAATTGGCTGTTGTCCTTAACGCCTCAGAAAGAACTTGTAATGAGGAAAAGCAAAACAGAACAAGTCCCGAGTCTGTGTCTGGATTCGGGTAACTAGACTTCAGTCCCTTTACTTAGTTTTATTTAAAAACTTCTTTAAATAAACCACGTGGCTTGTCTGTATAGACTGAATGTAAATTACACATCCCTTTCAGGCAAAATCTTACTAACCTGGTTATAAAGTGCGCTCTGGTGGGGTGGGCATTTGGATCTTTTATGTAGTTATTTCTTTATTTATTTTACTTGAAGGAGATTTTAAGATTTTTTTTTCTTTATGGCTGCAAATAACCACCATAACAATCCAGAAGAACAATGGTTTTAGGGCAGACCTAACCCATAAGACCCTAACAAGAAGCCGGTTCCCCATTCAGTTAGAATGGGGTTACTTATCATTTCTTTTTTTTTTTTCCTTCTTTTTTAAAACTTTATTCATTTATTGTTGAGAAAGAGACAGCCCGAACAGGCTGTGTGATGTCAGTGCAGAGCCCGACGTGGGGCTCGAACTCAAGAAACTGCGAGATCATGACCTGAGCTGAAACCAAGAGTCCGGTGCTTAACTGACTGAGCCACCCAAGTGCCCCATATCATTTCTTAAATAAAGTTATGGACGTGGAATCCCCTAGCCTCACTGCTTCACATTTGTTGAGCGCCTCTGATAAATCTCACTATTTTACCTCACACCGGTCAGAGTGGCTAAAATGAACAACTCAGGAAACAACAGATGCTGGCCAGAGTGTGGAGAAACGGGAACCCTCTTGCACTGCTGGTGGGAATGCCAACTGGTGCAGCCGCTCTGGAAAACAGTGTGGAGGTTCCTCAAAAAATTGAAAATAGACCTACCCTATGACCCAGCAATAACACTGCTAGGAATTTACCCAAGGGATCCTGGAGTGCTGATGCACAGGGGCACTTGTACCCCAATGTTTATAGCAGCACTTTCAACAGTAGCCAAATTATGGAAAGAACCTAAATGTCTATCAACTGACAGATGGATAAAGAAATTGTGGTTTATATACACAACGGAATACTACGTGGCAATGAGAAAGAATGAAATATGGCCTTTTGAAGCAACGTGGATGGAACTGGAGGGTATTATGCTGAATGGAGTAAGTCAGGCAGAGAAAGACAGGTACCATATGTTTTCACTCTTATGTGGATCCTGAGAAACTTAACAGAAGACCGTGGGGGAGATGAGGGGGAAAAAAACATTACAGAGAGGGAGGGAGGCAAACCATAAGAAACTCTTAAATACAGAAACAAATTGAGGGTGGATGGGGAGGTGGGGGAGAGGGGAAATGGGGGATGGGCATCAGGGAGGGCCCCGATGAGCACTTGTTGGGATGAACACTGGGTGTTGTATGGAGGCGACGAATCACGGGAATCTACCCCGAAACCAAGAGCACCCTGGATACGCTGTATGTTAGCCAACTTGACAATACATTATATTAAAAGAATAAATAAATAACTCTCCCTATTTTGCGTTCAATTTCTTATATGGCAAATGAATCCCCCTTGACAGAGACCCTCGAATCACTAAGAGTCAGGGATCCACATCTGTCCGTGCCGGGCATGGAGAGAACAGAAGGACTGAGCATCGCTGAGCCCCTGGCTAGCTGCCAACACCCTGCACTGCCCTGACCGCAGCCCTCGGTTTCCCAGCCCTGCCTCCTTCCCCGTTTTCCAGGTGAGCGCCCTTGACACAGACATTTATCCCAGCCTCGCCGGTCACAAGAAGAGAAATTCAGATTTGTGGGACCACACCTTCTATGTGCAGCCAGGTCTATCTGCCAGTCTCATCTGGGGCCCCGAGCGATGCTTTGGTCTCCTGCACAGGCAGAACGGGTTTTTAGAGGCAGAAACCAGGCGTCGACAAGGGTAGAGACGACCCGAGCTACGGGGCGTCTCAAGTTCCCGGGCTCTGAGCCTCGTACGTTCAAACCTCACTGAGCCCGACACATTCTCGCAGACACCTCACATTTCTTCAGTGTCGATTAGAAAACTTGTTTTCGTTATCGTGTTTAACTCTCTGACTCTGCTCGAATACGTACCCTTTTATTTAGGCGAAATTACAAGAACCGTTCGTTTAAGAGGTTGTGTTTTAAACGTCTAAACCTGGACGTTATGTTTTGTAGAGACGTCTTACAAAGATTTTGGAGGCCCGGGGGGCGGCAGTCGGACGATCCCTTATTTTGTTGGTTGTTCTCCACCAAATGGGACGGCTGGTTTCAGCCCGATCTTGAAAGTCCAGAACAGTCCACACGTGGGGAAAGAGGCCTCTGCAAGCCCACCGACCCCACTTCTCTTCATTGGGGTGCAGCCCCTGCGGAGGGGCGTGCCAGCAAGTCACGCTCACGAAAGCAGGATTCAGTAGGCAAGAATATGTGGACTCGAGATTTAAAGTTCTCAGTGCAATTGTATCAGTCAACCTACCATACCACAGCACAGCACAGCAGGAATTCATTGTTTCTGGTGACTTGAACAGGTGCACTTGAAATGTTCCCACGACACGCCGCTGGCCTCTGTCCCCCATCTGCAACGATCTCTCTCCGCTCAGGTGGCCCTCAGGCCACCCACAGCCCCTCTCCTGCACGCCCCTGACTTTCCACTGTTGATCTGGGGGTGTAGCTGCTACTGTAATAAAATCCAGCCTTCTCCCTCTCCAGTGGAGGCGCCCTGGGGAGGGGGGCAGGAGATCACCCCTGGGGTGGGCCTTCCTACCCCTTCCTTTGCTCCGCCTCCCTCTCGCTCGGCTTTCTCCGTCCATCTCCCACTGACATACCTGCCCACGGGCTCCTCTCCCAGGCCCAGAAAGTGTCCTCCGAGGGCTGAAACTTACATCCTTGCACCCAAGCTCACTGTCCCACATCCCAGTGCTTTAGGACATTGCCCTGCACGAAAGAATCTACTACAGGAATCCACAGTAAGATGATAATACTGTGGCCGACAGAGGCAGATCCAGGTTTTGTGGGGCCCTCTGTGGGGAAAAGCACACAAAATGAGGTACGAAAGTAGCGTTTATTCAGACTGAGGAAAGAAAGCCAAGCTGAGGACCAGAGAGCCTTGACAGCTCAGGCCGCTGCCTTCCGAGATGTGGTTGTGGCATTTATCAGAAATGCCCCCTGGGTTCTGCTTCTGGGCTGCAGCCTGGCTCCCTCCTACCCAGAGCAGCCCTGGAAACCCTTCGAGCAAAGTTATCTCAGCCTCACGGAAGATCGCCCTCTG